>NC_050443.1:9367023-9667023 GCF_903995425.1 Onychomys torridus
ATCAGGAGACGCAGATATTTATGTTACAACTCATCACAGTAGCAAAAATCACAGTTATGAAGTGGCAACGAAAATAATTTTATATAGTTGGAGTCACCACAACATGAGGAACTGTGTCAAAGGGCCACAGCATTAGGAAGGTTGAGAACCCCTGCTTTAAAAGTTCTTTTTTTTTTTTTTTTTGGTTTTTCGAGACAGGGTTTCTCTGTGTAGCTTTGTGCATACTCTTTTTAAAAATAGAAATGTGAAGCCAGGCAGTGGTGGTGTGCACCTTTAATCCCAGTACTCGGGAGGCAGAGGGAAGCAGATCTCTGTGAGTTCGAGGCCAGCCTGGCCTACAGATCAAGTTCCAGAACAGCCAGAACTACACAAAGAAACTGTTGTCTTGAAAAGCAAAAATAAAAACAAGAGGGGTTGGGGATTTAGCTCAGTGGTAGAGCGCTTGCCTAGCAAGCACAAGGCCCTGGGTTCGGTCCTCAGCTCTGGCAAAAATAAAAAATAAAAAATAATAAAAAATAAAAATAAATAAAAACAAGAATAGGAGTAAATTTTGAACCAGATGTAGTGAGATGTGCCTGTATAACCCCAGTACTGGGGGGCTGAGGCAGAAAGATGAGGACTTCCAGACCAGCCTGGGCTACACATTAAGTTGAAGGCCAGCCTGGGCTACACAACTAGACCCCCATCTCAGTAATAATAAATAACAACAACAACAAAAGAAAATAAGTATGAAACTTCATGTATTAGCCAGGCAATGGTGGCACACACCTTTAATCCCAGCACTCGGGAGGCAGAGGCAGACAGATCTCTGAGTTTGAGGCCAGCCTGGTCTACAGCGTGAGTTCCAGGACAGCCAGGACTATACAGAGAAACCCTCTCTCGGGGAGAACAAAATCAAAGGAGAGAGTAAAAATGCTTGAAAAATAACCCTGGGCCCCAGCCACTCACCTTACTCTGATTCACCCTCAGCTCCATATCTTCCTACTAGCTACTCTGGGCATCCCCAAGGTCCCACGCTCAAGTCACTAAAGGGTTAATTCTAGGCCCAACTGGATAACCTCACACTCTGCCCCTCAGGGTATGCTCAAGTCCCCAGACAGGGACTGAATGTTTCTCCTAGAGAACCAGCTCTCACCATCCTTGCTTCATGACTCAGACCTCTGCTGTGGGCCTCTCTACAGCCAATCTCTCACACTTGTCCACTGACCACCTCCCTTCCTGGCTGATCTCACCCTGTCCTCTTCCTGGCTTCACGAGGCAGAGAAAAAGATGCTGATTCTGATCTCTATGGTTTCCTGGAGCTCCCAGATACAAACATCTCAGGGAGCAAAAAAAAATAATAATAATAATAAAGCCAGGCGGTGGTAGCACATGCCTTTAATCCCAGCACTTGGGAGGCAGAGGCAGGAGGATCTCCTAGTTTGAGGCCAGGCTGGTCTACAAAGCGAGTTCCAGGAAAGGCGCAAAGCTACACAGAGAAACCCTGTCTTGAAAAACCAAAAACAAACAAACAAACAAACATTTCAGGGAGCTTTGACCTTGACAGAGTCCCTGTAAAGGGGAAGATTGGCCGAGTGTGGTGCACACCTGTGATCCCAGCACCTGAGAAGCTGAGGCAAGAGGACCTTGAGTTTGAGACCAGCCTGGGCTACCAAAATTCTGTCTCAAAACATAAAACAAACAAGGAAGGAAGGAAGGGGAAGGAAGGAAGGGAGGGAGGGAGGGAGGGAGGGAGGGAGGGAGGGAGGGAGGGAGGAAGGAAGGAAGGAAGGAAGGCAACAAAACTTTGGTACTACCCAAAGTATTCAACAAAAGGAATTGAGTAAGTTAGTGCCGGCATCAAGGCAACAAAGTATTATTCAACTTTGTGTTAAAAAGAATGAGGAAGTTGTTAATAAACTGATACAGAAAGATCTCTGATATCTAAGAAAAAATTTGTAAATAGGAAATAAGAGTGGGCAATGAATGAAATATATTACCCATAAAAGGAAGAATGAACTCCCTTTGTGTGTGTGTGTGTTCGTTCATGTCTGTAAACACAGACTAGCTTCACACACTTTAAAGTAATGGTTGCCCCTGAGGAAGGGACTGCGACTCGG
This sequence comes from Onychomys torridus, assembly GCF_903995425.1. Lineage (NCBI taxonomy): Eukaryota > Metazoa > Chordata > Mammalia > Rodentia > Cricetidae > Onychomys > Onychomys torridus. The sequence continues at coordinate 9,369,123 of NC_050443.1, forward strand.
GTATTAAGAGCTATCCTGTGCCTTAAGTGGCTCTTCTTGAACGTGGAACATAATACCTCCTGCAGAAACGGTATTATACAGGATACCCTTGCCTCTCCGTATACACAGTGTCCATATCTGTGGACACAGATAATCATAAGGCCAAAATTATTTGGGAGGGGAAAAGGAGAAAAAATAACTGGGAAAAAAGAAAAAGAAGGGGATGGAGAGATGGTTCAGCAGTGAAGAACACTGGCTGTTTTTGCGGAGGTCCTGATTTCCTCTCCCAGCACCCACAGCAATCTCACAACTGCCTGTAACTCCTGTTCCACGGAGTCTAATACTATATTTTGCCCTCTGAGAGCACCCTCACGTGTGTGGCAAACAGACACACATAAATAAAAACAAATCTTATAAAAACAAATAAATAAATGATATGAAAATAGTTGCTTAAGGAATATGACAAGAAAAAAATCTATACGTAGATTTTACAGAGGCAGGAGGTGGAGCAGGACAGGAAGACAAAGCCATCCTTGGCTACAGAGTGAGTTCCAGGTTCAGCCTGGGCTACAGGAGAACCTGTTTCAAAATAACAATATTTAATAATAATAATGTGGAGCTGGGGATGTAGCTCAATTGTACCATGCTTGTCTGCGATTCTTAGAAGATAAGAAGGCTTATTTCTTTTTCAAGCAGATGTCAACCAGTCTGCTAACCAGATGTTTACCTGGCTCTTGCCTCAGAAAACATCCCCTCTGCAAGGAGAGAGAAAATAACTAAGTGTGGTGAGAATTGGGGGCAGGGTGAGAAGGGGACATTTAAGAGAGACCAGGAGCTGTCCAGGAAAACATCCAGGAGAAAGAAAATGGCCTCCCTCTCTCTGATAGGTGTTTCCATGGAGGTGGAGATGCTCTTGTCTGTGAGATCCAAGATGGCAGCAGCCAGCAACAGAGAGTACTGAGCTTTGGAGACTGAGTTGGAATATCCAAGGAAATGATCTCTTAAATGTAATTTTAATTGAATTTAGAGAGAAAGCATGTGACTGACGGCTGCCGCATGGATCGGCACTGAGCATCTAGGGCCTGCATGTCAGCACCGGGCTGTTTGTGGGGGGGGGGGGTGTTTAGTTACTGAAAGCACTGGGTTATTCTTGGTCCTAAGTTTACATGTTTTTTTTTTTTTTTTTTGAGACAAGGCTTTGTGTAGCCCAGGCTGGCCTTGAACTCCTGATTCTCCTGGCTCTATCGCCCAAGTGCTGGGGTTAGAGGTATGTGCCACTGCGACCAGCTTTCACCACACTTTTCAAGTATTATCTCATTTAACATACATGGCAGCCCCCATAGTGCTGCCGCTGTGGCCATTCCCAGTCCACAGATGGAAAAAGAGAGGGTCTAGATAAGCTAGGAAGCCTCCCAAGTCGTCTCCATTAGGGAGAGCAGAGATAGGGGAGGAACCCCAAGAGCCTTCTCTTTGAAAGACTGTACTACCTAAAGAATGGGATACCAAGCCGGGCGGTGGTGGCGCACACCTGTGATCCCAACACTCGGGAGGCAGAGCCAGGCGGATCTCTGTGAGTTCGAAGCCAGCCTGGGCTACAGAGCTAGTCCAGGACAGGCTCCAAAGCTACACAGAGAAACCCTGTCTCGAAAAAAAAAAAAAAAAAGAATGGGATGCCAGGTATGCCGGTACACCACTTTAATCCAAGCATCTGGGAGTTTGAGGCCAGCCTCATCTACACAGAGAGTTCCAAGACAGCAGGGGCTATGCAGTGAGACTCCTTCTGAAAAAGGAGAGGAAGAAACAAAAAACAAAAGCCTAAGTCCCTGTTGAGAGAGGCTGAAACTTCCCATCCGGATAGTACATGTCTGCTAAGAGGGCTGTGATACCCTTGAAATACGTGGGTATTCTACATCCCCCATACTCGTTGTTTACTTATGCAGTGAATCGAAAATGCTTAGCAAGATGACTGGCATGCAGTAAGCACTCAATAAATGCCTATTTCACAAGATTAAAAATTACTCACCTAAAAGAGATAAAAAATATGTATAGGAGCTAGATATGGTAGTACAATGCCTGGGATTCCAGCACTGGGGAAGCTGAGGAGGGAGAATCATGTGATTAAAACTATCTTGGGCTAGTGACATCTTGTCTTAAAAGATCAAGGACTGAAATGTAACTCAGTGGTAGAGCCCCTGTCTAGAGTCCCCCAGTGAGGGGCTGGGGCGTGGTCAGTGGTAGAGCCCTGCCTAGAATCCCCCAGTGAGGGGCTGGGGTGTGGCTCAGTGGTAGAGCCCCTGCCTAGAACCCCCCAGTGAGCTTAGCCATAGAGCACTGGTTTAAGAATCTAGAGCAACCCCCACCCAGCCCAAATCAGGGACTCTACAGGTTGAGGGTCAATAGAGAGACTTGGTGCTGGAAAACACCTGTGTAGAAAGGAAAAAGAACAGTAGGTCATAGCCCTCCCTGTTCTGGAAACCCCAATTGCTCAGGGCAGAACCAGAAAATGACATGGGACCCAGGGATGAAGAAAGCTCACAACTTCCCTGGTCATCGAGTTTTCCATTTCCTCTTTTGTGTGGATGAAGCAAGACCGTGTCTTGTGTTACCAAGGTGCCAAATCGCAACTCTCCTAGCAGCATGGCACAACCTTAGGGCCCAGACGTAAAAAGGGACCTGCTTAAAGGGACCTGGACTCTGGGCTACAGGCCCCTCTACCTTCTCCTGTAAGGACCATTCTGCCAAACTGCTGTCAGGACTTGGCTTGTGTGTTTGTTTGTTTCGAGACAGGGTCTCGTTCTGTAGCCCTGGCTGTCCTGGAACTCACTCTTAGACCAGGCTGGCCTCAAACTGAGAAATCCACCTGCCCCTGCCTCCTGAGAGCTGGGATAGCAGGCATGTGCCACCACACTGGGCGGTTTCTAAAATTATATTTTTGTTGTCACTTTTCTGAGACAGGGTCTCATGTAGCCCAGGCTAACCTCAAAATTACCATGTAAGGTTGAACCTCCAACTCCTATGCTTCTACCTCCCACACACGCCACCACACCCAGTCTTACAGGATGCTGGTAACTGGACCCAGGACTTGCAACACTCCCACCAAGCACCATCACACCTGAGCTGTATCACAAACCCATTTGTCTTTTAACACAATATCTCACAGTGTAGCCCAGGCTAGCCTGAAACTCACTATGTAGCCCAGGCTGGCCCGGAACTGCAGCACCCTGCCTCAGCCTCTTAAGGGCTCAGATTATAGGTGTAAACTACCACGCCCAACTTCGAGAACTCTTCATTTAAGAGAGCCAGCGCCAGGGGTTTCTGTCCTGAAGAACCTTCTCAGGTCTACAGCCCTGTGAGGCTGCTGCAGTTCCCATAACTCCTCTTAGTTATGGCCACATCCCATCCTCGGAATGAGCTCAAGATGCAGGTGGGAGAGGGCAGATGAAGAGAGATTGAGGAAGGAAACGGGCGGGCAGAGTCAGATAAGGGGAGTGAGGGGAAAGGAACCCACTCACCATGTCCTGGCTCCTCCCGGGTTCCGTAGTGACCAAGATGGATGCCTGAAGGTCCCTTCTATTGTCTGGGCCGTGCTTTTAAAAGCCTCAAGAAGAGATGCAGGCAGCTGGGAGGAAATGACTGGCTTGTCTCTCTGAGGTGCTCATTGGTCACACTTTGGCTGTTCTAGCTCCCTGGACCGTTCGTACCCAGAAAACCCTCAGCACCGCCCAGTGCCACTCAAGCAGAGGAGCAGAGTCAGGCTTGGGAAAAGGAGGAAGTCTCTGGCCCCGGAAGGGAAAAAGGCAATGATCAAGGCCTCATCCCCTTTGGGGATGCAGCTGGCCTTGGTTCCCCCATCTGAGGAGGACTCTGCTTCAACTGAAGGAAGTCTTGGGGCTCCTGGGGTTTCCAGAGAACAGGGATGGTGACCACAGCCCCAACCTCCCAGCCAGGTGGACTTTAAAAAAGAAAGATTTGCCAGGTGGTGGTGGCATACTCCTTTAATGCCAGCACTCAGGAGGCAGAGCCAGGCGGATCTCTGTGAGTTTGAGGCCAGCCTGGGCTACCAAGTGAGTTCCAGGAAAGGCGCAAAGCTACCCTGTCTGTCTCGGAAAAAAACAAACAAACAAACAAAAAAAACGTGTGTGTATTTATTTATTTATTTATTTATTTATTTATGAGTGCTCTATCTGCATGTACACCTTATGCCAGGTTGCTGGAAATTGAACTCAGGTCCTCTGGAAGAGCAGCCAGTGCTCATAACCACTGAGCCATCTCTCCAGCCCAAACCAGGTGGCCTTTATAGGTAAAGTACACATGGGGCTGTAGAGATGACCCAAGTCTTGGGGCTACCTCCCTTGGGAGGTGAGTGGGTGTGCTAACACACACCTGTAATCCTAGCACTGAGGAGGAGGCTACGGCAGAAGGATCACCCTGGGCTGCAGAATGGGGCCTTGTCTCAAATGACAAAAACGTGGTAGCTCGGTTGGTAAAATGTTTGCCTAACCTGCCCAAAGCCCTGGGTCCCAATCCCAGCACTCAGGAGGCTGAGGGAGGAGAATGAGAAGGCCATCCTCACTGGAGAGTATAGTTCCAGCCTAGACTAGGCTACTAAAGCAGGGGCTCTCAACCTTCCTAGATCTGCGACCCTCTAAAACCGTTCCTCATGTTGCAGTGACCCCCAACCATACAATTATTTCATTGCTACTTCTTTACTGTAATTTTGTTACCGTTATGGATCATAATGTAAATACCTGATATGTGACCCCCCCCAAGGGGTCATGACCCACAGGTTGAGAACCACTGCTTTACAGTCAAGGAGAAAACTTTAGACCAGGCACCAGGGCACACACCTGTAATCCTACCATTTAAACTGACTGAAACAGGAAGATCAAAAATTCCAGGCATTCTGGACAATATAACAAGGACCAAATCTCAAAAACAACAACAATAACAACAACAACCTAAGGTCACATGTTCATCCTAACACTCTGTGAGTCTGAGGCCGGTAAGGGCCACATAGTGAGAGCCTATCTTGGAAAAAAAAAAAAAAGAAAAGAAAAGACACATCTGTTTTTTTTGTTGTTGTTTTTGTTTTTTTTTGTTTTGTTTTTTGGTGTTTCACATACACGTATGAGGGTGCTGGATCCACTGGAACTGGAGTTATAGACAGTTGTGAGCTGCCATATGGGTGCCTGGAAATGAACCCGGGTCCTCTAGAAGAGCAGCCAGTGCTTTTAACCACTGAGCCGTCTCTCGAGCCCCATCTTACTGTCTTAACCGCATAATTAATCCTGTGTTGTTTGAAATCCTCCTGCCACACCCTGCCCTGTGTGCCTGACACATCAGCCATGAGACCGACCACTGTGCCCTGGAACTTCCGTGAGTATGCGGGGAGATGGGCTCTAAGAGGAGCACACTTCCTGGATTTCAAAGACCACACGTGGGGGAAAGGGTTTCTAGGTGTGGCCCGGCATCTCTATAATCCCAGCATTTGGGAGGTGGATGCAAGAGACTCCATACTCAAGTTCATCCTTAGCTATGCAGACAGTTTGAGGCAAGCTCAGACATGACACAGCATCTCAAAAAAAAAAAAAAAAAAAAAAAAAAAAAAAAAATCAAAGATGGCCAGGAGGTGGCGCTGTTTTAATCCCGGCACTCAGGAAGCAGAGGCAGGCTGATCTCTGTGAGTTCAAGGCCAGCCTGGTCTACAGAGCAAATTCCAGAACAGTCAGGGCTACTCAAAGAAACTCTGTCTCAAAAAAAAATAAAAATAAAAATAAAAATAAAAAATAAACAGAGGGCAAAGTGCAGTTCTTTCCATCTACCATGTGGGTCACAGGACTTGAACTCCAGTCAGCAGGCTTAGCAGCAAGCACTTTAATCAAAGAGCCATCTCACTGACCACTTTTTCTTAGGTAGGGCTCAGGACTTTCGATTTACAGGACAGAAACCAGAGACACTGAAGAGACTCGTGACCTGATGGGGTGGAAACTGTGGGTTGTCTCTCATCCATAGCCCCCAGTGCCCTGGGAAGCCTGTCCCCTTTGGAAGCCCATAAGCCAAGCAGGTGGCTGTGGCCCCCATTTCTCCAAGGGAAGCAGCTGAGCCCAACCACCAGCCTTCAAGTGACTCCCAGAACACTATACAGTGGCAATGACCATAACTCACCCCCACCTGGTGTCCTGCTGAGTGAGGCTCCAGGCTGTGGCCGTGGTAGCCTCTGAAGCAGGATGTGTAGGCCCATCCTTACAGTGCTGAAACACAAGTGCCCTTCCCACACCGGTCAGGTGAGCTTGCAAGAGGCTCTAGTGTCTGCTCTGCCTAAGAAACAGGACGCTGGAGAGATGGCTCAGGGCTTAAGAGCTCTGCCTGCTCTTCCGGAGGTCCTGAGTTCAATGTTCGATTCCCAGCAAGCACATGGTGGCTCACAGCCATCTAGAGTGAGATCTGGTGCCCTCTTCTGGAATGTAGGCATACATGCTAGAACCCTGTATACATAATCTTTAAAAAGAAAGAATAAATAAATCCTTAAAAAGAAAGAAACAGGAGGATCTCTCAGCAGAGGCAGGTGGATCTCTGATTTCAGTCTGGTCTACAGAGCAAGTTCTAGGACAGCCAGAACTACACAGAGAAACCCTGTCTTGAAACGCGCGCGTGTGCTCACATACATACACACACACACACACACACACACACACACACACGCACGCACGCACGCACGCACGCACGGAGGAAGGAGGAGGTGGTGGGAAGTGCCAGCAGTAGAGAAATGACTGCTAAAGACTGTCCTCTGACTTCCACTCTGCACCATGCACCATGGCCACACAATAAACAAATAAAATATAATTGTAATGCCAGCCGGTGCTGGCACACACCTTTAATCCTGGCACTCAGGAGGCAGAGGCAGGGAGATCTCAGGGAATTCGAGGCCAGCCTGGTCTACAGAACATTCTGGGAGAGCCAGGGCTACACAAAGAAACACTGTCTCGAAAACAACAACAAATTTAATTTTAAAAATTAACCAATTAAATTAAAAAAAAAAGTGGACTGTGTTAGCTGAGGCTTGCAGCTTATGAGATTGAAAAGTTGCATTCTCAACTCTTCCAGAATCCATACATCTGAAAGGCGTGGTGACCCAGGACAGCCCTGCAGAATGTTCTAGAAGGGTCTTTCTAGACTTCTTCTAGTTTCTAGTGGCCACTGGCTACATCGTTCCAACTTCTGCCTCCACATAGGCCTGTCTTCTGAGCACTCTCCGGTCTCTTCTACAGACACTTGTCTTTTTATCCACAAAGCCCCCTTTTCCAAATAACGTTATATCCACACCTTCTAGGTGATCTTGGGGTGTTTGTGGAGGGAAGAGAGGTCAACGTTCAAGCCACTCCATGGACCGAGCTGTCCTCTAAAGTGGAGGGAGCAGGCCGAGTGGTGGGGGCGCACACCTTTAATCCCAGCACTCGGGAGGCAGAGCCAGGCTGATCTCTGTAAATTCGAGGCCAGCCTGGTCTACCGAGTGAGTTCCAGGACAGGCGCAAAGCTACACAGAGAAACCCTGTCTCGAAGGGAAAAAAAAAAGTGGAGGGAGCGTTTCAAGGCATGCTCTTGTCATTGTCGCCAGAAAATTCTGGACTCTGAAGTACCTAATGTGAGCAGGGTGTATAGATTCTGGGTCATCTTAGGTCATCCAGCTCTCGCTTGCTATCCCGGATGGTCCCACATCCTCTGCATTGGCCTCTCCCGAGTGGGAAATGAATGCAGGTGAGGGAGCTGGGGACGTGGTTCAGTTGGTATAGTGCTTGCTTAGAATGCAAGAAGTCCTGGGTTTGATGCCACAGCACCACAGAAAATGGGATGTGTGACACATGCCTGTAACCCCAGCTCTGGAGAGGAGGTGCCAGCACCATCAGGAGCTCAAGGCCATCAAGTCCAAGACCACCTAGGGCCACGTGATACCCTCCCTGTCTCAAAGACAGAAGAAAGAGAAAGGCAAGCACTCAAGCGCCTGTGAACGGCGGCAGCGCTGATTTCAGCCTAGGAAGGCTAAGAATCCAGCTTGGAGACCTGGTTAAATGTTTGTCGGATGCTCAGTGTGCGGCTAGCGCCCTCTCGTGGCCGCGTACTAACCACGCGGCTCTTCCGCGCTCACCCAAGTTTATGACTTGGGGCTTTGCTTTAAATATATTGAATATATATATTAATTAATCTGTGTGTGAGTTCTTTGCCTATTAAGCCACATCTCCAGCACCCTAGGGGGTGCTGTGTGTGTGTGTGTGTGTGTGTGTGTGTGTGTGTGTGTGTGTGTGTGAGAGAGAAAGAGAGTGTGTGTGTGTGTGAGTGTGTGTGTGTGTGCGCGCGCACACGCACGCTTGTTTTGTATCGCTGAGAATAAAACACGAACGCATACCTTACGCGTGCTAGGCAAGCACTCTACCATTTGCCTATAGTAACACCTCAGTGGTTGAGTTTGAAATCTACTGAAACTCTGCGGTGAAGGCCGAGAGGTTGTCTTCGGAAGGAAGTAATTTATATTCTCTACTTTGTGCTTTCAGCCTCAAAAGTCCCTATATAGTTGAGGATGGCCTTAAACTTCCATCTTTCTGCCTGCACCTGGAGTTCAGAAGACTGTTACAGTATCAAGTTTATGAGGTGCCTGCCAGACATGGAGCTCTGGGCTTCCTATATGCTAAACAACTGGTCTACACCCAAGCCCCTAGTCTCTCCCCAAGCTAGAGCTGTTGAACATACACCCGAGAAGATAAGGGGGGTTGGGGTTGTGTGAAACCAAATTTTATTTTATTTTATTTTATTTTTTATTTTCTGGAGCTGAGGACCAAACTCAGGGCCTTGCGCTTGCTAGGCAAGTGCTCTACCACTGAGCTAAATCCCCAAGCCCATGAACCAAAGTTTAAAAACCAATATGTACAAAATCTACAGGAGAGTGGCAGTTTTGCTTGAATTTCCCCAAAAGCAGTCTCTTGAAATATTAGTTTTAGGGATAGCAGCTTATTTGGAAAGTGTCTAAAATCCCCCAGTGAGGGGCTGGGGTGTAGCTCAGTGGTAGAGCCCTGCCTAGAATCCCCCAGTGAGGGGCTGTGGTGTGGCTCAGTGGTAGAGCCCCTGCCTAGAGTCCTCCAGTGAGGGGCTGCCTAGGATATGTGAAGTCTTAAATTCAATTCCTAGTTTTGCAAAAGAAAAAAAAAAAAAAAAAAAAAAAGAGGGGCTGGAGAGATTCTTCAGTGCTTATGGGTACATATTGTTCTTCCAGAGTCTAGGAACTCCCATGAAGGGGGTTCACAACTGCCTATAACTCCAGTTCCAGGATCTGATGCTTTGTTGTGGCCTCTGTGGGCACCTGTACACATGGGACACACACGCACACACACACACAGAGACACACACACACACACACAGTCATACACACACACACACACACAGTCATACACACACACACAAACACACACACACACAGTCATACACACACACACACACACACGCATACACAAATAATAAAAATGAATCCTTAAGGTATAAATTAATAATAATTTCAGCTTTTCCTTTTAATGTGCCTACTAAAATTATAATTACTTGGGTGATATATACTTTAACTCTAGTAGACAGTGTTGCTCTAGAATCTTCCTCAGTCAGAACAAATATCAATGTCAACAATTCTCTGTTTTCTCGGAGAAAAAAAAAACTGCATTAGGCCACCACTACCTGGCCATGAATCATTTTAATTAAAAAGAAGGTGAATGAGCCCAGTTTAGCAGTGCACGCCTTTAATCCCAGCATTCAGGAAGCAGAGGCAGGCAGATCTCTGAGTTCGAGCCCAGCCTGGTCTACAGAGTGAGTTCCAGGAGAGGCGCAAAGCTACACAGAGAAACCCTGTCTCGGAAAAAAAAAAAAAAAAAAAGTGTATTTATTATGTGTATCAGTATTTTGTCTGGGGGGCACATCATGTAGTGCCAGTGAAGGCAAGCAGAGGGCATCCAGTCCCCCGGAACTGGAATTACAATTGTGAGCCACTGTGTGGGTGCTGGGAATTGAATCCAAGTCCTCTGAAAAGGTAGCCAGTGCTCTTAACTAGTAAGTCATCCCTCCGGCTCACTTCTGTCCTTTTTAAACACCACACTTGGTGTTTGATCATTTAAAACGATTTATTGTTCTGTGGACTCCCTCCTTTTTTCTTTTTCTTTCTTTGTTTTTTCTTTAAAACTTTAAAGTAAATGTGAATTTGTTTTATTTTATTTGGTTTTTTTGAGACAAAGTTTTTCTGTATAACAGTCCTGGTTTTCCTGGAACTCATTCTGTAGACCAGGCTGGCCTTGAACTCACAGAGATCCTCCTACCTCTGCCTCCTGAGTGCTGGGATTAAAGGTGTGTGCTGCCACACCCAGCTGATCTTGTTTTTTGGCGGTGTGTGTCTGTGTGTGTGTGTGTGTGTGTGTGTATCTGTGTGTGTGTGTCAGGGTCTCACTATGTAGCCCCTGTTGGCCTGGAACGTGCTGTGTACCAGGCTGGCCTTGAATTCACAGAGACTGTTGGGATTAATAGTGTGGACTACCTTGTCTGGCTAGCCTACAAGTGTTTAATTCACTGAATTCATGAGTTTTCTCATCCTCAGAGGGTTTCCTGTTGCTAAGACAACAGAGAATGGTGGATACACAGTGGGGCCTTTAATGAGAACACCAAAGCCACGCATGGCCCTGAGAGACGGACATACGGAGCAATGGGCTCCTCCTGGAGGTAAACACTGATGGGGCCTGGCCCTGGGCTCTCAGTCTCCCGAGGCTTCCAGGACCTTTTGCTTTTGGGATGATTCCAAGATGCATTCCTTTCAGCAAAGAACAGAACACGCTGGTTGGGTTATTAATATTCATGCAGGCTTCCATGCTGCACATGGGGAAGCTGCTATCCTCATGAACTCATTTATATCTGATTTTCTAGGGTGTGTTGTGTATGTACCATGGCACACGAGCAGAGGTCGGAGGATGATCTGAGGAAGGCGTCAAGCCATGTGTGTCCTCAGGCTTGGCAACAAGTACCTTTACCTACTAAGCTGTCTTGCCGTCTCTGCTCAGACCATTTTAACCAGGGTCTGATGTACAATCTCTATGTAGTCCCACTATTTAGAGAGGGGCACCACCTTAATCTCTCCAAGAAATTCTGTGTGTCTGTGTGCACACAAATGTTCACGTGTGCAGGAGCATATTCACACATATGTATGCTTTGTTTCTTTTTTTTTTTTTTTTTTTTCAAGACAAGGTTTCTCTGTGTAGTTCTGGTTGTCCTGGAACTCGCTCTGTAGACCAGGCTGGTCTTGAACTCACAGAGATCCACCTGCCTCTGCTTCCCGAGGGATTAAAGGTGTGTACCACCACTACTACCACCTGGCCACAAAGTACTTTTTAAAAACTGTATTCTTAAAATCATGGTAAAATACACACAACATAAAGTTTACCATAATATTTTTTTTTGGGGGGGGGGGTGGTCAGACTACTCAGGAGGCAAAGGCAGGCAGATCTCTGAGTTTGAGGCCAGCCTGGCCTACATATTGAGTGCCAAGGCTACATAGTAAGATCCTGTCTTAAACAAACAACCAAAAAACATTTTTTTTTTAACTTTTGGATTTTTGAGACAAGGTATTGCTATGTAGTCCAAGCTGTCCTAGAACTCATTATGTAGCTAAAACTCATGATCATCCTATATCAGCCTCCTAGGTGCCTCCATCGCATGGGTGACCCAGCATGGCCAGCCATTGTGGCCATTAAAATACTATGCACATTTATTTAGTGTGTGTGTTTATGTGTGTGTAATTACACACATGCCACATGCATAGAGGACACTGGAGATTGTCAGTTCTCTCTTTCTATCATGTAGGTAACTGTCTTTTTAAAATAGGATTTATGGCTGGGTGATGGTAGTACACACCTTTAATCCCAGCATTCTGGAGGCAGAGGCAGGCAGATCTTTGTGAGTTTGAGGCCAGCCTGGTCTACAGAGAGAGCTCCAGGACAAACTGAGTTACAGAGAGAAACCCTTTATTCGGGGGGGGGGGGATTTATTTTATTTTTCAGTTATGTATATTAATGTGTGCCTCTCCTTGTGTGTATATGCCAAGTGTGTGCAGTGCCCATAGAAGCCAGAAGAGGGCATCAGATCCCTTAGAGAGCAAACTAGGATAAGGGGAGGTGAAGTCTCACTGGATAACCCAAGCTGGCCTCGAACTCACAGGGATTATGATGCATCTGCCTTGCAAGTAGGGCCATGGGCGTGTGCTGCCACACCAGCTTCTGGGTGGCATTTTGGAGGAGATAAAAACTTTCAAACCCTGGGGGCCCTCAAAGAGGACTTTTTTTTTCAGACAGGGTTTCTCTGTGTAACATCCCTGGCTGTCCTGGAACTCACTCTGTAGACCAGGCTGACCTTGAACTCACAGAGATCCCCTGTCTCTGTCTCCTAAGTGCTGAGGTTAAAGGTGTGCACCACCACCACCCAGCTTGCCAATTTGTATTTAAGCAGCACAGCTGCATGCAACCTTTCCCAGGAAGTCTCCACTAACTTTAAATAGCATCTTCCCTGTGGGAGGGTGATTTTCCTGGTATCATTTTCATATTATTTATTAAAATTAAGACGAACCAGAATGTCTAGCAATTAAGATGGCATTTCCCCCTTCTATAAAGTAGTCGAGTGGTTTATAAACATCTCTTGTGAACAACTTCAACAATGTAGAAGTTGAGAGACTTTGATTTTTGTTCTATCTTGGTTTGAGTTTTGAGACAAGGTCTTACATAGTCTAGGCTGACCTCAAAACTCAGCAGTGTATGCTGGGCGGTGGTGACTCATGCCTTTAGTCCCAGCACTCCAGAGGCAGAGGCAGGAGGATCTCTGTGAGTTCAACTCAAGCCTGGTCTACAGAGCGAGTTCCAGGACAGCCAGGGCTACACAGAGAAATCTGTCTCGAAAAACCAAAACAAAACTCAGCAGTGTAGTTAAGGATGACCCTGACGTTCTGGATCCTGCCTCTGCCTTCCGAGCACTGGGATTTCAGGTGTGTGCCAGCATGCCCGACCACTGCTCTGACAAAACGTCTAACAGAAGCCACTCAAAGAAGGAAGGGTTCATTGGGGGACACTCCATCATGGCAGCAGGAGCTTGAAGCAGCTAATCACATCGAGTTCCCACTCAGGTAGTTGAGAAATGCATGATGGCATTCAGCAGGTTTTCTCCTTTGTATTAAGCCCAGGACCTCAATCGGTGGGATGATGCCACCCACAGTGCGAAGGTCTTCCCACCTCAGGTAATCTAGATGATCCCCCACACATGTGTGCCCAGAGGCTCGTCTCCTAATTGACTCCAGATCTCATCCAGTGGAGGACTAAGATGAACACACCAAGGCTGGTGTGCTAGGCTGAGTCACAGCAGCCCTGCTTTGTTATTGTTTGGTTTTCCTTTAGAGGCAGGGTCTCCTGTGTAGGCCAGGCTGTCTTGTCCCACTGGATTAACCCTCCCAGGACGAGGCAAGGACACTGCCTTCCCCTAGAAGCATGGGGTGGCGTGTCTCCTTGCCAAGTGATGCTCTTACGATCCCAGATGGATGACAGGCTATGGGACCAAGGTGGGGAATCCCACGGTGGCTGGTTTTGTCACTGTTGTTTTTTTTTTTCCCCGTGTGGTATGGAATGGCATCCTGACTGGATGAGTGGAGCCCACTACCTGAGGGTGAGGTCACTGAACATGGCTGCAGGAATATGGAACACACTGCAGTTCCCAAGAGTAGCACACATGGGGCAGATCATCCCCAAGCCACCCACTGTGTGACCAATCCTGTGTATAAGATTCCTGTGTGACGGGACAAAAATGGCTGCTCAGCGGGACAGACAGGCAACCAGCATCCTCCGTGTTAGCCTCCGCCTCGACAGGCAGGCTAGCCTCTGATACTTCAGGGTAAATCTAATACAAAAGAGAGGAGGAGCTGGAGGAGCTGAGTTGCCATTTTTCGTGGCTGGAGAGCCAAAAGGAAAAGTGTATCTGTGAGATGGGTGCTTTGCGGCTGTTGGAGCCCATAGAAAGAAACAAGAATGGGGGACAGGACAGAGGGAGTAACGGGTGGGATTCAACACACAAGAATGGACAGTACAAGGAGCCAGTGACAGGCAGGGAGCACTCCGCACCCAAGCTGCTCAGACTGGCAAAGACTTTTGAACAAGCAATGAAAGAGCTTGTCTCAGCCTGGCTTGTGAGGCTGTGAGACACGGGGGCGTATGGGCTCAGTCTAGCTGCTATGGAAGCAGAAAAAAACTGAGCAATGGAGCTACCCATCCCTCCTCAAGACAAAGGCTGCATAAGCCGAGACGATCTGAGGGAAAGCAGCCCCTGATGGGCTGGCTTCTAGGGACCGTAGGGACACACAGGCCCATGGGCATCGGGGACAGAGGAATGATTGGCACTGACAGAGAACTCAGCATGGGAAGAGCAGCATCTGATGCTCAGTTCACCGGGCCAGACAGAACTATGTTCATAGGAGACTTACGATGATCCTGCCAGGTCTGAAGGAAACTCCAGCTTCCCCAAATTCTGGTGGTTAGGCAAAAGCCAGCATTCCTTGGAACTTGTGAAGCCTGTCCCCCTCTACCATTGTCCTTATCACTGGCAGAAGGGGCAAATGGCTTTCTGTGGTGCCTGTTAGCATACCAAAGCACATGTAGCCTCCAGGATCCCTCAGTATCACAAGTGCCTGTTACACATTTCAGAGTCTCTTCTCCGATCTTCTCACCCCCTACCCTACCCTAAACTCCCTCAGCTCATGAGCTTGCTTCCCTCAGCTACTCATTTTTCTTAAACCCCTATTTTGATGACGCTCCCTCTCTTTTGCCTGAACTCTGTCTTCCTCTCTTGCTCCCAAATCTCTTTGCTTTGCTCCGCTCTGACCTGCTTCTGTAATGGCGAGGCCCGGTCAGCTGGCTATGTGCAGTCTACTGCTTTCTCTCTTCGCTCTGGGCTCTTCCAGATGCCTCTGGCTGCTCGCTCGGTCTCTCTTTCATCTCTACAATAAAAACCTTCCCCTTAACCATACCATGGAGCGTCAGGTTTATACAGATCCAGAACTGCCGACATGGCTCGCTGAGTAAAGATGCCTGAGCTCAACGCCTGCGTACCACAGTGGAAGGAGAAAAGCAACTCCCATGAGTCCATCTCTAACCTCCACATGTTGTGCACACACATAACTAATAATAAATAGCAAGAGGTGGATTCTACAAGGGCCTTGGGATGCTACAGGTCTTAAGGGCCTTTCTGAGGCCCATGGTGTGGTCTTCAAGGCATGAGAAGCTCTGGAAAATCTGGATGACTTTGGCCAGCATGTGAATTGGGCCCAAAGAGTGGGAACAGGAGACTGATCTGCTCAGCTGCCTGTGGGTCATTCAGGTAGCTCCAGGGACTCCGTGAACGGTCAGTCACCCGCCAGAGCAGCCTTTTTAATGGCTTTTGAGTCACCCATACTCTCCTGTAACTAACAACCCCCAAAAATTCACTTGGCAGTACCGTTTGGGGTGAGCAGACATTTGCTCCTGTCTCCTCAGGAAAAGTTAAATGTCATCCCTCTTCTACAACAGCAAGTTCAAAACCAACTTTGGCTATACGAAACCAAAAAAAACAAAAAGGAACATTAGTTGTTTTTTTTTTTTCAAAACCATTAAATAAATGTTGAACTAGTAATTAAGATAAATCTAGGCTTGATAGTGTGCCAAATTGTAGGTTCACAGTCCCTTAGCTGAGGTCTTCAGGGACAAATGCACTTCAGAACTCAAGGCTGATCCAATTTTAGAAAGGCCATTCTGCACCTATTATGCAAACCCCCAGGGGCCTGAGGCAGGCACTGTCCACTTCCCCCAGCAGATATGCTAATATCTTTTTGCAGCAAAATGTGTAAATACACTGGAAGGGATAAATAAAAAATATATAAATAGCTTGGTATGAGTTCCTTTGTCGCTATGTGAGTGAGGTAAAAACTATCCCACCCCCAAAAAACGTTTAAGGTCGTCAGAGCCAGTCAGCTTTCAAAATCCACAAGCTGGGCATAGTGGCACACATCTGTAATTCCAGCACTTAGAAGACAGAGGATGAAGTCTGCTGAGACACAAGGACAGTTGGAGCTGTAATAGTGAGACCTTGCCTCAAATCCAACCGACGACAGGGCCTAGCTCAGTGGCAGCGCACTGCAGAGAAAGCAAGTCAGGAGACCCAAAAGACAATACACAGAGACAGAGAGAAGGGAGAGCAGGGAGAAGACGTGGAAGGAGCCAAGAAGAAAGGCTGAGGACCATGGAGCGGGAAGAAAAAGACATTGGAAAGCAGAAGGGGAGGCCGGTGGGGACAGAAGAGAGGGCCACCCAACTCCTGCTGGTGTGTGGCACTTTGGGCTGACGGTGGAGACAGAAGCAAGCCAACGCTGTTCTCGGGTTTGGATCGCTAGTTTAATCCTCTGAGCAACATTGTGCTATCTTCATTTTACAAAACCGGAGAGGTTAAGTACATTGCTGTGCATGTGGGGAGTGCTGGTGAACGGAGAGAGCCAACAAGACAGACGACACACTCCCATCTGACTGACGGGAGGCTCGGTTCCTGGGATGCTGTCCAGCTCAAGGGGAAGGCAGGTCATACAGGAAAACCCCTTCTTGAAGCAGGGTATCCCAGGCCTGCCTAGGGCCAGATCGCAGTCACAGGTAAGGGAAAATGGACTCAATCGCCTGACTTCTTTATCAGAAGCTATACCGACTTCTCAGCCATGACACCAGCAGCAGTGCAGACCAGAGGCTGTACCCACTTTTTTTTGGTTCAGTTATAGACTTCATACTTCCCAAAGCAGCAAATGTGTCCTGTCACCACCCAAACCCCAGGTTCATCCCTCTGACCCCAGGAAAAAAGGTACAGCATCACTGGCCAGGGCACAAGAGCAGGGGTGACAGCCTCTGTCCCTGACACAGTAAACTATACTAACAACAGCTCCCAGCACGCACGATTGTCTCCGACGCCATACGAGGACCCGTGACACCCCAAAAACTGGTAAGGCCTTCACAGTATCTGACCTTCAATGGCCCCGAAACTGGCAAGCCGATTTTCCCCATTCCAACCCAAAATTTACAGAGAGCAATGGTAGAGAAAAGCCTCTAAGGCCGCAGAGGCCACGGGGTTAGAGAAGGGGCCAGCACGCTGCAGACGACCACAGACCAGGGAAGCGCAGCTGAGGCTGGAGTTTATTGCGGATGAATGCTGAGTCCCGAGGAGGAGCGGGGTGGGATGAAGTCAGGCAGGATCAGGGGAGAGGAGGCGCCGCGCAGGCGAGGCCCAGCGGTGCGGATGGGACTGGCGCAGGCCACGGTGGGAGTGGGCCCGGCTATCCAGGCGCTCGGCTCGCGGTCTCGGACATCGCTCCCGGCGCTGGGCGGCGGCTGTGGCGGCGGCTCCGTGGCAGTCCCGGCTGTGGTCTTGGCCCGCCGGAGGCTCCAAGCAAGCAGGAGGCGGCAGGAGGTGGGGCAGGTGGCGCTGCTCGGGCACAAGGAGGGGCAGGCGCGCTGGGCAGGGGGTCGGCGGGGCCCGCGGGCGGCCGCGTGGGTACCCAGATAAGCCCGTAGTACACGGCGAGCAGCACGGCGGCCAAGGACACACACAGGAAGTAGGCGCAGACCGGGGCAAGGCGCAGCCATCGTCCGCGGGGACCCTCGCTCAGCCCCGCACCGCCCGGGCTCTCGCCACCGCCGCCTACACAGCTCGAGCCCCGCATCGCGCTGCCCACTCCACCCGCGCTGGTCCCGCCCCCACCCCGGGACCGCCCCCACGGAGGTCCTAGCCCCGCCCTAGACCACCTCACGCAAACCACGCCCCTCCCAGGACCACGCCCCCCTCTAAGACCTCCCCCCCCTCCGCCCTAAATCACCGCCCCCGCGCCAAGCCTGGCCACACCCTCACATCCTAGACACGCCCCTACAGCCGCTGGCCCAACCACTATCAAGAAAAATGCACTAGCCACGCCCCTTCGCAGCCACACCCGCCTGTTCTCCTAGCGCCCTAACTGGGACTCCGGTTCCCCGCTCTGGGCCCCGCCGAGCTTGTCGGAACCCTCCCTTCTCCCACAGACTGCAGCCCCGCACACAAGCCACCCTCTGCTCGCCGGAGGTCAGGTTCCCAGTCGGTTGGAGCCGACGGCCCACAGAGCCTCTGAACGCTAGCCCCGCCCACCGAACCTGGGCCCCGCCCCTCCCGGCTTCCTATCTCTGGGGCGCTGCACCGGTTTGGAGGACTCAGCTCCGCCGCTCACCCCGGCCGGCCCCTTCCCTAGTAACTCGGCACCAGCGTAACTTCTCCCGCTCCCTAGAGGCGCAGGGTCCAGAGTGGGCTGCAGGGAGGCGAGCAGCCAGCCCGGGAGCCAGGCAAACCTGCGCTGCCGCCCCTCCCAGCAGCATCTTCAGGATTGCAGGATAGCCTGCGGGGTGGGAGGGGAGAGGTGTCAGGACGGCGAACAACACCCTCGTCCCACCTCTTCCGCCACAGCAAAGCCCGCCAAGCACAGCAGCCCAGCCTGTCCCGCTAGCAGCACAGTTCCAAGGTTGGCGGGAGCACGCATTTAATTCATATCCTCCAGAGAGCCCCAGGCCCTAGGTGCAGGATCCTGCACACCCGGGCCTCACAGAGGCTGACTGGGAGGTCTCCACCAGCGGGGTAAGGTACAGCCCCATTCAGGTTGCCAAGACGGGTCTTCAGCGAATTTAGAAGAATCCACAGCCCGGCCCCGTCGCTAACCTGGCTCCTCCCCCCTACGTTTAACCCCGTCCTGGCCAGAGTGTAGCAGAAGCAGAGGAGCGAGGCGGCTGGAGGTTAGTGCAAGAGCGCCAAGGCCCCAGTCCGCTGGCGCTGTCAGCGGGCAGCCCCCGGCGGCGGAGCAGCCGCCGCCACCTTGCAGAAACGCACCCTCTGGAAGTCTGTGATCTCCGCCGTCTCCTGGCCCTCGGGGCCCACCTCTGAGGAGATAAAAAGTGGTAAATGGATAACCAGCCTGCCGGACTGCTCTGCCCCTCACCTCAGTCAAACCCATCTGCAACTTGGTCTCCAGTTTACTCAACCCTCAGGAAGCCCACGAAGCAAAGCCTCTCCAATCTGACCCCGTCGACTACTGGGGGAGCGCTTATGATATAACCGCCATCCTCCCAGGACCTCAGACTTTTGTCTGGCCCGGGCCTCCATCCCCACCACTCATCTGACTGTCGTTCCTGGACTCTTCTCCACATCCTATCCCAATACAGGGGAAAGGAAATAGGAACACAGGCAAGAAACCTGACCCACCGCGTTAAGGTGACCAAAATGATCAGCCTCTTGCTTCTACTCTGTGGGGTCCCAAATTCCCACTCAGGTCTGCCCCAAAACGCTAACCTTGCTCTCAGATAAGCCTAAAAGTCAACTCCATTCATTCATTCATTCCTACCTTTAACTAACCACGTTTTGCTTTTACAGGGTCCCTAACCAGTGTTAGTCTCAAACTCAAGATTCCACAGATTCAGCCTCGGGGACGTTCGGATTTCAAATCCCGTCTTACAGCTCCTTCCAGTTAGTTTAGCTTCAGCCCTTTACCTTAATGAGCTACCCGAGCCCACTTCCTGGCCAGCCCTACTCACAATCCCTATTTCCTGGAGCCTTACGGCCCACCCAGGCATGGCACAGAACCTGACTCATGCCCTGTCCCCTACCATCCCAGAGGCCCCACCCATTTTTGTCCCCAAGCCCTTCCCTCCCCCAGGAATGCAAGCAGGCCACCCACCTCCACCAGCCTCATGCACCCCACCTGGAGATGCCTCAGGCCCCGCTTCTTCAGACTTCGGGGCTCCTGCCAAGGTTGGCCCACTCTCCAAGGAGGCAAGGGCTGGCTGGTCACCTCCTGGAGAAGGGGAGGCTCAGTCAAGCCCCTCCTTTTCCAAACACCTCCCCATTCGAAGGGAGCAATAGGGGCTCAAGGACACAGGGAGTGTGTCATTTAAGGAAGTGAACTTTTTATTGGAGAGAGGCTCTGAACCAGCAAGAGCAGGCTGTAGGAAATGGGCTGAGGGCATGGAATAGGCACCAACTGCCCTTCCCTGCTACAAGGGTTGAGGGGGGTGTGAGCACAGCCACACCCTTGTGAGCTCACAGGAGCATAAGCACGCGCGCGCACACACACACACACAGACACACACAGGCAGCCAGTTTCATGCATTCCCAAAAGGCCAGGCCTCACCCGCAGAGTGGGCACCAGGTGAGTGGGCAGTGCTGGGAGAATTCAGTTCCATCTCCTCACCCCAGTCAGACACAGGCTGGTGGTCCCCAGAGGGCGAGAAGGGGCTGGGAGGTTCAACAGGGCCTGGGGACAGCGACTCCTGGGGCCTGGCAGGTGCAGGGTCCGCCTGCTCACAGGTGGGCTTCCCAGCAGGCTCAGCCTCTCCAGGCTCTCCAGGAACAGCTGGGGCTTCCTGCTCCTTAGGACCCTCTTCCTCCTCCTCAAGCTCCTCTTCCTCCTCTTCCTCCTCCTCCTCAGTGATGTCTTCACTCACGTCCTCCCATTCTTCACCCTCATCATCTTCTCCCTCCTCTTCTCCCTCCTCCTCCTCCTCCTCCTCCGCCTCATCTTCCTCACCATCCTCCTCAGGAGGCCGGTGGGCTGGCGCTGGGTTCTCTGGAGGCTGCTAGGAACACAGGCAGATCACAGAAAGACTTGGGGCCTGAACTCCCCTACACACACCCTACTTTATACCTGCTCTGCCTTACCTGTGGGGGTGTCTCCTCCAGGGACATGGACTGAGAGGACTCCGCGGCTGGAGACACAGCTTCCTCTCTTGTCTCCCAGCGATTATCATGGTCACTGGAGTGGACAGAGCACAGGGTAAGGTCTGGGTGAGGGATGGACTTCCCAGAGCGCAGCCATCTTGCTGCACTGAAAAAGGCAAAGGGACAGACAGCAGACACGAACAGAGCCAAGACAGATCAGTGTACCCTCAAACCCAAGCCAGAGAGACAGACTCCACACACCCAAAAACAATGAGAAAGGGAATGTCCCAAGTGGAGGGGCACCCCACCTATAGGCACGAGGGGCCACCTTGGCCTGGGGTCGACTGTTCTTTCTCCTCCTGCGGCTCTTGACTTCTGCTTTGTGCTGAGAAAGGAACTCTCCAAAAGTGGGAGGTTTAGGGGGTCTTGCCCAAGCTTGGTCATCTACAACAGAAACCCAGATCCAACGACTTAGGAGATGGGGACACAGCATATGGCACACTAACCCACTGCTTAACCCTTTCCAAGGTACTACTCACCATAGCGGTGGGACGGCTCATGGCCAGGAGCTGGCCCGTCCTTGAACCTAGGAAAAGAGAGCAGAACAAGCAATAGCTGAGGAACTCAGCAGAGACAAGAGAAAGCAGGGGAGATGAAGGCAAACACAATGTGGGATGAGAGGCAAACCTAGCTTCCTAGTGACAAAACCAGACAGAGATACAACTGTGGCCTCTAGAATAAAAATCTGGGGCTGGAGAGATGGTTCACTTCCCCACTGACCTCTGCACCTGGTGTATCCAGTCACCCAAGTTACTAAGTCCCTTGGGGTTGCTGCCCTGAGCCTGTACCCCAAAATGAACACTCAGGGCGTGTTCAAAACAGAGCAAGGACATAACTGTGGGCCAGGCATGGTGCCACATATCAGGGATCCTAGCATTTCAGAGGTGGAGGCAGAAGAATCGGCTTCAGGCTGTCCTTGACTCCATAGAAAATTCAAGATCAGCCTTGGCCACATGAGGCCTTGTCTCAAAGATACAAAAGGTAAATAAGAAAGAGTAAACAAGTAAACTGTCACTACCATCAGCTCCAATCTATAGGCTGGCAGAAGATACTGAGTGAATCTAAGACAGCCAGGCACTGGGGATCAGCACCTGTGGGTTTTCCTGCCCTGAGCCTTTGCTAGCTGTGTGGTCTCGAACATCATGAAGCTCACTATGGAGGGAGACACAGGGCCTGAGTGGCCTGGAGTCCTTTGCTAGCCACAGTCAACAAAGGCCAGCAGGCCTGTGAGCAAGTGACTGACAAAGGAAGCTATTCATACACAAGCTGGGCACTCTATGAGGCCAAGGCTGGAGGACGCTGAACTCCATGCCCACTGGAGCTGCACAGCCAGGCCCACATGGTAAAACTGACTCCCATGAGCTGTCTTCTGTGGCCTCTCTCAATGAAAATATGTAAGGAGCTGTAGCGATGGCTCAGAGGACCCGGGTTCAATTCCCAGCACCCACATGACAGCTCACAACTGTCTGTGACTTCAGGATCCAACAGGCAGGAAGATTGAAAGATCAAAGCCAACCTAGGTAACATACTGTCTCACAAAGTAAAAACGTGAAAGGGCAGAAGAAATGACTCTGGCTGCTCTTCCATTTCCAGTGCCAACGTGGCAGCTCACAGCCTCTGTAACTCCAGTTTCAGGGGATCTGACACCCTCTTCTAGCCTCCATGGGCACCAGGCATGCACAAACATACACACAGACAAAACCCTCAGTACATAGAAATTTCTGTAAAACTTTCAAGGTGGGGAGTGGGAGCCGTAGAGATGGCTCCGTGGCAGAGCACCTGTCTAGATTCAACTAGTGAAGGGTTGGGTGGGCTCTACAGTACAGCACCTGTCTAGAATCCCCCAGTGAGGGGCTGAGAGGCTAGCTCAGCAGTGCACACTAGTCAGCATGCCAGAGGCCATAGGTTCAACCCCAGTACTGAAGGGAGAAAGAGAAAGACAGGCTTCCTTCCACACACTACGGAGACACGGCATGTTGTAGCCAACATCACCAATACCCACAACGGTGAGAGTGGCTGGAGCCCAGACCCAGCAGGAAGACCGACTCACATGCCATCGGTCTTCTCGGCATCCCATTCCCGCCGCCACTGCCCAGTGGGCTTGCGGTGTCGCTGCAGACGCTCCTGGTCAATCTTCTCCCTCTCCTGCTTCCAGCGCAGGTACTCTGACCTCTCTCGGCCCGTCATGGACATTGTCATGTCGCCCCCACTGCCCAGGCCAGCCCTGCGGCCCTGCAGGCACCACAGGCAGTCAGACTTGGCCCCCCTCCACCCCTCTCCCCTAAGCCCACACGGGGCCACTGTTCAGGACACAGGACCGAGGTGACAAGCAGTAAGCCGATGGGTGGCTGAGGCGGCCTCTTCAGAAAGGCTCTATGTCTTATCTGTTTATTTTTGGTTTCAGACAGGGTCTCATGGCCCAGGACGGCTGCCTCAAACTCATTACTGGCCTTAACCCCTTGTGCTAGCTAGGGTTTTGTGGTGGTGGTGGTAGTTCTCTCTCTCTCTCTCTCTCTCTCTCTCTCTCTCTCTCTCTATCTCTCTATCTCTCTATCTCTGTTTTGGTTTTTGAGACAGGGTTTCTCTGTGTGGCTTTGGGGCCTGTCCTGGAACTCCCTCTGTAGACCAGTCACAGAGCTCCACCTGCCTTGCCTCCGAGCGCTCCTGCTGGCTAGTTTTTGGTCAACTTGACACAAACTAGTGTTGTCTGGGAAGAAGGACCCCCAGGGGAGAAAATGCCCACACCAGACCGGCCTGCCTCCACCTCCCAAGTGCTGGGGCTCCTCTTTCTAGAATTAAACATTCAGTTTTCAAATGTGTGGAGGGGGTGGTGTTTGCACACCTACGGACATGCACATGTAGAGGCTAGGGGAGTGTCTGGCTCTGTCGCCCCCAGCCCCAGCTTATTCCCTTGAAGCAGGGTCTCTCTGACAGCAGCCAGCAAGGCCCAGCGATCTTCCTGTCTCCATCCCTAGACATGAATGGAGTCACACTCAACCTTTTTCACAGCAGTGCTGGGCATTCAATCCAGGTCCTAGTGCTTATGCAATGAGCACTTTTACCCACTGACCCATCTCCCCATCTGTCCTCTTTTTAGACATTTTCTTGGATATGCCAAAGTATGTGAATACATGCCAAGTGTGTGCAGGTACCCACAGAGGCCAGAAGAGCTGGAGTTACAGGCAGTCATTACTTGCCCAATGTGGGTGCTGGGAACTGAACTTGAGTACATCCAGAAAAGCATTCAACACTTTTTTGTTTAGTTTTGTTTTTTGACACAGTGTTTCTCTGTGTAGCCCTGACTGTCCTGGAACTCATTTGGTAGCCCAGGCTGGCCTCGAACTCACAGAGATCCACCTGCCTCTGCCTCCAGAGTGCTGGGATTAAAGGCGCGTGCTACCACCACCCTGCCTCACTCAAGCACTCTTAATCACTGAACCATCTCTCCAGTCCTCTCCTCATCTTTCTTAAGAAACATCCTACCCCTCCCTCACTCTTTGGGGTCATGATTTTAGAATACCCAGCCTTTAATTAGACTTTTACCCATTTGGTTCATTGGGTTTTGTCTTAGAACTATTTCCTGGCCAGTAATCCCAGCACTTGGGAGGCTGAAGCAGGAGGATCAAGAGTTCAAGACTGCCTGGGCAACTTAATAAAAAAAAGGACTGGGGATGTAGCTCACGGGTAGATAGTTTATATAGCATGTTGAGACCTTGGGTGGTATTCCAGGGCAAAAAAAAAAGTCTAACAAAGAAAACACTGGCGGCAAGGCATAGTGAATGGTGCACAGCTTTAACCCAGCACAGCTCTTGGGGTAGAAGTAGGCAGATCTCTGTCCTGGGCTTAAAGCTGGACCTCCACGTAAACTGGGCTGGCCTGGAGTTCCAGGTCACCAGAGCTAAGCAATGAGACCCGTCTCAAACAGAAAACACTGGCCAAGCATGGTAACTCAACTGCTTGAACGACATAGTGAGATCCAAACCAGCCTGAGTCCTCAGCTCCAAAGCCCCCAAATCAAGCAGGCGTTAACCCCACACAGAAAGCAGCGCCTGCTCTATCCATCCCCAGCCTGCAAAGCACAGTTCCCGGAGGGCTGCAGCACCCACCTGTCTCTCGTGCTCCAAGCCAGAGCGCACCCGCTCGAAGTCAGAACCTCCCCAGTTTCGGCCATGCCGGCGGCTGCCCTCCCGACGATCCCTCTCGGGCTCCTCCAGGGGTCCACCCCGACGTCGGGGATCGTCCAGGAAGTTGCGGACTGGGTTGGGCTCCAGTACCCCTTCCTGCAGCAGATGGGCAGGCTGGGAAACATGGGGTCCTTTCCACTCAGCGAGCGCCCCCACCCCCCACGAGCGCGCTCCCCCTGCTGCCCGGTGCTGACCCGCTGGTTACGCTCGTACTCGGCGATCTTCTCCATCTCCTCGTTCATCTTCTCGATGTTCTGCCTGCGCCGCTCCTCCCACTCCTGGGGAGACAAGATTGCACCATGACCGTCAGCAGAAAAACCAGGGCAGCCCCAATTCTCCAAGTACAGGCAGGTGACAAGGGGTGCCTGGCCTGGAACTTGTTTGGATACAGGGGACCCTGGCATACCTCAGGCACCATAGAAATGGCGCATGGAGATAGTAACTCCCCTCCCATCTGCAACACCAACAGAGCTTACAAAGAGCAGCCAACTGCTTCCCTACAGAAGTGTAAGAGATTGTGTCTTCTGTCAGTGTCCCAGTGTCCACCTTGTGGACAACAATTCTCGGGTGAGCAGGCCGTGGCTTCCTGATCCAATTACTTAGCTCAGCACACAAGAGAAACAAATCCATATTCTACCGAGGCCATTCATTTCATCTGGGGTCCAGGTGTGCACATGTGTACGCACATGCGTGTTCACGTGTGGAGACCAGGACTTTGATTGTTTTTCCCTTTGGAGACAGGGTCTTCAGGCAGCCTGGAGCACACTAGCACAGAGATCTGCTTGCCTTCCTCTTCTGGAAGTAAAGGTGTGCACCATGGCCCCAGACCCATCACCCTTTTTTAACAGGGCCTCTCACTGGCCTGGCTCACCACATAGGCTAGGATGGCCGACCGACCACAACGCCCAGGGTCCACCTGTCTCCACTCCAGCTTCTAGGGTACAGATTACAAGGCTGCACCACCACACTCACCTCTTTTGTGTGGTCTGGGGACCAAACTCAGACCCCAAGCACTTTAGTGACTGAGTTCCCTCGCAGCCCTCATGGCACGGAGCAAACCCTGACAGTCCAGTTCTGGCATTTGCTAAGTGCCTGCTCTGAGGCCACAATGCCTGACAGCACAGAGTGCTTAAACACCCTTTGGTCTAATCAGTACTCCCTGTAAGAGCAAGAATCTGAACTCCTAGGGAGAAGGCCACCTCACCAGACGGCACAGAGTCACAGAACCAGTTTGGACCCAAGCACATCCCAAGCTGTGAGCCATGGCCCAGGCAGTTGCCTGCTGGGGAATGGAGCAGTCCCAGTAAGGCCCACTACTCCCCACATGAACTGAGCACACAGACACACACAGAGTAAGCCCCACGCCGAGGTGGGAATGCTAGGAAACAGGCAGGAGCAGGAAGTCAGAATCAGAACCTGAGGCAGACGCAGAGCACTGGTCAGGAGGGGAAGAAAAGAAGGCCTTAGAAGGCCGGCGGGAGGCGGGCAGGGGCCGCAAAGACAGAGGATCGGGGAGGAGTCCACCCAAGCGAGAATGTTGAAAAGGCGAAGAGAAAGAAATGAACTGGCAGGACACAGCAGTGCAGGCCTGTTTCCCAGCCACCGAGCAGGCGGAGCAGGAGGATGCCAAGTCCAAGGCCAGCCGAGCAACTTAGTGAGATGAGATCCTGCCTCAGAGTAAAAGCTAAGGGCTGCAGATGTAGCATTTATCCAATATGCACAGGGCCCAAGACGAGAAAAATGAATGAATGAATGAACACCAGGGAACAGAAGCTTGGCCCAAGCTTCATGGTCGATTTGGTCTACCTTGGACTTGCGATCAGAGGCTGAGTTGTCTCCTGCCCCTAAGAGATGAGGGGATCCCCGGCCCCGGCCTCTCCGGCCCCGGCCCCCAGTTCCTCCTCGTAGCTGCTCCCCGGCACCATCCTCCCAGCCTCGGGATGCCCGGCCTACTCCTGCCCGGCTTCCCTGCTGGGGGTGGGTCCGGCCCCCTCTGTTGGCCCCTGGGGGCCGAGAGGTCCCAGGAGTCCTCCGAGAGGGACCCAGGCTCTTCTCCTGAAAGAGGGAAGAAGACAGTCAAAGGAGAGGTAGACTGGGGCATGCTAGACCCAGAGCCAGCCGGCAGTTCTGGATCCCAGGCCTCAGCCCTCTCCCTCCTCCCGTCCTGAGCATTCAGACATGCTGGGCTCTCCACCTCCACTGCCATATTCTCCTTCTCCATGGAACGGCTCTTCCGAGGGGCTGTCACCGCCACGCCCTCCAGCTCAGCTTTTTTCCGGTCCTCCTCGATCTCCTAGGAGCAAATACCCAGGGGAATGGGGTGTGAGGGTCCCTGTCCACCAGCGGGACCCCCATAGTCCATACATACATTCTCCCTGCACTTCCTATTCAGACTTCTCTCCAGAGCTTTAGACATGGATCACAGCATCCTCTACCAAACCCTACATGTTGCTCTGCTGCTCCGAAGCCCCACTGGAAGCCATCTGGAAGCGTAAATGCTTCCCCATCGTGGGAGCCCCTCTCCTGCACTCACACTGACCTTCTTGCTATTCCCCAGGGCTCAGATGTGCCCTGGGCTTGGACCCCAGGGTTTCTGTAGCAGCTGCTCCTCTGGAGTTCCTCGACCTTATAACTCCTCAGGTTTCAAATGTCTCACTCTCTTGTCCTCATCAGTCTCTTGATAAAACATGGGGTACCTGTTGGACTGCTCGCTGATCCACCCCTCCTCCCAGCCTACAGTGCTGCCTAGCACACAATCAAACCCAGTGTTTCTTTTTTTAATGAATGAAGGCATGAAGAATGAGTCAGTGAGGACCACGCCCCTCCCAGGTCCCTTCATAAAGACAGCCCCACAACCACCTCTTGGGCCCTGCCCTAGACCCTCCCTCCTCCTTCCGCTCTGGCCCCAACTACCCTTGGTCACTGAGACTCTTTCAACAACAGCCTAACCCTGAGCCAGACCTGTCCTCTCCAACGAAGGCCCCTGCCCCAGATTTCTCCTCACTATCTGGACTCCCTCTCATCCACCAGCACACAGAAAAATGCGTGTCCCCAGGAGGATCTATTCTGACCAGGTCTCATCCCATCCAAAGCCCTCCACTGCTCCCTAGTGCCTGTAAGCATTCTCAAACCTATGTGGCTGGCCCCTGATGATCAGTTCTCCAAAAACTGACTTTCCAAGCCCTCTCTGCATCCAAATACTTGTCCAAATTGTTCGTCTTGTATGAAATGTAACCCATCTCCTTCCCAATTAGCCGATATTTAGGCACCCCTCAGTTCTCAGAGACCCCTCTACCAGAAAGCCCTCCCTGATGTCCTCTGGCTAGAGGGAGAACTAGACTCCCACAGACCTGTTAATTCCCCCATCCCAGCCTTGCCTAGTCTGGGCCATTACAGAGGGCAACCATGTCCCAAACTGGACTGTGAAGGCTAAGAACAGGTCCAGGGACTACATCCCCAGCACCACACAACATGGAGCTAAGAATCTGGACACCTGGGCAAGCAGAATATGAATAAATGATGAATGAATGATGGGATGAGGAAGGAAAGGCAGACTAAGGCCTTCGGTTTTCGTCCTGTGAGTGAAGGGGGAACATGAGAAAGCTTGAAGGGAGGTGGGAAAAACTCACTGCGGGGAGAGGGGATGGGGTCTCCCAGGGCAGGGCTAGGGCACCTGGTAGCGCCGGATGAGGGCCTCATTCTTCCGACGCAGAGCCTCGATCCTCTTGTCCAGCTCAGCATCTTTCTCCTCCTTTGATTTCAAATCTAGTGTGGTAGCCTGCGGTGGGGAGGTGGTTGAGGGAGGGGCATTTCCCCAGGGTCTGAGCATTTGGTCTCTGGATCCCACCTTCCCAACCCACTTCTCCACTTTGCAGCTCACCATCTCATGGGCTTCGACCTCCTCACAGAAAATAAATGTAGCACTGGGGGTTCCTGGGGGCAGAGAGAACAGTGGGTTAGGACCAACAGCATTCTGAAATGCTGGCTCCTCTTCTGTACTGAGGGTTCCGAAAACACAGACTCACAGAAAGACACACCGGTACTTCATCAAGGGAATTCTCAAGTACTAGCCTCGCCTCTTTCCTAAAGAAAGTGGCACGAAACCTGCCCTTCAGTTTTAGAGCCACCCATGCAATTAGTCAGACCCACCTTGGGAAAATCCTGGCCCCACCCCTGTACCTAATACTAGTTCCTCCAAACAAAGATGTCAGCCCAGGTTCCATGTCCTACAATTTTAGCCAGGACCAGGATCTCAGAAGGTCAGCGACAACCAGCAAAAGTAACTTCTAGAGGGCCAGAGGGCTGGCTCCGGGGATAAAAGTGCTTGCCGCCCAGCCTGAGAACCTGAGGTCAATCTCCAGGACCCACAAACAGGAAGACCAGAACTGACTCCCACCAGCTGTCCTCTGACCTCCGTGTGATCACACGTTCATGCACAAAATAAATAAAACAGAAAGAAAAACAGTTCCAACTCTCCTTGAACTTTAACCCACGGCTCCCCTAAAACTGACTCAGCCCAGCCCCCAGCATCCTGAAAAGGCACTCATCATCTCCTACCAAGCCGGAAAAGATTCTGCAAGCAGGCCCAGGATCGACTTCGGGGGGCTTCCTGGACCGGACTTGACCTCCATAGTGATACTCAGCCCAGAAGACAGAATTTCTACAGAGGCTTTCGAGAGAAAACTGCCAGCCACAGCCGCGCCCCTGGCCTCCACAAACCTCCCTGGTCCCACCCCTGACTAGGATGAAACTTCAGGCCTCCTCTTTCCCCTCAGATTTCTGGCCCCACCCATTAAAAAAAAAATCACTCAATCAATATGGCTCCGCCTCCAACTTAACCCTATGGCCACGCCCCCAAGTGCCAGGAAACTTTCTGGCTATGCCTCTGAGTCCCGCCTCCTCCTCTAGCTTCGGATGCGTTTATGTCGAAGGAAAACTTTCTGGCTCCACCCCGACCATTCTCCCCTAGCACTCTAACCCCACCTGCAAAGTCCCTGACATTTTGACCCGTCTCTTTCAAGTGTCAGACAGCCTCTGCACCCGGCCCTAGCTTCTGGGTAAAGATCAGGACCCACTTCAAAACGTAAGAAACTCTCCTGGCTTGCCCAGGGCATCTCCGCCCCAAACCCTGGCTCCACCCCCTTAAGAAACTCTAGCCACTCCCTAGCACAATCAACGCCAAAACCACGCCCCCCAGTGAGAGCAACACTCTGGCCCCGCCCCCAGTACCTTGGCCTAACTCAGCACAAAGTCCCAGCTCAGTCACCTCCTCTTCACCCAACGAACGCCCAAACCCTGGCCCTTTCCCCACACTACTCAAAACTTTGGCTGCGCCAAAAGCAGGTCCACCCCGTCTCCGCTCCGCCCCTAGCTCTCATGGGCACGCCCCCGTGGCCTAATCCTTAAGGCCCCTTGCAACACCCAGCTCCGCCCACCTCCCTTTGCCCCGCCCCGCTCCATCTTGGCCCTGCCCCCAGCTTTCCCGCCCACCGCTCAAACTCCACCCCTTGTGTCCCACCATAATCTAGCCCCGCCCCCAGCCTTTCCTGCACCGCCCCGACTCCGCCCCTTCTCCCCGCCCCACGACGCTTGGTCCCGCCCCCAGCGTCCCCTCCCAACGTCCCGGGCCTGCCCACTAGTCCTCCAGCCAAGACTCCGGCCCCGCCCCAGCCTGGACCCAACTTTGAAGCCCCGCCCCGCGCTGGCAGCAACCAGGGCTCAGGACCCGCCCGCACCCGCCCGTCCGGCCCTGCCCACATGCTCCCGGCCCACCCCACGGCGCCCCTCCGGCGACCCATGTGGGCGTCGTGTCCCCGCCCCCCGCAGAGTACCCTGACCCCGCCCCCGCCGGCGGCTCGCCTCCCGTCCGCGCGCGCTCCCGCTCCCCTCACGTGGGCGAACAGGCCCCGCCCTCTCCGGGCGCGCTCCCGACCCCCTCCCCCGGTCACCTGTCCCGGAGACCCCGCGGCGTCTGCGACTCCGACTCCGTCCGCCTCCGCGTCCGCAGCTCCCGGGCCTCACACGTCACTTCTGGTCCGCTCCACGTGAAAAGAGGAAATAAAGAGGGCCACTTCCGGTCCTGACAGCCCATTTCCGGGTGCCTTAAAGGGACCGCACCCCCTCAGGCGCTGCAGAACCTAGCTGAGTTTGTTTCTTCTGAGTCATCCCGGGAGACATGCTTGTGGTCCTCAATGTCTGTACTCTTTTTCTTTTTGTAGCCACTGGTTCTTTAATTTAGTAAGTAAAAGCCTGTGACCCCTGGGAACGTAACTGGTTTCATCACCTTATCTTGCCAATGAAACCTCAGTTTTAGAAACTTTAACCATTTAAATTTTTAGGAAACAACTGTATAACCAAAGCTGAGCGTGGAGGCTTCTAATTTCAGCACTTGGGAGGCTGAGGCAGGAGGATTGCCTCAAAGTCAAGAACAGCATGATATGCATCTATATCGTATTGATACAATTCCAGGCCAGCCAGGACTATGTAGACCTTGGCTTTAAAAAAAGGAAGAAAGGAAGGAAGGAAGGAAGGAAGGAAGGAAGGAAGGAAGGAAGGAAGGAAGGAAAGAAAGAAAGAAAGAAAGAAAGAAAGAAAGAAAGAAAGGAGGAAAGAGAAAGGAAGAAAAGAAAAAAAGACACTTGCCAACTCTGATGACCTCAGTTAGACCCCTGGACTGTCAGGTGCACGAGTTCCTTTACCTGTTAAGCAACTTGCTGGCACTTAAATGATTACTATATTATTATTATTATTATTATTATTATTATTACTATTACTTTTTTTTTAAAGATCTCAGTTAAGAGCCGGGCGGTGGTGGCGCACGCCTTTAATCCCAGCACTCAGGAGGCAGAGCCAGGTGGATCTCTGTGAGTTCGAGGCCAGCCTGGTCTACAGAGTGAGTTTCAGGACAGGCACCAAAACTACACAGAGAAACCCTGTCTCAAAAAAACAAAACAAAACAAACAAACAAACAAAGATCTCAGTTGAGATTGGCCTTAAACTGATTCTCCTGCCTCAGCCTCTTCAGTACTGAGGTAGGATTACAGACCTGCAGTGGATATGACCACCAAATTGGCCATCTTAAACTGCTGTGAGGTATTCCAACTGATAGATGGCTACAAATTGTCCAACCCTGTCTTATGGACATTAGGATTACTTCAATTTCAGTTAGCAGGAATTGCCAACAGTACTCACAGAACTTCTACAGGGACAGCTCTGTGTGTGTGTGTGTGTGTGTGTGTGTGTGTGTGTGTGTGTGTGTATGTGGTGTAGAAGAAGCAGGCTTGTGCCCAGGTTCTGTCACTTAGCTACATCCTCAACCCATTTTTGTTGTTGTTTGCTTTAAATTGAAAAAAATATGCCAACCCAGGCTGTGGTAGCACATACCTTTAATCCCAGCACTCAGAGAGACCTATGCATATGAATCTGTGAGTTCAAGGCCAGCCTGATCTGCACAGTGAGTTCCAGGACAGCCAGAGCTACATAGTGACACCATCCCTCAAAAAATATTAAAATATATATTACTTTATGTTTTTTTTGTTTTGTTTTGTGTTTTTTTGGTTTTTTTGGTTTTTGTTTTTGGTTTTTTTTGCCTGCATGTATTCCTTGCATCACATGAGTGCCTGGAGCCCTCAGAGACCAAAGGGCAGATGGTCCCCAAGAACTGGAGTTACATGCATTTGTGAGCCACTATGTAGATGCTGGGAGCTGAACCCAGTTTCTGAGAAAGTATTAAGCATTCTTAACCACTAAGCCAAAATGCACTTTTTTTTTTTTTTTTTTTTTAAGTTTTTTGAGACAGGCTCCTCCTATGTATCTAAGCTGTCCTCAGACTCCAGGTGATTCTCCCATCTCCTGAGTGCTAGGATTTACAGGTGTAAACTATTCTGTCCATCCCAGCTCTTTTCATAGTTTGAATTTGGGGACGGGAGGGGAGCATGCATACCGTGACACATATGTGGAGACCAGAGAACAATCTGCAGAAAATGTTCTCTCCTACCACATGGGGTCTAGGGAGTAAACACAGGTATATAGAGGCTTGGCAGAAGGCTCCTGTACCCACCAAGTCATTTTACCTGCTTGTTTTGGGGGGTGGTACAAAACATTTTAATTATTTTTTTTTTTAAGATTTGCTTATTTAGTATGTACACAGTATTCTGCCTGCATGTGTCCCTGCAGGCCAGAAGAGGGCACCAGATCTCATTACAGATGGTTGTGAGCCTCCATGTGGTTGCTGGGAATTGAACTCAGGATCTCTGGAAGAGCAGCCAGTGAGTGCTCTTAACCTCTGAGTCATCTCTCTAGCCCAATTTTAATTATTTTTGAGATCTAGTCTCACAGTGTAGCACTGGCTGGTCTGAAACTCTCTATGGTAAGCCAGGCTGTCCTCAAACCCATAGTGATCCACCTGCCTCTGCCTTCTGAGTGCTGGGATTATTGGTAGGGGTCACCATGCCCAGCCGAAGGTTTTTAATTTTAGTCGCCACATAATTGTGCACAGTTGTGGCATACTATAACATTTTGATACTAATAGCCAATGTGTGATGATCAGATCAGAGTAACTGACAAAGCCTTTTTTCAAGACAGGGTCTCTCTGTGTAGCCTTGGCTGTCCTAGAACATGCTCTGTAGACCAGACTGGCCTCAAACTCAGGGATCTGTCTGCCTCCCAAGTGCTGGGATTAAAGGTGTGCGCCACTGCCACTGGGCTCCTTTTCTTTGTGTCAGGGATATTCACATTTTTCTCTATTAACTACCTGAAATATGCAATGTTTTTATTAGACACACATGTTTTGCAGTAAATGATCTGTAAGCCTGCTCCAAAGAACACATATCAAGGTATAGTGACAAACATCTATAATCTCAACACACAGGAAACAGAAGCAGGCAGATCTCCGTGAGTTCAAGGCCAGCCAAGGATACTTAGTGAGATCCTGTCTCAATAAATCAATAGATAAAGAAACAAATCGAAGGCAAAACAAACTACAAATTCTCAGTGGGTGAGCAGCATTATTATTACTTCCAAGCACACAAATGTCTGGATCATTTACTTGACAGTAAGATGACCCAAAGCAGATCCAGGCAGATTACCTGGAGCCAGGAATTTACAGCAATTTAACAAGGGAAAGGAAAGAGGTAAATATAAACTAGTCACAAAGTGGGGCTGTACAGATGGCTCAGTGGTTAAGAGCACTGGCTGCTCTTCCCGAAGTCCTGAGTTCAAGTCCCAGCAATCACAAAGTGGCTCACAATATAATCGGACCTGATGCTCTCTACTGTCATGCAGGCACACATTCAAATAGAGCACCCATATTAATAAATCAATCTTTAAAAAGAAAGAAAAGAGGCCGGGCAGTGGTGGCGCACACCTGTAATCCCAGCACTCAGGAGGCAGAGGCAGGTGGATCTTCATGAGTTTGAGGCCAGACTGGTCTACAGAGCTAGTCCAGGACAGGCTCCAAAGCTACAGAGAAACCCTGTCTTGAAAAAAGCCAAAAACTAAACAAGTTTTTTAAAGTAAAAAGAGGGCTGAGCATGCATGCCCTACATTCACTCCTCAGTACTGCAGACACACATACTGTCTCGCACACAAAATGTTCAAGAATAATCACAGAGAACTCTTCTTTGTGGCAGAGTTAGTTATTTGCAGGGCTGCCAAGAGGTTGACAGGATGTGGCGGGAACTTTGAGAGCCTTTGCAAGTGTGATGTTCATCACTCACCACCAGGGGGCAGTGCCTGCAGTTAGAAACCAGACTGTCCTTCAACAAATAATTCTGGAAGCCTGGCACATGGTCCCAGCTCGGAGACCGGATGATCTGAGCTTCAAGACCCGCTTTGGCTACATAACGAGTTCAAGGCTAGCCTGAGCTACACGAGACCCTGTCTCAAACACTAAAATGAAAAATAGAGATCTGGCTCTTGCCTCTTGCTTTTCTCTTGCCTCTCTTTCCCTGTCTGTCTGTCTGCCTGCCTGCCTCTTTCATGTTCCTACTCCAACTATGGCCTTTGGCTCTTTCACTTTCTCCCCCCTCCCTCCCCTTCCGCTTCCCCCAATAAACCTTTTGCACTAACTCTAAAAATAAAAAATAGGGGTCTGCCTGGGTAGTGGTGGCGCATGCCTGTAATCCCAGGAGGCAGAGGCAAGTAGATCTCTGTAAGATCAAGGCCAGCCTGGTCTATGGAGAGAGTTCCAGGACAGCCAGGGCTGTTACACACAGAAACTCTGTCACAAAACAAACAAACAAATAAATAAATTAAAAAAAAAAAAAATCCACCGGAGCCCCGGTAAAAGCCAAACACTCCATCACATGTCTGTTGTGTGGCAAAAAAATTTGGCCTAGAGCCAGCGAAGTGGTTCCATGAGTAAAAAGTGCTTGTCACCAAGACCGATAACCTGAGCTGGAACCCTGGAACACACAAAACCTATTTCTAGAAGTTGTTCTTGACCTGCACACACACACGCACACGCACACACACACACACACACACACACACACACACACACACGCACGCACACACATACACTCACGCGCGCACACACACACACACACGCGCGCACACACACACATACAAGCACATGCACACATACGCACACACACACACATACACGCACACACACGCGCGCGCGCACAGCTTGGCATTCACAAGTTTAGTTGTGTGAACATGCATAAATGTAAGGACAAATACGGCGGAAAGCAATTGAGATAGGAGGATGGCAAATTCAAGTCCTGCCTGGGCCACCGGGGAGTTCACGGCAGCTCCCAGCACCCACAATGGCAGCTCTCCATGGTCTGTAACTCCAGCTCCAGGGGACACAATGCCCTCTCCTGGTCCTATGCACAGAGACACACATACACACACACTAAACTTTTTTTTAGAATTTTTAAAAAGCATTTTATTATTTTAAGTGTGGTTTGCCAGCAGGTACGTCTTGTGTGCAGTGCCTGCGGAAGCCAGAGGAGGGCGTCAGATCCCCAGGACTGGATTTATAAATGAATCCCCTTGTGGGTCCTAGGAAGCCAACCCTGAAAGAGCTGCCAGTGCTCTTACCCACTGAGCCATCTCTCCAGCCCCACACACAAACATTTTTTTTTTTAATTTGTAATGGGCTGGGGATGTAATTAAGTGTGTGAGTACTCATCAGGATGTGTGAAGTCCTAAATAAACACATACACGCGCACCTCAACCACATACGCAGTCAATTCAGGGCTGGTAGTGCATCTGAGTGGTAGAAGTTCTGGGTTCGAGTCCTAGCACACAGAACCAAGACTTAAGTAAGTTCCCGGGGTTGTTGTAGGGACTCAGTTTCCCCTGAGCGGTCAGGAGCCCCTGCGTTTCCACCTTTCGCCGCTAGGGGGCAGCAGGCGCACGATGGATTCGCGGCGCAGGACCAGCGCGGGGGCAACTCAGGCAGAGGAAGCTGATGAAATCCTAGCCAACTTGCAGTGAGCTCATCCCGCCCGGGCGCCTCCGGAAGCCACGGGGCCGCCTGGCCCGAGCGATAACGCGCTGGTTTGGAACTAGGGCGGGAAGTCCTTCCTGAAGTCTGCCTTGTATGGGACCTGCTGCCAGAGCCTGGGTCTGCGGGGAGGGGCGAGGAAGAAGTGGGGAAAGGTCCCCTGGCTGTCTGGGCAGAATAAAAAAGAAAGTGAATTCTGAGCCCAGCCCTGGGATGGAGAGAAAGAGAGGAGGGTAGGAAGGGAAGGAGGAGAGGAGACACAGGCACGGACGGGAGAGACTTTGGGGAACGACCAGGATGGGGAAACTGAGGCAGAGATTTAAAAAAAAAAAAAAAGAGATGGAAGGGAAGCGGGACGTGGGAGACAGAACTAGGGAGAGACCCCGGCGACAGGGCCCGAGCGAGTGGCAGGGATGCTGAGGCAGGAGCGCTGGCTGCGAGCGCGCTGGGGACGGGAGGGACCAGGCCCTGCGGGATGGGGCGCGCCGTGGGCCGCCCAGCCCCCCAGCCCCGCGGCGGCGCGGGCCAGTTACCAAGTTACCAAATTACCGCAGGATTCCGGAGCTTCTGACTGGCGAGGCCGCAGCCAATCAGCGAGCAGCGCCGCTGTTCTCGGGCAGGAGGCCTGGAGACACGCGCACCTTCCCACACCCAGGAAGCCGCTGACACAGGCTCGGTGGCGCGCGCCTCCCTCCACTGTCCCGCGGCCACGCGGAGTTCCCCTCCACGGCGGCACACACGGGTGCACGCACATTCACACACGAGTACACGCATCCGTGCCTACATACACATTCACACGTGCACACACGGGCAACGGCACAGATATGCTTACATACACACATACACAAACATACACACCTACAGGCACCTGCAGGCATCTACACGTACATATAGACACACGTGTGCAGACACATACACACATGCACTTATACACAAACACATGCACAAACATACACCACACATGCATATATACACAATCACACACATACATACACTAACACACACACCTACAGGCATGCACAATCCCCAAGACACAGACACGCACATCCTGGGATACTCAGCACTACAGAGCATTCTGAGGTCAGGGAAGCCATACACAGTCCACACACACACACACACACACACACACACCTCTACACTGACACACAATGGCTTGTCACAAGTAACAGTGACAGAGCCATAAGCCCCCACCCACACTATCACAACCATACACAAGAGGGAGACATAATAATGTACACAGCCTCACTAATGTGTGCACAGTCCCAGGGACACACAGCCCGACCACAGTGACATAAGCACAGTGGTATTGTACAGATAACATATGTGCTTGGTGGCAGTGTGTGGCATGTAAACACACCTCATCACCATGACACACACACAATCCTACTGGTGCTTTGCATGGCAGACACCATCAGAGGGACACACACAACCACGCTGACATCAGGACAGGGGTACACCGTGTCCACAAACCTTCCTGCACACACGTGGCTGTGACACCATCCCAGTGTCACACCAACACAACCCCACACAGGTGCCATCACATTGGCATGTGCATGCTGGCCCCGCTGCCTATATCTGCACACTTGTCACATGAGAGCATCCCATAACAGCTCAAGGACTCACTCCTGTCAAATCCAGGTCACTAGAATACTAAGCATACTGACAGGAACCATCGCACTGACACACTAACCCTCTGACACAACTCCCTGACACACTGGCCACACACCTAGAGGACACTGTCACTCACACTAACACACACACCACCCATCCCTGCCCTGGTCCCTGGAAGCTAAGTGCACGTGCGCTGCTGGGAGCGAGGTGCAGGGAGGGCTTGTGTTTGTGTATTTGTGTGCGGTTCCTCCCCCTTCCTGCACTTCCTGGGGGCGGGGCCAAGCGGCTGCCGCTGTTACCGGGTAAACTTCCCCGCCTCCCCCCCCGCGCGGCCATTAGTCAACCCCCCCCAGGATGATGTCATCGCCTCATTCTGGAGGCTGAGTAATCCTAGTCTCCGCCCCCTCCCCCCCAGGTACCAGGGAAGGGGCGGGCCGCACCTGGGCTCCACGGAGGACTAGAGCTGGGGTCTGGAGCTAAAGGCTCGGCGCCTTGGGTGTCCCTGGGGTGGGAACTGAGGAATCTGGGCCTCTCTAAAGTGACTTAAGAAGGCTTGTCAGGGTCCCTGGAGACTGGGGGCTTCCAGCCCTGGATCGGTGATAGCAGACTTCTGAATCTTCTAGGCCTGGGGTCTTTTTCTTAATGCTTACTCTTTGGCTGCTTTGTGTTTGGTCGGGGTTTTGCTTTCTGTTTTTATTTATTTATTTGTTTGTTTGTTTGTTTGTTTAGCAGCACTGGGGATGGAGCCTGGGGCTTCACCCATGCTGGACAGGGTATCCACCACTGAGCTACATCCACATCTACGACTCCCTCCGTCCCCCCTTTTTTTTCTGAGACAGAGTTGTCCCCTGAGGACAGAATTGTCACTAAAGTCACCAGGCTGGACTTGAAGTCATTCTGTAGACACCATATACACACTATAAACTCTCTATCCTCCTGTTCCAGCTTCCCAAGCAGCTGGGAACACAGGCCTGTATCATTAAGCTCTGGTTATTTGTGTTTTTATAAAAATAGGGTCTCATGCTGTAGCCCAGGGTGACCTGGAACGCTTAGCAATCCTCCTGCCTCAGACTCCTAGGTGTTAGAATTCCAGGCATGAGCCATCACATCCATTTCAATTCTAAGATCGCCAGCACCCTAAAATGCTCCCCATGTCCACTTGAAGAGTTTGACTTGCCCTCTCTGGTCCTTGTTTGGGGGCAGAGCCTGCACAGGGTCCGTGGTGCTCTGAGGCCTGGGATCC
Source organism: Onychomys torridus (assembly GCF_903995425.1). Taxonomy (NCBI): domain Eukaryota; kingdom Metazoa; phylum Chordata; class Mammalia; order Rodentia; family Cricetidae; genus Onychomys; species Onychomys torridus. Next base: position 9,408,439 of record NC_050443.1, read on the forward strand.
CAGCACAGGATGGATTGGGTGCTAAGGAGAATACAAGAGGTCAGGAAGCCTGCTTCTGGAAGATCAACAAGCTGGACCCTCGGAACAAGTGCTCCTGGGAGAGAAAAGAAGGCCTTGAGGATGGGCACATGAGCAAATGGATGTACTAGATATCCGAGGGTCTGGTGACCTATGTGTTAGGGGAGGCATGTCTACCAACACCAGTACGGTAAATTAGGCTGGGAGCTGAGGCATCATAGGGTCTGCTTCCCAAAAGCCTGAGTCTCCATGTCCTGTGGGGTGAGATGTGTGTCCTCGTGTTCAAAGGATCACTCAGACTGGCTCCCCTTTCACCCCACTAATTTTTCCTGACTGGCCCTAGAAACTTACTATGTAGCCAGAGATAACCTTGAACTCATGACCATCCTGCCCCTACCTTCCTATTTTGGGTGTTACAGGGATGGATCACTAGTCTCAGCTTTACAGGGTGCTCTGGATTGAACTCAGGACTTCATGCACACTTGGCAGGCTCTTTATGAACCGGGCCTCTTCCCAGCCTGGCTCCCTTTTAGAGGGGACTCAGGGCCTTGTCTCCTGGGGCTAGTACTCCCTGGGGAGAAGGGATAATATACTTGTTTTGTAGCCCAGGCTATGTTGAACTTCCTACTTAACCCATGCTGGCCCTGAATCTCTGATCGTCCTGCCTCCTCCTTCCAAGTACTGGGAAAGGGATGTACACCACCATGTCTGGTTCATGTCCTTGTTTTTTTTTTCACTGTGTTGTTTGTTTTTTGGTTTTGAGAAGGGATCTCAATATGCGGCTCACACCATCCTGTAACTCTGAATGCAGACCAGGCTGGCCTTGAACTTACAGAGATCCTCCTGCCTCTGCCTCATCTGCCTGCCGAGGGTTGGAATATGCCACCATGCCTGTCAATGGCCTTGTTTTTATGATTCCAAACATAGCTGAGTCCATTGTGTGTGTTGGGGGGTGTTACCTTTCCGTTTTTGAGAGTTTTATTATGTGGCCCAAGGTGGCCTCAAACTCCTGGCAATCCTCCTGCCTCAGCCTCTGGAGTGCTGGGATGACAGGCCAGCATCACCATAGGTTGCGTGCCACTGTTTTTGTGAGGCCACAGTTGGGTTTCTTTTCTGGAAAACCTTGCAACTTGTTTTCCACGGCCAGGACTACAAATTCTGTTAACAGCGTGGGTTGAGTCACTCTCTGCCGGCGTGGGGTCACCATGCGAAGGTCTCTTTATGGAAGGGGCATACTTGGTGGCTGTTTTCCTAAGACCAACTCCATGGGACCTTCCAGCAGTGGGGTGGAGAGAGCACTCTGCACATCGGCCGTCCCCACTCCATCAAAACTGCACATCCTTGCTCTGTAAAGGTGCAGGACAGCTGGAGAGCCGAGGTCTCACCCCAACCGGCCAGCCCCGCGCAGCCCGCAGCTCCCCGGGGCCCGGCTCCCCCGCTCCCTCCCCCCGCCCTGCACCGAGGGCTCCCCCAGATCCGGGAGGACTTTGGCGGCGGCCAATGAGAGCTCTCGCCGTCTCCGGGAGCCGGGCCGGCTCTGCCCGCCTGGCATTGGGCACGCGATGGGCAGCGGCGGGCGGGGCCTGGGGGCTCCTCGCGCCTGGTTGGGCCAGGCTTGTTGCTGGGTAACGGGGCGGCGAGTTTCCCCTGGCAACGGCGGCGGGTACCTCTCACTGGCTGGCCGCGATGGAGGCAGGGCGCAGGCAGGCAGGCCCCGCAGACCCCAGCAACAGCGCGGCCCCCGCCCGGCGCCAAGCTGTAACCTTCACACGCACAGCCCAGACCCTGCGGACGCTGGGACGCCCCGCCGCCCCATGCATCCTGGCCCTTCTTGGGGACCCAGGATGTCGTTCCCCATCCGGACCATGGCCCTGCGGTGCAAAGTTAAGTCCTTCCCAACTCCTGAGCTGCAGTTTCCTGCTTAAAATTTTTTTTTCTCATCTTTATATTTTAGACAAGCTCTCACTTTGCAGCCCAGACTGGCCTCCAACTCACAACAATCCCCCAGCCGCAGTCTCTCAAGTGCTGGGATGGCAAGTGCGCACCACAACTTAGCGCATTATATTCTTTTATTTGTATATATATACACACACACACATCGTAACCCTGGCAGACCTGAACCTCACTATGTAAACCAGGTTGCCCTCAAACTCACAGAGATCTGCCTCCCTCTGCCTCCTGAGTGCTGGGTTCAAAGACCGTCACCATCATGTCCGGCTTGTTTAACTTTATTCTTGAAACAGTTTCATATAACCCAAGGCTGGCATCTAACTTACAGCAATTCTCCTGCCTCAGCCTCTCGAGTGCTAGGATGACAGGGTGAACTGCCCTATGGGGATGACTACTGTTTCTTTATTTCATTTAAAATAATTTTTTGAGATAGAGTCTCATATAGATAGCCCAGAGTAGCCTAGAACTTGCTACATAGCCCAAGTTGACCTTGAACTTCTGACCCTCCTTCCTCCAACTCCCACATGCTGGCACTCCAAGACTTAACTCAGCGCCTCATGAATGCTTAGCAGTCACTACAACAGAGCCACATCCTCAGCCCTGACATCTGAATTTTGAAGCCAGCATCTCACGGGGATGTGTGACTGCTAGAACAATCCTCAACATGTTTCAGGCACTCCAATTCAAAGTCCATGCAGACCTTTGTTTGGCTTGGGACAGATGAGGAAAGAGAGAGGCAGAAATACGTGTTAAGTGTTTTTCTGGGAGGGGGGAACCCAACTGTGGCCTCACAGAAACAGCGGCATGCAACCTGTGGTGATGCTGGCCTGTCATCCCAGCACTCCAGAGGCTGAGGCAGGAGGATGGCTTCACGGTCTGGGGCTTTATCCACTGCCCTGTGCAGGAGGCCCTTGAAAGAGCCTTAAATTCAGAATGAGAAATATGAGAGGTGTGGTGGAGCGGGCTGGAGAGATGGCTCAGAGGTTAAGAGCACTGGCTGTTCTTCCAGAGGACCTGGGTTCAAGTCCCAGCAACCACACGGCCGCTTACACCATCTCCAATGGATCTGACACCCACACAGACATACCTGCTGGCAAAATACAAATGCACCTAAAATAAAAATAAACAAATCATTTTTTAAAAACCAGAGCATTTGGGAGGCTAGGGCAGAAAGAGTGTCTCAAGTTCCTAGCCAGCCTGGACTACATAATAAAACTCTTTCTCAAAGAAAGCAAAATAAAATTTAAATATCTAGCCATGGGGAGCTGGAGAGAAGGCTTAGCAGTTAAGAGCACTGCCTGCATGCCAAGTGAGGAGGTAAAACGCCTTTAATCCCAGCACTCACTCAGGAGGCAGAGGCAGGGAGATCTCTGTGAGTTCGAGGCCAGCCTGGGCTACAAAGCAAGTTCCAGGACAGCCAGGGCTACACAGAGAAACCCTGACTCCTGGCGCGTGGGAGGTGGGGGGGGGGGGCACTTGGCTGCTCTTCCAGATGAGCAGGTTCAATTCCCAGCACCCACAGGGCAGTTCACAACTGTCTGTAACTCCAGTTCCAAGGATCCAGCACCCTCACACAGACGTACATGCAGGCAAAACACCAGTGCACATTAAAATAAAAAAAGCAAGCTGGACATGGTGACTCACTTTGGTCATAACTAGTACTTAGGAAGCCGAGGCAGGCGAATTGGGGCAAGGTCAAGGCCAGCCTGAAGCCTGGGCTACAAAGTGCGGCCCTCTCAGAAAACAAAAACCAAATAAACAAAAGCAGCGATAAAGGCTGGGAAGCAGATTGTTTGTCTAGACTAGTGTATCCACTGCCCCAAGTTCTGTTTCCAGAAGAACCAAAAGGAAGGTAGGGGATCAAGCCAGCCTTCAACATCTGAGTTTCCTGCCTCAGCCTCCTTGGTGCTGAAATTACAGAGGTGCACCAGGACCTGCACTAGCTTTTCAGTTTCACTCACTGTAGGAGTCTAGGCAGGGGCTCTACCACTGAGCCACACCCCCAGCCCCTCACTGGGGGATTCTAGGCAGGGGCTCCACCACTGAGCCACACCCCAGCCCCTCACTGGGGGACTCTAGGCAGGGGCTCTACCACTGAGCCACACCCCAGCCCCTCACTGGGGGACTCTAGGCAGGGGCTCTACCACTGAGCCACACCTCCACTCACTCCAGGAAATATTCTGCCTTGTTTGGAGAGGTATCCTGTGGGAAGAAAGGTCAGATGTTCCATAGTATGGTTCAATGCCCCACAACAAAAATGTATTCAGTCTTAAATGTCCATGGAGCAGAGGAGAAGCAGCCTAGGTCTAGAATGACCCTCCACCCAACCACTCTATCCCATTCTTAGATTCCCTCCACTCCCAAGAGATTGGACTCTCAGTCTGCTGGGTGGGCACCTCTGGTCTACGTCTGCCTCTCATCTGTGGCTCTGGCAGCCTTCAGAGCCCCCCTGAAGATGCCTTCAGGAGCCTAGACAGGGAATCTTGTTAGGATCCGTGCAGACAATCTCAGCATGAAAATGGGGTCTCCACTCAATCTTGGTTGTCCTAGAGCAAAGGTTCTCAACCTTCCTAGGGCTGAGACCCTTTAACACATGCAGCTCCTCATGTTGCAGTGACCCCCAACCATAAAATTACTTTTGTTGCTACTTCATAACTGTAATTTTGCTACTGTTAGCAAATCGTAAAGTAAAGCCGGGTGGCGGTGGTACCTCCCAGCACTCGGGAGGCAGAGCCAGGCTCTGTGAGTTCGAGGCCAGCCTGGTCTGCAGAGCGAGTTCCAGGACAGCCAGGGCTACACAGAGAAACCTAGTCTGGGGGTGGGGGGGTGACAAAGGCATGAGCCATTACCACCCACCTCTGAGCAGCCATCTTGATGACCACAGCTGAGTTTTATTTTACTTTTTTTGGTTAAATTTTTTATTTAAGGTTTTTTTGTTTTTTGTTTTTGTTTTTGTTGTTGTTGTTGTTTTTGTTTTGTTTTTTTTTTGTTTTTCAAGACAGGGTTTCTCTGTGTAGCTTTGCGCCTTTCCTGGATCTTGCTCGGTAGACCAGGCTGGCCTCGAACTCACAGAGATCCGCCTGGCTCTGCCTCCCGAGTGCTGGGATTAAAGGCGTGTGCCACCACCACCCGGCTTTTTTAGGGTTTATTTAAGGTTTTTGGGGGGTTTTTTTGGTTAAATTTTTAATCTAATTTTATTGGCGTTGTGCCTGTGTGTATGTCTCTGTGGGGATGTTGGATCCCTTGGAATTGGAGCTACAAACAGTTGTGAGCTGCCACGTGGGTGCTGGGAATTGAACCCAGGTCCTCTCAAGAGCAGCCAGTGCTCTTAACTGCAGAGCCATCTCTCCAGCCCCTCATTTCACTTTTTAATTTTGGGACTTAATCAGGAAGTTGCTGATCTTTCCATCCTCCTGCCTCACCCTCTAGAGTAGCTCGGATGACAAGCCTGGACCACTAGGCTAACCTCTACCACTACCCTTTAGTTAATCATGGCTCTTGACCCTCGGGTGTGGGGTGACCGGACGGTTGACTTTGGAGGTGCCTTTGGGATGTGCTGAGGCCTGGCGCTACACAGTGACTCCACCCAGAATCCCACCCCTTTCATACCAGCCAGTCTGGTCTGCTGCTGGGTCCTGTATTGGTGTCCCGAGGTCACTGGACCATGAAAGAGGGGCCCAGGGCAACAGGTAGAAGGCAAGAGCCAGCCCCTTCCCCAGCTTCTTCGCTGTGAGGCCCAGAGCAAACACTGTTCCTAATTAGTCCTCCTAATGACAACAGCAAATACTGATTAGGCCTTCGTGTCAAAAGCTGCGTTTAATGACTTCTGAGAATCGTCTCATTTAATAAGTTGAAAGCGGGCCTGCGTGGGAGCCTCTAAACTGGACCTACCATCAGAAATACACCTTTACAGCTGACACATGGTGGCGCATGCCTTTAGTCCCAGCACTGGGGAGGCAGAGGCAGGTGGATCTCCGACTTTGAGGCCAGCCTGGGCTACAGAGTGAGTTCCAGGACAGCCAGGGCTGCATAGAGAAACCCTGTCTCAAAAGAAAATAAAAGAAAAAAAGAAAGAAATACACCCACCTTTGCATCTACTGTGCATTCACTATGGTTTGCTGGTTTGTGTGTGTGTGTGTGTGTGTGTGTGTGTGTGTGTGTGTGTCTATATCCTAGGCATGACCCAAATTCCCTGTGTAAGTGACTCAGTCTTACAAGTGCTAGGATTACAGGTGTACACCGCCATGTCTAGTTTCATGCTGTGCTGAGGACAGAACCCAGGGCTTCATGCATGCTAGCCAAGCATTCCACCGACTGAGCTGTATCCTCAGCCATATTCATGTGGGGTTTTGTTTTAATTAATTAGTTTGGCTATTAATTAAATTAATTTGAATTAACTAGTTTAGTTAATTAATTTAGTTATTTTGAGTATGTGTGGTGCTGGGGATAGAACCCAGGGCCTTATGTCTGCTAGACGAGTGTTCTCTTTGTATTGGAAAAATGGTCTCCCCATGCAGGCCTTGGACTCTCCAGCCTCCTCCTTTGCAGCCCCCGCCCCCCACCCCCCCCCCGGGGTGCTGAGATGACAAGCTTAGGGCACCACACCCTGTAAAATGGATACTCAAACTCACTGAGCCTGTTGTCCCCTAAAAAGTGCATTTTATTGCTTGTAAATGTTTATCGATGAGTTGCACTGTAAGTTGGTGAGGTGGGGGGCTGGGGGTGGGGCTTGATCAGTGATAAAGGATTGGAGTGAGGTTGCCTGCTCCCCCTCCCCCTCCCCAGCACACACACACACACACACACACACACACACACACACACACACCCCTTGTGCCCTGCACTAGTCCATGGTACCAAAACAAAGAGCCCTGGGAGACAGAAAGGATGAGGCGGGAGGGAATGGGGGAGGGGTCTGGGAGCCAGTAAAGCTCAGATATTTGAAACAGGAAGGTCTCTCCTGAGATTCTGACCCCTGTTTTGCTAGATCTAAGTTCCTGGTCCTGGGGCAGGTCATGTATAAGAACCTGGCCTTCCTCTCTCTGTCTCTGTCTCTCTGTCTGTCTCTCTGTCTGTCTCTCTGTCTCTCTGTCCTCTCCACCTTGTTTTGCTCTTTTCCACAGGATGCTAGAGACAGGATTTCATGAGATAGCTGCTGTCTGGCCTAGAAGTTGCTATATAGATAAGATTGGCTTCAGATTCACAGAGATCCTCCTGCCTCAGCCTCTAGTGTTGGAATTAAGGGCATGCACCTCCACCGCCTAGCTACTTTTATTTATTTTTCTGTTTTAAATTAATTTTTTCATGCAATATGCTTCGATCATGTTCTTCCCCTCTCGCAGTTCCCCCCAGACCCTCCCCACCTCTCTACTCACCCAACTTCATATTCTTTCTCTGTCTTGGCAAAACAAAACAAACCCAAAACAAAACAAATTAAAACAAACAAAAAAACCCCAAAACTAAACTAAGTAAAAAGCAGACACACACACACACACACACACACACACACACACACACACACACACACAACCACAGAGTCTGTCTTGTGTTGGCCAACTACTTTTTGGCATAAGACCTGCCCTGGAATATGGTTGATAGAGCCAGGGACACGCCATTGAAAAACATTGATTCTCTGTCTTCAGGGAGGTATCAACTGTGAATGGCTTCTTGGCTAGAGGTGGGACGTTGGGCCCACTTTCCCTTCTCAGTGCTGGGATTTGGTCCATTTTGAACCTGTGTGAGTGGTGTGTGTGCACAGGTGGCGTCACAGCCCTGTTGTGCCTGGAAGACACTGTTTCTTTGGAGTCAGCCACCACCTCTGGCTCTTATAGTCTTTCCACCTCCTCTTCGGCATGGATCCCTGAGCCTTGAGGAGAGAGGTTTGATGAAAACATCCCGTTTACAGCTGAATGCTCCAAGGTCTCTCACTGTCTGCATACTGTCCATCTGTGGGTTATTTTGTTTTTAATTGTGTGTATGTAGCCGGTCGGCGTTGGCACACACCTTTAATCCCAGCACTCGGGAGGCAGAGGCAGGCGGATCTCTGTGAGTTCGAGGCCAGCCTGGGTTACAGAGCGAGATCCGGGACAGGCACCAAAACTACACAGAGAAACCCAAACAAACAAACAAAAATTATGTGTATGTGTGTGGGTGTGTTCACACAAATGCAGGTGCATAAGAGTGGAGCTGGGGTGACAGGTCATTGTGAACCAGGTGGTAGGTGCTGGAAACAAAACGCAGGTCCCCTGGAGGAGGAGGAAGCATCTTTTTGTTGTTTTCTTCGTTTTTGTTTTTGCTTTTGTTTTTTTGGGGGGGAATGACGACAACAACAAGGTTTTCTGTGTAACAGCTCTGGCTGTCCTGGAACTCACTCTGTAGACCAGGCTAGCCTCAAACACACAAGAGATCCACCTGCCTCTGCCTCCCGCGTGCTGGGATTACAGGCCTTCACCGACACCACCTGGAGCAGTAACCACTGGGGCACCTCTCCAGCACCTGCTTTACTTTTTGAAATTGGCCTGTGTCCAAGGCTGGCCTGGAACTCACTATATAACTCAGGCTGGCTCCAACCTTGCAGCCATCCCCCTGCCTCAGCCTCCTGAAGTGCCGGGAAGACAGGTGTAATTGTCCATGTTTACAAAGTGTCTCTTTTCACATGTCTGTGTGACATCCTTTCTCAGTTATCCCAGTGCTGGGCACCCACAGGTGAGTCATATACTTGGTGAGGTGACTGGGTTGGGTGAGACCCAGAGACACTGTCAGGTGCCAGAGAGACTGACGTCCAAGGCTTTGGGGGAGGAAAGGTCACTCGGTCTTATAAGGGGCGGGAAATGGCAGCTAGAAACAGAAAAGGAAAGGGAACAGAAACAGCAGACAGGATGAAATAGGGTGCAGGGGGGCTGCCCGGGCATGTCAGTGCCAGGAGCGCAGGGCTGCCTCCTCCCCACGGGTCCACTGCCAGATTGGTGGGACGCCGGGCCAGGTGTGCATGTTCACGAGTGTATCCCACCATCGGGCGGGCCACTTAGCAGGAACCTGTCACGGGAGTGACTTTGTGAGCACAGGTCAGGGGGCAGTTTCTTCTCTGTTGGATGTGGTCTGTTTTCGGAGGGTCACTTTCCAATCCTGCTAGAGCAATCTCGTGGGCGTGCTTTGGGGGTGACAGTCTGGGGTGCCCTTTGGATCGGGGTGTGTGTCTGGCGGAGACCTGGCAGGAAGCTAGCTGTTCTGAGGTGTGGTGCGAATGTCGTGGGCACCTGGGACAAAGTTTGTGAGTCTGAGCCTGCTTGAACATTGTCTGTGCAACTGTGTGTGAGGCTGTCACTGTCCGTGTGTGTCCCTGTGAGCCCGCCAGGGGTTTAATCTGGGTTTGGGGGAGGGGTGGGGATGAGTTTGTGCATCCTGGCCCTTGTCCCGCGTGTGCATCTGTGTCTCTCGCAAGGTGTCTGACTCCGTGTCCCTGTGGCTCAGTCAGCATTGACTCGGTGCACCCTAGTGCGCCAGTGGGTCAGTCTGAGCGCGTACTCCTCGGGTGTGGGGTGTGGGTCCCAGTCAGTGTGTCAGTGTGTCAAGTGTATGTCTGGCCACCCCGGGTCTGGGCTGTCCCCACGGTGCTCCTCCTGCCCTGGCCAGGCCTCGCCCCGCCCCCTCGGCTGCAGGGAAACCCCCCGCGCGGAGGTAGGGGGCGCGGTGCCCGCCTGCAAGCCCCGACTTGTCCCCGGCCGCGGGCGGGGCCCTGGCGTCACGCGGGGGCGGGGCGTGGGAGCGAGCGAGAGGCGGGGCGGGGCGGGGCTGCCGCGGAGCCAGCAGGGCCCGGGGAATCGCCGGGCGGCCTGAGACGCGGCACAGAGCCACATGCGAGCGGGGCACCCGGGAGGCGGCGGCGACACCAGCGCGTAAGCAGCAGTGGTGATCTGGCCGCAGACGCGGACGCGCCTGTAGCAGAAACAGCAGCAGCCACTGCAGTTAGAGCAGCAGCAGCAGCAGCAGCAGCAAGGAGCCTCAGTAGCAAGCCACTCGGCGGGCGCGCCCTCCAGAAGGCAGCCGCCCGCCACCCCATCGCCGCCCTCTTCTGGCGTGTTCATGCCCCCGGGGTGAGTGCGCGTCCCGATCCCCAACGCTGCTCACGAGCGGCCAGGCCGGGAGGGCTCCCTGGAGGAGGTGACAGGATGCGCGGGCAGAGCGGGCGATCCCCTTGCATTCCCCGCTGCCTGTGCCCCAGCTTTCATCACTGGGACCACGGCTGGGCCGGCCGGGCCGGAAGGAAGCACCTGGGACTCGGGGCGCGGGGTCTGGGCGCACAGGTGCCACAGCGGTCTGGCGGGTTTGTTTACAAACAATGGGGTTCGGGCTCGCCCGCGCCCCCTGGTGGCCAGTGCGGCCGGGGAGGAGCGTGGCCCCGGGCTCGTTCGGGTCCCCAGGAGTCCCGCTACGGGAGGGTCGGGGTGGGGGTGGCACCGAGGATCGGCCACACCCAGGGCGCGCGCCCGCCGGGGGCGGCGACAGGGGGCGGCGGAGGCTGCGGCTCCCGCGGGCGGGGGCTGCGCCCCAGCAACAGCCGGTTATTGGCCCCGCGCGCGCTGGGCGGGCGGGGCGGGCGCACGTGGCGGCGTGGGGGGGGGGAGCTGTGACAGCGGAGGGGCGGCGGGGACCGCGCGTGCGGGGCTGTGGATCTGCAGGTGTCTCGCCTGGGTGTGTGTGCTCGTGTCTGGCTCTCGAGTTTGTGTCCCTACACCGAGATGTTGGCGTTTGTCACCCGGAGGGGTGTCTGCGTGAGTCCTTGCCCGCGTGTCTGCGGGGTGGGGTGCACCTGTCCGTTTACGGGTGTGGGTGGCTACCCCACACACACCAGAGTTGTGTGCGTGTGCTCTTGAGGGGTGACTAGGGGGGAAATCTGTCGCCTGCTCGGTGGTTTTGGTGGTGGTGCGGGCGATGGTAGGGGACGACGACACTTGAGCTGTGTTTGTGTGTCGCTTGAGTGAGCTGTTTTGGTGTGCAGGGGTCTCGCCCGAGTGTGCGTTGCGTGTGTGTGTGTGTGTGTGCGTGCGCGCGCGCGTGCTGTCTCTGGGTGTCTCCAAGACATTCATCTGCTGCACCCAGCATTTGGGATGGGGTGCCACCCAGTGCCTGATCGCTCCCTGGGTGACTTCTGAGTGGCAAGGGGGCACAAGGCTGTCTCCACGCTGAGGATGGAGGGCTCTAGAGGGGGAGGATCCAGGCGGTGCAGCAGCGGCAGCCCCTCTGCATGCCGCGCGCGTGTGTGTGTGTGTGTGTGTGTGTGTGTGTTGGGTCTGAGGGGCTTGTCACTGTGATCCGTGGCTCATATGTGTCATGTGGCTCTCCCTCTCTCTCTCTCTCTGTAGTGTTTATACCAGTCACGTGAGGCCAGTGTTTTCTGTCTCTGCTGTAGGTGTGTGTGCTGCTGCTGCTGGTGTGTGTGTGCGTGTGCGTGTGTGTGTGTGTGTGTGTACGCGCGCGCACGCGTTTGTGCATGTTCAGGGGCTCACAGTTGGTTGTGGTGTTTGGGGGCTGAGAGAAGAGGCTGGACGGATGGCTTCTCCCAGCTGTGTCTGGAGCCTCCCCGTGTTGCTGCCCCGCGTGCGAGGGGATGATGCATCCGGTTGTGATAACATGTGTCTGTGTGTAGCTGTTGTATCCCGGGAGCTCAGAGTTGGGGGGAGAGTGTCGCACATTCAGGTGTGTTTGGGGATGATGGGTGTGTGTGCTAAGGTGTAGTAGGGGTGTCTTGTATCCTTGGGTGTCTGTGTGCATGCAGGAGAAACACGCTGAAGACTCGTATCTGTTGTGTTTCTGTGTGTGATGGCTGCATTGTGGATGGGTGAGTGCGGGCATGTCAGCAGTGGGTCAGTGTGAGACTGATGTAAATATGTGTCTAGGGAAGGAGGAGGGCTCTGGATGGCTGTGTGTGAATGTCTAAGTGTGTCTCCTTGTGTTTTTGAGTGGACCACCTCATTGGGTCTGGTGGGGTGGAGGTCAAGTTGAACACTTCTGTGAGTTCTCTGGTGTCTGAGTTGTGTTCCCATCACACACACACACACACACACACACACACACACACACACACACACACACTATCCTGTGACAGCCCTGTGTGTCCTGGGAGCCCCAGCACCCCTGCTGCGCTCCTGTGTTGGGAAAGTTCTCCCTGGCCCAAGCCCTGAGAGTCCTAGGCAGTCTGCCTGGAGGGCTTGCCACGAGCCCCCAGACGCAGTCTGTACCCCGCACCCCATGCGCCCAACACCAAGTGTCCCGGCCAGGCTGCCCCCTGGGGTCACCCCTCGTGGGCGTGAGTGACCTCCAGGCGGGGTGTCTGCAGGGTGGGGTCCTGCAGCCCCCCTGCCGTCGCCCCGCTGACCTCCCCGCTGTGCCCCGCAGGCTCCAGGGAGCGCCATGGCCCGCGCACGCCAGGAGGGCAGCTCTCCGGAGCCCGTAGAAGGCTTGGCCCGCGACGGCCCGCGCCCCTTCCCGCTCGGCCGCCTGGTGCCCTCCGCTGTGTCCTGCGGTCTCTGCGAGCCCGGCCTGCCCGCCGCCCCTGCTGCCCCCGCCCTGCTGCCGGCCGCCTACCTCTGCGCCCCCACCGCCCCGCCCGCCGTCACCGCCGCCCTGGGGGGCCCCCGCTGGCCTGGGGGTCCCCGCAGCCGGCCCCGAGGCCCACGCCCGGACGGTGAGTGCCCACCCCGCACCCGGGCGAGCTGAAGCGGCAGCCGAGCTGAGTGGGGCCACCGGGAGGGTGTGGCCAGTGTGGTCTTTGTGTAGCAAGAAGCAGGAAGACCGAGTGGGAGACAGGGATGGAGGGGCCAGGTCGAGTGGGAAGTCCCTCCTGGAATCCGACTGCAGTCCCGGGAGTTGCAGCCCACGTCCCTTCCCGGGCCTCGGGCAACAGCTGTTTCCCAGCTCCCCTCCCCCAGCCCGGGTCCCCGGGCGGCCCACCCCCCCTCCACCCCTGCCAGGATTGCTGTAGGAAGGAGTGTGGCCAGTGCGAGAGTTGTCACCTCAGGACTTTGGGGAGGGGTCGAAGGCCTTTCCCTTTTTATTTGGACCTCTTCGGCACTAGCGGGGCCAGCCCGCAGTCCCCGGGGAGGAAGGGGAGGGGGAGGGGCCATTGTGTTGGGAAAGTCCCCCTCGGGGAGAGGGTGAGGCTCAGGGAGGGAAGGGTTAAAGGTCCCCTGCCTGATGGGCTGTTAACCCTGTGGTGCCCGGCTGCGGGGAATGACCATCCGGGTTTCCCTTCCCATCTCCCCCTACCCCCCATTACAGTCTCCTGCACCCAGGGGTTAGAGGGAGAAAAACTTTGCAACTTTCCCCGGGTTTCAGGGCTAGATTCAGAGACCGTGGAAACTGAGGCCCAGGACCTGGTGTGGCAGGACGGAGGGGCGAGGGCGAGTGCCAGAGCGGGTGGGGCAGGCAGACTCACCCAGTACCCCTGCCACCCCGCACCCCGCCCCCAGTCCTCCTGGGCAGCCCGGGTCTGGCCTTCTGGTCATCGGGCCAATGCCACATCCGGGGGTGTGGCCTCACTGTGGTTGGGCAGGAGTGAGCTGGAGACCTGAGGGTAGTCGCTGGGTGGGGTCAGTGGCTGTATCCCCGGGTGACCTTGGACACTGCTCTGGGTGGGACCTCAGTTTCCCTGCCTGTCACCTAGAGCGGGCTAGAGCTGACGGTGTGTTAGGAGAGGGTTACTTAGGTCGGATTAGTTGAGGGACTTCCGGACTGATAGGGGCTTTAGTGGGGAGCTGGCCAGTCAGGTGACCCCAGAGCCACTTCCTCAAGACCCCTTTCCGGGGCTTAGGTAGGGCAGGAGTGAGAAGAAGGAATTTCTAGAGGGGATCGGGGGAGAACAGCAGGCCTTGGCTCTCTGGGTGCCTCCGGGACGCCCCGGGGCCCGGCCGGGTGGGTGGTGACCACGCCCCTTCCCTCTCCCAGGTCCTCAGCCCTCGCTGTCACCGGCCCAGCAGCACCTAGAGTCGCCCGTGCCCAGCGCCCCGGAGGCCCTGGCGGGCGGCCCCACCCAAGCAGCCCCGGGAGTGCGTGGGGAGGAGGAGGAGTGGGCCCGGGAGATCGGGGCCCAGCTGCGGCGGATGGCGGACGACCTCAACGCGCAGTACGAGCGGCGGGTGAGTGCGGGGCGGCGGGCAGGTGGGGAGGGAGGGAGGGAGGGAGGGAGGGGGGACGCACGCCCCCGCCAGATGTGCCGCAGCTGCCGGCCCAGCGCGCGCGAGGTCGCGCCGGGGACAGGCAGATGGGTGTGTGCGCGTGGGGAGGCATCGGCCGGAAGCTGGGGTTCGGGCCGGGCCGGATCGGGACCGGAGCCCCGGGCCCGGTCGGGGACCGCCGCTCGGAGCTGCGGCGCGGCCCGGGCTGCGCGGCCGCGGGGACTGAAGGCGGCGCTCGGCGCGGCGGCTCCTATATCCCAGGCTATTTATAGCCGGTGAGTCAGCACCGCGCCGCGCCCGCCCCGCCCGCCCCCGCCGAGCTGCGCCCCGCAGCGCCCCCCGCCGGCCGCTCGGCGCCCGCACCTCCCGGGCCGGGCCCGCCACTCGGTATCCCCTCCCCACCCGCCACGGCACCCCCAGCTTCCCTCGCTCGCTCGCCCCCTCCGTCCCCAGCGCTGTGCACTCTGCACATGGCCCTTGCATTGTTTGCTGATTGCAACAGAGAGGCAAAAGCAGAGAGAGGAGCGAGCGAGCGAGCGAGCGCACTGATGTTTGACGGAGGCAGCCCCTCGCTCTGCTCCCCGGCCTCGTCCCCTACCTCCCTGGAGAGGGGCCATCGGCCCAGCCGCGGCTCCTCGCTCCCAGCAGGTTGTGGTTTTTGTTTTGTTTTTCACCCGCTTCCTTGCTCGGTCTGGGGCGTTGTTTTTCACTCCTGTCCTAGCTCTGGCGTCTTTTTTACTGCGGCTTTCGAAAGTCCTCCATCCCCTTCATTGGTTACCACCGAGGACACATGAAGTCGAGTAGCGTGGCCTGGTGGCAGCTTCCTGTAATCCCACCTACTCAGGGAAGGAGAAAGAAAGTTCAAGGCCAGCCTGGGCAACGTAGCGAAACCCTGCCTCAGAAATGGAAAGGAAAGAAAGAGCCTTTGAGGTGGCTCTGAGGAGAAAGGCTCTTGCCACCGAAACTGATGAACTGAGTTCGATTCCCCAGGACCCCCTACTGGAAGGACAGAGTCAACTCCTGCCTGGTGTTCTTGACCTCCTCATACATAAATAAATATGACCCACACATACTATAATATGTATTATATATAATAGATAATAATGAGTGTGTGTTAAAAGGGGCTCAGTGGTTGAGAGCACTCTTGCAGAGAGAGGACCGTGGCTTATTTCCCAGCTTACAACTGCCTGTAAATCCATTTGGGGGGATGGGGGATCCGATTCCCTGTGGTCTCCGACTCCCTGTGGTCTCCCAGCACACACACATTAAAAAAGCATTTTTAAAGTTTAGGGGAGGCTGATGTAGTTCAGTTGGTAGAGCGCTGGCCTGGCAGACACGAGGCAATAGGCTCTTTCCGAAGCCCAGAGTGTGGTAGCAGCTTTGTTGGAGGCCCTAGGTAGGTCAAGGTCATCCTCAACAACATATTTAGTTCCAGGACACGAGGATCATGCCTCAAAAATAAAGTTTTTGGGTTGGTTTTTTGTTTGTTTGTTTGTTTGTTTGTTTTTCCGTTTGGGGCTGGCCGGAACTCACCGAGATCTGCTTGCCTCTGCCTCCCAAGTGCTGGGACTATAAAGGCTTACACCACTCTAACAAGCTTTTGGAGCGCTTGCCTGGAATCCATCAGTGAAGATCAGGGGGTGTGTCTTGCAGGAAGACATTTTCTAGCATAATTGACTTGTTTCTTTCTTTTTTAATATTTGTTACTTATACAGTTTTCTGTCTGCATGCCTGCCTACAGGCCAGAAGAGGGCACCAGATCTCATTACAGATGGTTGTGAGCCACCATGATGTGGGTGCTGGGAATTGAACTCAGGACCTCTGGAAGACCAGCCAGTGCTCTTAACCACTGAGCCATCTCTCTAGCCCTGCTTTTCTCCTTTCTAAGGGACATCTATCTCTGACTGGGCCCATGTGCTGATGTCTCTGTGCTCCCCCTAATTTAGATATGATGAGATAGGACCGCTAGTGAGCTCACAAGGTGGTACCTGCCACCTACACCCTCTCCCAGCAGCAAGGGTGAGGAGGAGGGCTCAGGAAGCCCCAGCTAGTTCTGGACATGTACTCCACTGGGGTCCTTAATCTGACATCTGTCTAGGGGGTGAGCCAGGTAACTTTGCCTGGCCATGTACTCAGTAGAGGAACCAAATAATAAAAGCACCTTTTTTGTTTTCTTTCTTTTCTTTGTTTTGAGACACAGTCTCACTATGTAGCTTTGACTGTTCTGGAATTCACTATGTAGACCACCAAGCTGGCCTTGGAATGAGATCTGTCCGCCTCTGCCTCCCAAGTTCTGGGATTATAGATGTGAGGCATCATGCCCAGCTTTCTTTCTTTTTTTTTCTTTTCCTTTTGTGATTGGGTCTTACTAAATTGTCCAGACTGGCTTTGAATTCATTCTGTAGCCTAGGCAGGCCTTGGACTTTCTATTTTCCTGTCTCAGCCTCCTGAGAGGCCTGTCATAGAGGATTCTGGAAGCTGCATCACATTTTTATTCTGCCTCCCGGAGGAGAACAAGGTGTCACTGAACCCAGCATTGCCAAGAGGCACTTTCTCTCAGCCCTGCCAAGATGGCAGGCTGTTCTTCGCTGGTCTAGTTTGTTCTAGAAATGCTGAAGGGCCCCATTGCTCCCTCCCATGTCCCACCAGCCTTTTGTTTGGTTGGTTTCATTTTCCCAGAAACTGGCCTGCAATCTAGCACAAATTTAGTGATTCTCCAGCCTCAGCATATGAAGGTGCCAGAGTTAGGAGTGTGAGCCACCATGCGGGTCTCTCACCTTGAATGGGCTGCAATTCATCCTGTTCCTTAGAGCCCCTGTGACTTTATCTGGACAACAGGAGGGGTGTGTGTGTGTGTGTGTGTGTGTGTGTGTGTGTGTGTGTGTCACAGCAAGGCAGAGCCATTGGCTGCTTTGCTGTGAGCATTCTGTCACTGTCCTTTCCTGTCCTGGGAGAGTGTGCCATAGTGGATGGGGGTCTGCTGGTAAGAGGGTTGCAATCAATTTGGGGACCAATCTGGAATCCACACTTTTGCCCCCTCACCCAAGTCTGTCTGCAGGTCCACACTAATCCCCACTTCTCTCTCTCCCCCCAGAGACAAGAAGAGCGGCATCGACATCGCCCCTCACCCTGGAGGGTCATGTACAATCTCTTCATGGGACTCCTCCCCTTACCCAGGGATCCCGGAGCCCCAGAAATGGAGCCCAACTAGGTGCCTACACCCGCCCGGGGGACGTCGGGGACTTGGGGGGCAGGACCCCCTCCGCCCTCTGACACCCTGGCCAGCGCGGGGGACTTTTTCTGCACCATGTAGCATACTGGACTGCCGGCCTTGCCTGTCCCAGGGGCACGCAAGGGAAGCCACTCGAGCCCAGGCAGCCTGGGTGCACTGATGGAGATACGGACTTAGGGGACCCTGGCCTCCCGAAAGCCCAGGGAGGGAGGGCTGACGGACTCATGGTGACCGAGGGGGTGGGGACCGAGCCGCCCGCCTCTGCCGCCCACCACCATCTCAGGAAAGGCTGCTGGTGCTGGCTGCCCGTTCCAGCTGCAGGGGGACCCTGGGAGTGTCCCCAGTGCGCCTTCACTTTGGGCCTGGCCTCAGGCCCCTGGTGCTTCCCCCCCTCCTCCTGGGGAGGGGGCCTGTGAAGAGCATATGAGCCAAACCTGACCACTAGCCTCCTGGAGCCAGAGAATGGGGGGCATGTGACGGCCTTCTCAACCCAGTGCCCAGCCATCTTCCCTGAACCGCCGGCGGGCGGTGACCGATGCCTGCCTCACCTTCATCTGGGGGTGTCCAGGAGGGGTCCAGACTGTGAATCCTGTGCTCTGCCCGGGACCACCCCCCCAGTCCCCATCCATCCCATTGCATAGGTTTAGAGAGAGCACGCGTGACCACTGACATTCTTTTGGGGGGTGGGAGATATTGGCGGAAGCCACCTCAGCCTTAGTCCCCAGGGCAAAGCGCTGGGGGGGAAAGATGGGGAGTCAGGGAGGGGGGAAATCTCAGAAGAGGGAGGAGTCTGGGAGCGGGGAGGGACGGCCCAGCCTGTAAAATACTGTACATGCACTGCTGTAGATATACCGGAATGGATTTTCTGTACATGTTTGGTTAATTTTTTTTGTACATGATTTTTGTATGTTTCCTTTTCAATAAAATCAGATTGAACAGTGGACACTCTTTCGGCTAGCCTTACCAGTGTGGCAGGGTGGCGGGGTGACCTGTGAGGGTACAAAAGAGATCAGGACTCCAGAGCTCTTCAGGGATAGTCATACTAAAAGACAAGCAAGCTTACTTAGAAGGCCTGAGCAACTAAGAGAGACCAAGTCTTAAAAGTAATGGGGACGGGGCAGCTGGAGAGGTTGCTCAGCAGTTAAGAGGCTCTGTTGAGATCCGCAGCAGTTAAGGTGGCTGTTCGTCAAGAGAATCTGCGTTCAGTTCCCAGCACCCACATGTCAGCTCACACTGTAACTCGAGTTTCAAGAGATCTGATACCTTCTTCTGGCCTCTGTGGATACCAGGCAAGCACATGGTGCACACCACATACAGACCACACACCAATACACATAAAATAAGTAAAGTTTTAAAAAGCAGGAGGGCTGGGGGCGTGGCTCAGTGGTAGAGCCTCAGCCTAGAGTCATATCCCTCCTGAGGGGTTGGGGGTGCGGTTCAAAAGTACACAGACACCTGGGTTCAATAGCCTATAGGGAAAGGAAGGCAGACTGGGAAAGGCAGACAGTTGTAGCTACAGAGCTTGGTACCCGCTGCTGTAGCCTTAAAAGGGTCAGCTCCAGCTGGGTGGTGGTGGCACACGCCTTTAATCCCAGCACTTAGGAGGCAGAGGCAGGTGGATCTCTGAATTTGAGGCCAGACTGGTCTACAGAGCGAGTTCCAGCACAGCCAGGGCTACACAGAGAAACTCTGTCTCAAATACAGATGGTTGTGAGCCACCATGTGGGTGCTGGGAATTGAACTCAGGATCTCTGGAAGAGCAGTCAGTGTTCTTAACCTCTGAGCCATCTCTCCAGCCCCAAGATTTTCTGTATGTATGAATGAATGAATGACCTATAATTTAGAAGTCATTGTTTCAAGTGCTGAGACTCACTGGTTAGGAGACAGACCCTGTCTGTCCTGGACGACATGGGTTCTAGCCTAGCCCAGGGATCAGCCTCAAGCCCCCTCTGTGGCTGGGAGTGCATCTTGAGCTAAGATCAAAGTGATTCTAGCTTGCACCACTGCCCTGAGGCCAAGCACGCTGCCAGCCCAGCCCTGCCCTGAGAGCCCACTTTGCATTATTTTGAGAGAGGAGAGATCCCCCACTTCTGTCCTGAGAACTGGTCCAGTGCTGTCCTTGAGCCCTCTCTCCTGTATCAGCTTCACAGGGACCCCAGGGAGAAGCAGACGTGTGAGGCATCAAGGAACTCACACAGGCTGCTGGCACCGTCCCTTTCTGGTGGCCAATGATAGTAAAGGAAGTTCACGGGAAATGGATCTTCTAGGGGACTGTGGGCACACAGGAGGGGATCTGATGAAGCCATATCCACTGCCCTTTGCTGGGCATCTCCATCAGAAGAAAGTGTATGTGCTAAAGAGTCCAAGTGTGGCTGGGCAGTGATGGCGCATGCCTTCAATCCCAGCACTCGGGAGGCAGAGCCAGGTGGATCTTTGTGAGTTCGAGGCCAGCCTGGGCTACAGAGGGAGATCTAGGACAGGCTCCAAAGCTACAGAGAAACCCTGTCTCAAAACAAAACAAACAAACAAACAAAAAGAGTCCAAGTGTGGTCTACACACAACAGCACACCAAAGCACCAAGTCTGATCTAGTCACACAAGAGAATAACACCATTAGCTCCATCATTCTGGGTAAGTTCAACCAGTGAAAATGTTACGTGATAAGTTTGGGGACAGCTAGATGGCTCAGCAGAGAAAACGAAACCTGCCATCAGGCTTGATGACCTGAGTCCAGCCCCTGGATCCAAATGGTGGAAGGAGAGAACCAAGTTGTCCTCTGACCTCCACAGAAACACTGTGCCTTTAATTTTTTTTTTTTTTTTTTTTTTTTTTTTTTTTTTTTTTTTTTTTTTTTTTTAACGACAGGGTTTCTCTGTGTAGCCCTGGTTGTCCTGGAACTCAGATCCACCTGCCTCTGTCTCCCGATCAAAGGAGTGTGGCATATACTTGTAACCTTAGCACTGGGTAGGCAAGATCAGTTCTAGCTTGTGGAGTCCCAGGTACCAGTGAAAGACCCCCCTTAAAAAAGTGGGTAGGAGCCCAGCATGGTAGTACACTTCTTCACTGCAGCACTTGGGAGGCAGAGGCAAGCAGATCTCTGTGAGTTCAGGGTCCGCTTGGGGCACACTGTGAGTTTCAGGCCAGCTGGGGCTGTGACTGTCATAAACAAACATACACACACACCCCAAAACAACCTGAAGTCGATCTCCAGATCCCCAAATTATCTACTGAGCTGCAGAAATACATGCCCTGTTTCTCATATAGAAACGCAAAAGTAAATAAATTAAAAAAAAACCTAGAAGGCTCCTACTTGAGGAATGACAGACAAAAGAAACCTGTGGCCCCCACACATGTGCACCCAGACGTGAACGGGCAGACACACCTCCACACACAGCACTCCAGAAGCTGCTGGGCCACTGCTGGTCCCTCTTCATCTCTGAGCCTCTAACTGCGTGGACTGAAGACTTTGGGCGCTGAGAACTGCCCCTGGGTCTTTGGATGGTGTCTCACAAGACGTTCTTTGTGTGTGTGTGTGTGTGTGTGTGTGTGTGTGTGTGTGTGAGAGAGAGAGAGAGAGAGAGAGAGAGAGAGAGAGAGAGAGAGAGAGAGTCCTGGGGAACAAACTCAGGTCATTAAACTTGGCTGCAAGCTCCTTTTACCGACTGAGCCATCTTGCTGACCCTTCTCATACTTTTTCTTTCGGGCTGCAAAATTTCTCATTGTGTTTTCAACTCAATGATTCTCACCTCCATCCTCTTAGGTCTACTGAGTACATTTTTCAGCCCCAGGCTATTCATTTGGTTCTGTTATACCATGTATTGTTGATTCTACATCCACCAGGAACCTGTTCTTTTTACTTTTTTTTTTTTTTTTAAAGAGTCTCATGTACTCCATGCTGACCTTCATGTTATGTAGTGGCGATCTGCCCACCTCTGCCTCTGTTCAGCCTACTTTTCCTTTGTTAAAGATTTATTTTTATTTGATATGTATACATGAGTGACGGCACATGTGTGTGTATGCTTGGAGCCTGGAGAGCACGTAAGAGAGCATTGGGTTGAGTTACAGATGGTTGTGAACCGCTGTGTGGATGCTGGGAACTGAACCCTAGACCTCCACAAGTTCAGCCAGTGCTCTGAGCCGCTGAGCCGCCTCTCTAGCCCCGGCTTCTCCTTCTTTTCATAGACCCAAACACACCGTAGCACTGAGAATAGAAAATTTCCCCCTTACATCACCAGAGACCTGGAGACTCACAGCCAGAAGCTACACTGTGTAAACCCAACGGGCCCCTAGAAAAACAAACCCAAGAGGAAAGGAAGCAGCTGCAGCCACCATGGCCTCTGCCCAAGGGATGCAGGAAGTAAGTGGTCCCACACCTTCCTAGGAAGGGGCTCCTGGTCTGAAGGCCCACCCCATGACCCGTGGCAAGATAGTACCAGTACTCTGCTCTGTACATGTTCCCATCCTGCTGTGGCTGCCTCAGGAAAGGATGGACTTTTCATTGTTAACATGTCTGTTTTCTCCCTGAAAGACAGTGGGCTAGAAGTTAAGAGCCCTCGTTGTCGGCCGGGCAGAGGTGGTGGCGCACGCCTTTAATCCCAGCACTCAGGAGGCAGAGGCAGGCGGATCTCTGAGTTCCAGGCCAGCATGGGCTACAGAGTGAGATCCAGGACAGGCTCCAAAGCTGCACAGAGAAACCTTGTCTCACCTGACCCCAAAACCAAACAAATAAGAGTATTTGTTGCTCTGGCAGAAGACTTGAGTTTGTTCCCAGCACACAGGGCACCTTTCAAAGATCTATAACACCAACGTCCAGAGGATCTGATGTCCCTCCTGGACTCTGTGGGCACCAGACACAAATGTGGTACATAGATATATGGTGTGTGTGTGTGTGTGTGTGTGTGTGTGTGTGTGTGTGTGTGTATTTTATGTGCATGATACACATAAACTTAAAAAATCCAAATAAAACGGCTGAACTGGGACCACTGAGATGGCTCAGCAGATAAAGGTGGTTCCTGGAACACCCATGGTAGGAGATAATTTTCTGCAATGTCCTCTGACTCCCACGAGCACTCTGTGATACCTGACATAGGGACCCAACTCATCAGGCTTGGCTGTGCATAACTTTACCTGCTGGCCCTCACATATTTTTGTTTTCAGTGTGTGTGTGTGTGTGTGTGTGTGTGTGTGTGTGTGTGTACACGTGTGCACACTCCTAAGTGCAGGTGGCCACAGAGACCAAAGGAAGCAGCCCCCCCTCCCCCTGCAGAGCTGGAGTTATAGATAGTTGTGAGGCACTCAATGTGGGTTCTGGGAATTTATTTTGAGTTCTCACTTTTTCTTTTTAATTTTTAAAGAATTTTATTTTTTTTTAATATTTTTTAACTGAGGATCGAACCCAGGGCCTTACGCTTGCTAGGCAAGCGCTCTGCCACAGAGCTAAATCCCCAACCCCAGGATTTTATTTTTTTAGGTGTATGCATTGACTTGTTTTGTCTACATGTCTGTGTGCACATCACATGCATGCCTGGTATCTGAGCAATAGACAGGGCTCAGATCCTCCAGAACTGGAGTTACAGATGGTTGGGATCCCCCATGTGGGTGCTGGGAATCGAACCCAGGTCCTCTGCAAGAGCCAATACTTTAACCCCTGAGCCACCTCTCCAGCCCCATAATGAACATATTTTTCTTAAACCCATCACACAAACTGAATGAGTGAGGCATGAAAACTCATTTGCCCATGGTCATACAGCTTCACGGGCGAGTCTGGGTGGAACCCAGCCATCTGGAAGGCTTCCCTCTCAACACTTATGAGGGTGACCCAGCGGGAGGGGAGTGGGTATAGCCCATGCATCCAAAAAGCGTCTCACATTTCTCTCCAAAATCCTGAGTTTAGCCCTGAGGACAGCTGTTGGATTTATGAGCCCAACAGGCTGACAGGCTGCCTGCCTGATGCAGTGAGGATTTTGTTGTTGTTTATTCTTTGAGATGGGTTCTCACTGTGTAGCCCCAGCTGACTTTGAACTCATGATCCTCAGGAGCAGCTGGAAATATAAGCATATTCTGCTAACACATGGAGCTTCAACTGAGAAGATTTTGAAGATGGCAGAGAGAGCTTGTGAAATGACCCAGAAGGGAAACAGCTTGCTGGAAGTTTCCATACCCCGATATTAAGTCTCTCCACCATTGCAGTAAGCCAAATCAAACCGAATTAAAAATAAAAGACCAGGCAGGACAGTGGCGCACGCCTTTAATCTCAGCACTCGGGAGGCGGACGCAGGTGGATCTCTGTGATTTTTTTGTTTTGTTTTTGTTTTTATTTTTTGAGACAGGGTTTCTCTGTAGCTTTGGAGCCTGTCCTGGACTAGCTCTGTAGATTAGGCTGGCCTCGAACTCGCAGAGATCCACCTGCATCTGCCTCCCACGTGAGTGCTGGGATTACAGGCATGCACCACCACCGCCTGGCCTCTCTGTGATTTTTGAGGCCAGCCTGGTCTACAAAGTGAGTTCCAGGACAGGCTCCAAAGCTACAGAGAATCCCTGTCTTGAAAAAAACTAAAATAAATAATAATAATAAATAAATAAATAAATAGATGGATGAATAAATAAATAAAAGACCAGGTTTATTGGTAAAATGCTCCTGGGGGCCTTTTCCTGTCCCCAGAGATCTGACAGGGAGAGGAGATGGGGGCACCACCTGGCTGTTCTCTAGGGGCTAGTTCAAATACCCTATACATGGGGTCTTGAGCAGCTCTGGGGGAGGAACCACAGCTTGGTGGGCTTTCTGAGAAGGGTGGGGTTTGGAATAGGGGTTGGGGCTAGACAGAAGCAGAACTTCCAACCTTTTTGGATATATGGGTGCTGGTTCAAGTCTGGCTACTTCCTGCTGGCATGGGACAATGTGGGGAGAGGGGTTCGGGAGTCATTGGGCTCATGCTCAGCGAGAGGCGTAGGTGAAGAAACACTTAGTTACCTGCCATCCTGGAGACCTCAGGGATCTGTTTCATGAGGAAATGGAGAAAGCAAGTTGCTAGGAGAAAAAAATAGGTTGTTATCACCAGCCCTATGAACGGGACTAGCCATGGGGAGAGTGGAGATTGTCAGTAAGAATGGAACAGAGCTGTGCCCTGGTTATACTGACAAAGATGGTGGAGGGTCCCAGTTGCTGAACAGACCATGTATTCTGGATAGGTGCCTGCTTGAGCCTGCAGAGATGGTACCAGCATGGATGTCCCAGGAGCTTGGCAGCTGAGGGGGTGATGAGGATCATGGTGTAGGATCCTGTCCATCAGGGCTCTCGAGATTCAGGAGCTAGCTGTTTGAGGAGTACTTGGTCCCTTGGGGAGAGTAGGGCCGGAACAGGGGCAGTTGGGTCTGTTGGTGTGGAGGCAGGGAGATAGCTGTCAGCATGTGATGGAGAAGGGACCTCAGGAGAGAGAGGTAGGGGAGGTACTTGGCCAGGGGGGTTGTCTGGGTTGGGAGGTGGTGACTGAGGAGGATGGACCTTCCATAAAGGAGCTCAAAAGAGCTCAGGCCTGTAGGAGAGCGTAGGGTGACTCAGAGCGGGTTAAGGGCCTTTGGGAGGAGGGAGGACAAGATCACCTGAGTTCAGTAGAGAGCTTGGTGAGTTGTTGTCTGATGAGTCTGTTGGCCCTCTCGTCCTTTCCTGAGGATTGTGCACAGTAGGGGACCTCTCAGGAGATGTTGAGGGCTTCTGACATGAGCTCGGGGACCCTGGAACTGAAGGCTGGCCCTTGGCTCTTTGGATGGTCTGTGGCACACACCAAACTGAACTATGTTCAAGAAGTACCTAGGCCACCACATGTGCTGTTTCCCTGGAGCTGGGGATGCCTCTATCCATCCTGGTAAAGTGTCAACAAGAGTTAGGAGATAATGGAGCTTTTTATGAGTGGGCATGGGCACGTGGCTGAAGTCAACCTGCCAGTCCTTGCCCAGCTGGTGTCCTCGAAGCTGGTGCGGGGGCTGACTTATCTGGACGGCCCCCTGCGGGTTGGCCTGGCACAAGTCTGGCAGGAGGAGTGAACCTGTGAAATACAAGCTTAAAGATGGGTGGGGTCAAAGAGGGCCTCTAAGAAATGGAACAAAGTTTGGGGCCTGTGTGTAAAGTCTGGAGGATGTCTGAAATGATGGACAGTGCCTGGTCCTGAGGGAGGATGAGGTGGTTATTTAAGTATAACCATCCATTTTTTGTCTGCATGGCCTCATTTTTCAGGAGTTCATCCCTCTCCTCTGGTTGATAACAGGGCTGACAGGAGGGTACCAAAACCAAAATATATTGTTGATCCAGAGGTGCTGGAGGCCAGTCCCTGGGCTACTGAGTCAGCCCTGGCATTGCCTAAGGCCACTGGGTCCTTGGAGGACTGATGTCCTCAGCTGTGGGTTCTGGCTACTTCTGCAGGGAGCTGGAGGGCTTCGAGAGCTTGGCTATAAGGGGACCACTAACTATGGGTGTGCCCTTGGTATTGAAGAAGCCCCTTTCCCTCCAAAGGACAGAATGGGTATGGGCTATTAAAAAGGTATATTTAGAGTCAGTATAGATGTTAGCCTGTTGACCCTTGGCTATTTGGAGCGCTCTAGTCAAGGTGATTAATTCAGCCTTTTGTGCAGAGGTCCCCATTGGCAGGCCTCAATTGTTTTAGTGGAAGTGACCACTGCACATGCCACCTGGTGGTTTCCTGATCTGTCTGTTAAGACAGCTTCCATCAATGAAGAGGGTAAGTTAGGGTTTTGTGAGGGGTTGGTCTAGGAGACAAGGCCAAGGTGAGCATAAGGCCTCCACAGTCTTTGGGCAGGAGAGAGAGGAGTTAGCAGAGAAGGGAGGATTTATTTGGTCATTTGCCTCAGCAGAATGCCGAATGCCGTTTATTGAAGGAGGTCTTAAATACAGGCTTACAGCACAATGGGAGAACCCCGGAGGGCAGAAGTTCCCTACCAATGTTTTACAATCTTGCATCTAAGCTGTTATTAACACCCAATATGCAGGATATACAGACAGGGAACTTCCCTTAAGCATTCAGGAGAACGGAACTCAGCAGGGAATTAGCATAGGGAGGATATCAAGGTCAAGGTCAGCAAGCAAGGCAACAGCTACCCAAAATAGGGGCCAGAGCCCTACAGGTCCCCTCCTATTACTAAAAAATGAGCTTCTGACTTAGGTTGCATGGGACGTCAACAGGTCACCTTACCTGTCATGGAGACACTTGTCCAGGCCACACAGGTGCTCTGTCTTAGGTTGGTAAGTACCCCCCAGGAATTACCCATCTCTGAATACTCATTATTATACAGGCTCAATCGTGTGTGAGCTGCAGAGTTAACTGTTGCCAGAGATCTCTAAGAGGAGCTGGGCTTGCAATCTGCGTGTTCGACACAGAAAAGACCAACAGAAGTCTTAACTCACCCATAGCCGGTAGACTAAAAGCAGCTGAGCCATTCCCTTCCTTAATGAGCCTTACTGCGAATTGGAGTCCTTGTAAGACGGTATCCTGAGAGCAAAGGGAACTTGAGTTTGTAATTTTATAACTTTCAAAGCCAATCAAAATGTATATAACTACTGAATTAAATTTGTCATGCCCAATAGAATGAAAGATTAACTGTTAGCTACTTTTGCTGCCAGGGTCTCCACTGTGCTAGCTGTAGTAACTGATTATGAAATGGCAATAATTTGGGGGTTTTCTAGAAACAGTAAGTTAAAGATCTGAACCCGTGAAGGCCTAAGGAAGGAGAGAGAATGACTCAGAAGTCTGAGAGGCGGTGGGTAGAGTACAGAGTGATGGGGCTGGGACAGGGTGATTGTTTTCCTTTTTATTTATTTCATTTATTTAGTTAGTTTTCTTCGAGACAAGGTTTCTCTGTGTAGTTTTGGAGCCCTTCCTGGATCTCACTCTGTAGACCAGGCTGGCCTCGAACTCACAGAGATATGCCTGGCTCTGGCTCCCGAGTGTTGGGATTAAAGGCGTGTGCCACCACCACCTGGCTTTTATTATTATATTATTGTTTTATTATTATTATTATTATTATTATTATTATTAAGAAATTTTTATTTTTAAGAGATTTTCTATTCATTTTACATACCAACTACAGATCTCCCTCTCTTCCCTCCTCCCCCCCCCCCACCCTCCCCACCCCCGAGCCTTTCCCTCCCAACCTACCCCTCCATTCCCTCCTCCAAGGCAAGGTCTCCCATAGGGAGTCAGCAGAGCCTGGTACATTCAGCTGAGGCAGGTCCAAGCCCCTCCTCCCTACATCAAGGCTGTGTAAGGTGTCCCACCATATGTACTGGGCTCACACTCCAGGATGGTGTCCCGATCACACTGCCTGGGGGCCTCCTAAATAGTTCAAACTAAACAATGGCACAGGGTGATCTTGAAGGCCTACCAGGTGAGTTTGGCCACTGTTACTAGGGCTCTCAAGCATGGCTGCCATCCACACATAGTGATGTTCGAAGGCCCAACTAGTTGGACTAGAACACTGGTAACCACTTCCAATCTTTCATCTGTATAGAAATGATAAGGTCCGGTGGGGTCTGGAAGAGCTAGGGGTGGGAGCCATTAGTGGCCAGGTCGGCAAGGGTCCTGTTGGGTATCTCTCTGGCTTCCTGGTACAGGGGCTTGGCTGTAATGGCAAAGTTAGGGATCCAGAGATGTTAGAATCCAATCAGGTTCCAAAATGAGAAAATCTGGTCTACCATGGTCAGGGGCTGTAAATCCTGCAGGACTGGGACTTTGTCAGAGGTGAGAGTCTTAGATCCCCGGCTGAGTTGAACACTCAAATACACCACAGTGGGAGAGCATAGCTGAGCCTTAGATGAGGAAACATGATATCCCAGGGAGCCGAGGTAGTTCAGGAGCTACGGTGGCCCACTGGAACAGAGGCAGGGAGGGTCTGCCGAGGAGGAGGAGGTCGGCTATATACTGGAGGAGTAAGGTAGGACTGGAGTCAAAGGTGGGAAGATCCCAGGCCAAGGCTTGCCCAAAGAAATGAGTGTTGCAAGAATCATAAATGATCTAATAGGAAAAACCCAGAGCCAGGTATTGGGGTAAATGCTGAAAGATCAGAGGAAAGAAGCCACAGCCACTTCTCACCTCGCCAACTCCTCAGCCAATCCTGTTTCCATGAATTCTCAGACTGAACACCTGAGTCCTCAGCTGAAAGGCCTTTCTCCGCCCAGCCAGTTCACTTCCTGTCTCAACCTTCCTAGTGCTGGGATTAATGGCGTGTGTGCTTCCCAAATACTGGGGTTAAAGGTGTGTGTCACCACTGCCTGACCTCTATGCTTGACTCTGTGGCTGACTCTGTCCTCTGATCTTCAAGCAAGCTTTATTTCTTAGATTACAAGTATCACCACAAATGAGGGCTATCCCAGAAACCCCCAGGGAGTACAGTCCCATGTGAGCTGTGTGGAGGACCGGGTGTCAGGGTATTCCCAGGTAAAGGCAAAGAGGAAGCATGAGTCAGGGTGTAGAAGGAAAGTTAAAAAAAAAAAGTGTCTTTTTAGGTCCACAACGGTAAGATGGTAAGATGGAAAGTTGTAGGAGGAATGTTAGAAATAAGGGTGTAGAGGTTGTTAACCACTGGGCATGTTGGAATAACTGCTTCATTAATGAGGCAGAGGTCTTGAACTAAACCGTGAGCCCTGGAGGACTTATGCACAGGAAGAATGGGGGTGTTGCAGGGTGAGTCGATAGGAATTAAAAGTCCCTGAGATAAAAGGCAAGTAATAATGGGCTTGAGTCCTCAGTAATGGGTTTCAGAAATAGGAGAACTGGGGTCTGTAAGGGAAGGAAGAGGGGTCCTTAAGGTGAGCTAGGATTAGCTGGTGATGAGTAGCAACCACCAGGCTGGAGATAACCCATACTAAAGGATCTACTAGATTCGGGGCGTAGGGACAGGACAGTCTGGGGTAGGGACCTGTAAGAGGAGAGTGTGTGAGGGCCAAGGTGAGTGTGGCCCCAAAGAGGCTGGGGATATCATGGCCAAGTAGAGGTATAGGGCAAATGTGTCTGACTGGAAGAGTGTGAAAAGAATCCCCTGCAAGAATGCAGGGAAGTGTCAGGACACGTCCACCCCTGTGACAGAAATTGGTGAGGGAACTGTGGGACCCAAATGAGAGGTTAAAACAGAATAGGCAGCTCCTGTTGTACACCAGGAAGGTGATGGACTTAACTGCTACCTGGAGAGTTACCCTAGGCTTGGCAAGGGTGATGCGAGTCTCCAACTTTGCATGGCGGTAGTCCTGCGTCAGGCTGAGGAGCTCAAAGGCTGCAAGATTCTCAGATGCCATAGTGAGGCTTGACATCCATGGCACAGCATGAGGAAGAGCCCGTGTGGGGGGGCATCCCGATTTCCAGTGACCGGGCTGCCAGCAGGTGGGGCATGGCCTCATCAGCTGCCGAGGGTTGGGACAGCACCAAGACCAATGACTTTCCTGGTGAATTTGAAGCAGGCCTCTGGTGGAGTGTTGACTTGGGCTGAGCTCCGGCAGGACGGGAGCCTCATGGACTTCCCTCGTCCCCCTTGTGGCTCAGGGCAGCTGCCAGGGTGAGCTTGGTGCACAGCCTTCTGTTGCAGCCGAGCCTATCGACTCAGCTGCCTCCTCTCAGGCATTAAAAACCTTAAAAGCCAGCTGGGCATCATGGCATATGCCTTTAATCCCAGCACTGGGGAGGCAGAGGCAGGCGGATCTGTGAGTTCAAGGCCAGCCTGGTCTACAGAGTGAGTTCCAGGACAGCCAGGGCAGTTACACAGAGAAACCCTGTCTTGAAAAACAAACAAAATGCCTTAAAAGCCATCTTCACCAATTCCTGTATAAGGGTTTGGGGACCCTCCTTAGCCATTTTTAATTTCTTTCTAATATCTGGCACTGACTGAGAAATGAAATGGGTGGTCAGGACCGTGGCTCCCTCTGGGGAGGCTGGGTGAAGGCAAGTACACCGAACCATGATCTCTTGTAACAAACTGATTTAGAAAAATGGCTGGATTTTGGTCAGCTCAGCTCGGAGCTCATCAAATCTACCTACTTTGTCTGAGAACATTTCCATGCCCTGAAGGAGACAGTGGACCATGAGGACTCTCCTCTGGCAGCTGCTGTGATCTGGCCGAGAGTCCTGTTAAGGTCCTGTAGCTGGCACCGCCACATTACCCACAGGGACCATACTGTCCACTAGGTAGGGTTTGGTCTGCATATTGTCTTGCTGCTGTCTGAAGACATAGCTCCTTGGGAGTGAGGGTGGAGGCCTAGAGGACATAGACGTCATGCCAGGTCAGATCATAGGCTTGGGAAAGATAATGAAACTCCTTGATATAAACAGAAGGATTAGCAGGGAAGGACCCCAACCACTTCTCTATCTGTGAGAGATCCTGAAGGGAGAAGGGACTCAAACAATTCTCTCAGTTCAGGTCACCTCTCACAGTGGGCAGAGGAGGGCAGGAGACTAGGTATGAGAAGACGCTGGACAGGATTGGGGGCGGGTAGGCCAATGTGTGGATGGGAACCAGGGTGTAGGTTATGAAGCATTGAAGGATGGTGAGGATGAGGGGGGTGGGGATGGATATGGAAAGAGGAGGGGTAGTGGGAGGCAGGGGGAGAGGAGGAAGTTGGTCCTTAATCTTTGTCCAGGAGGGGGAATAAGAGGGAGAGGTGGATAGAGAGAAGAATGTTGGCCACCAAATGGGGCATGTGGCAGTGCAGGAGAGGGATGAGACGGTGGAGGGGGAGTGAGGGAGGGGCCGGTGTCTTTGGTGACATGGTCAGGGTGGAATGTTCAGGGTCCCAGTTCCTAGAGGCTCCGTGACCCTAGCCAACAAGACCTGGGCTGTGGGACACACTGGCTACAGAAGGGTGGGAGTGCAGAACCCAAAAACCGTTCCAACCACTTGTCTCCACGCTGACAGAAATTTTCAAGACATGGAGGATGATAAATTCAGAAGTTGCCTCTGGTGGCCATCTTGACTGGTTATCAAGAGCATATTGTGACCATGCTTTAGAACATAAGGAAATAAGGTGTTCTGGACATGTTATCTGATAACCCCAATTTGAATAGACTTTGTAAGACACAAGGGTGTTTGGGGGATCAGACTTAGACCCACCCACAACTGCCCATTTCACAAGCCTGTGCTGGAATCCAAGTGTAAAGCACTGAGTCCAATGCTACAGACTTTGGGCCTAGGTGGGTCTGGGATGTGCCTTTGTGCAGAACATCTTCAAAAAAAAGGTGGTACAGGTTGGGGTTGTCCCTGGCACGGCCATGTCCTGGCAGGGTACCCCAAAACAGGAGAGGCCCTGAATCTCTAGAGGCAATGACTTGGAACGAGCAACTTACCAAGTCAAAGATCCAGTCTGGCAGAGAGGAGGGGTAAGGAGAGGAGTGGTTTCTCACTGCGTGGCTGGGGACTGATAGGAAAAATTCAGCTCTTCCTGGCCAATGCACCAAGATGAAAGGTTTCTGTACCCCAATATTAAGTCTCTCTGCCAATGCAGCAAACCAAGTCAAGCTGAATTAAAAATAAAAGATCAAGTTTATTGGCAAAACACTCCTGGGTGGCCTTTTCTGGCCCCCCAGAGATGGGACGGGGAGGAGACTGGGAAAACCATGTGGCTGTTCTCTGGGGGGCAGTTTAAATCCCTGGTCACCAGCAGCTGTAGGGGAGGAGGCGCGGATTGGCAGGTTTTCTGAGAAGGGCAGGATTTGGAATATGGTAGTGAAGCCAAGTGGAGCTTCCAACGAACACTTGCTGCCAATCCTGATGATCTGATTCCCAGGACTCACAGGAAGAATCGACCCACCATTGCCACTAGAAGGGGTGGCCCAGACAAAGGTGGGCCTTTCCACTTCAAATGACTTACGTAGAAAACCTCATAGGTATATCCATTTGCTTGGGTTTTAGTTAATTCCAGGTGTAGTCAAGTTGGCAAGCAAGAATAGCCAAGACAAGTCCATTCCTTGTCAACTTGACACACAATTCTATCTCCTTCTATCATGTTTAATTTCCAAATGAAAACAATAACCAAGTCATAATTACACCTAACATAACTATCTCCCCAAACAATTACAAAAGCATCAGTTTTAGGTTTGTCTCACTGTGCAGCCCCGGCTGCCATGGAACTATGTAGATCAGGCTGACCTCGAACTCACAGAAATCCACCTACCTCTGCCTCCTGAGTGCTGGGACTGAAGGTGTGAGCCACCACCGCTTAGCTGCATTATCAATCTGTTGTCTGACCTCAGAATGAGCACTATGACATGTGTGCCTATCTATACACTTAAAGCCGATACTAAGTAAAATGCATTAAAAGTTTATTTATTTTTTTAAGTAGACAGCTAAGTCTGAACACACAGGTGTTAGTTTTTGCTTTATTATTTTTGGTTACTTTGGAACTCATGATCCTCCTGTTTCCACTTCCTGGGTTCTGGCAGTACAGGCACATACTACCATGTCTAGCCCTGTGGGTGTCTTTTTTGTGTAGCTTGTTCTCCAGCACTCTTTGAAAAGGGGAGGTAGAAGTAGAGGCACTGTGTGGCTCTAAGCAGCTCACCCCATCTCATCCCACCCCCATGCCTTCCCATGATCAGATCTTCTGCAGGAGAGTTGTGCACCTTCCAGAGGGTCTAGAGGCCACCACTGTACTGAGAACCTTTCTAGAAACTTAAGGATATCCACTTTTATAATGTAATCTGGAGTTATGTACATGGAATTTGAAAGCTTAGTGACATTTCTTGCCTGGGGCTAGCAGCTTCAGATTCTCTCCTCTTGGGTGAGCCAGTCTGTTATCTAGAGGCACAAGCTAGAAAGTTTGTTTCACTAAGTTCAAGGTATATGCTCCTCCTTACAACCAAGGCTGTAACCTGCACCCGCAAAGGTGTCAGTTGTCTGTTGTAGCCCATAAAATTCACATCAGGACTGATGGCCCCAGCCCAGCATCTTGTCTATACTAATGGTGCCCAGGAAGGGGGTCCTCCCTTCACAATGGGTCCCGCTGCACCTGGCACAGGTTTGGGGGAACGGGGTGGGAACTGTGTGGCACCAACCAGAACACAAAGGGCTAAGAATTGGAACTGATGGTAGTGCAATCTTATGAGCCGTAGGACTCTGCTCACCGCTTCCTGAACTTGCTGCACAGCAGAGGCTGGCCTTGAACTTGTGATCTTCCTATCTCAGCTCCCAAGAGTGTGCGCCACGTGCCACTGTTAAGCACAGGTTAGGCGTCCAGACTCTCAGGATCACTCACTCGGTGGACAGCACACAGCTGGAACCCTCAACACACAGGCAGAAATAGAGGCATCTGTGTGTCCTGCCTGTGCAGCCCAGGTGCTGCATTATCAAAAGGACAACGACGAAGAAACAAAGGTGGTGTCACTGGAGACAGAAAGGATCTGAAATGTGAGATTCTTCAGGTTTGGGGAAAAGGGGAGACCAGCCAACCACAAGTTTCTAAAACAGATGAGACAGGCAAGCTTGAGAGAATTATTATTACTTTATTATCAGTCCTCACAAACAACCAAGGGAATCTATGAACTAGAGAAGACAAGTTGTCCCACCTCGAGAAGACCAAACCAACCCAGCCCTGCCACTGGAGGACCTGGGTGCCCAAGACAGGGACTGGGGGAGGCAGCCACCTCTAACTCTGGAACACACCTTTTATTATATTTTGAGACAGGTTCTTGGTACATTATGTAGAGCAACTTGGCCTTGAAACTTAAGACAATCCTCCTGGCCCTGTATACCAATTTCTAGGATTACATGGCCCCTGGCACTGAATCTGCCTTTTTAGAAATAAAAATTTTGTTTGGCTGAGAGATGGCTCAGCCATTAAAGGTTAGGCTCATAGGCTCACACCTAAAAGACAAGAAATGAACAGTTCCACTAAGGTTTAACTTATAAGATAGGTAGGTGACAGCCTCTCCCTTCCCAAAGCCCAGGCCTCAAGCCTGGTGAAAGCTCAGTAACCGAGGGCTGCCCTCAGTCCTTCGGGTTTGGCACAAGTCCGTTTCCACTGGGCCTTGGTCAAAGGCTCTGGGCCTCATAGCTCTGCTGAAGCCCGCCCCATTCTGTTATACAAAGTCCAAAAGGTTGCAAGAAGCTCCGATACCATGAAGCATGATGAAGCATGCTACTCTTGCCAGGAACTGCCAGCCTCCAGTGACAGCGTGAATGAGCAGTGCCAGAGGGGGTGCTATGGGACAGTCGCATTCCAGAACCAGCAGGTCCTTGACACCTGCTAGGACAGAAGCAGGACAAAGTCTGGCCTACTTGCTTTAGGAAAATCTTTGTCATTCAGACATGCCTTCTTGGGAAGCCGGCAGGTGACAGGTGGGCTTGGAGCAGGCACGCACACACCTCTGCGCCGCCATACCTCAGCCTCACTTGGGACCCAGGCACTCCACAATTCCACTCCCCTTCATGCCATCGAAAAAGAAGAAGTTGTTGTGAGGAGGGTCCCGCTGAGACAGGGCCTGGGGAAAGACAAGAGGGCTCAGCTTCAATATTAAGAGATGTAACATTAAGTATTAAGAGAGGACAACAAATTGACAGGCCTTCTAAAAGTGGACTGGGAAAAATGAAATAAAAGTTACAAAATAAGGGCCAAGAGGACTCTGGGTAAAAGTTTCTGCTAAGCCTGACACTTATGTTGAACTTATGTTCAATCCCTGAACCCCCCATGGCATAGAGAGAACTAACTCCTGCAAGTTGTCCTGTGACCTCCACATGTGTTTTCTTTCTTCTTTTAAAAAGATTTATTTATTTATTATGTATAGTATCCTGTCTGCACATATCCCTGCAGGCCAGAAGAGGGCACCAGACTTCATTACAGATGGTTGTGAGCCACCCTGTGGTTGATGGGAATTGATCTCAGGACCTTTGGAAGAGCAAGCAGTGCTCTGAACCTCTGAGCCATCTCTCCAGCCCTCCACATGTGTTTTCATGCATCATAAAAGGCGATTCAATAGCCAGGGTGATGGCACAGGCTTCAACTTCAACACTCAGATCTGTGAGTCCAAGGCCAGCGAGGTCTACACAGTGCAGCCAGACACAGTGAGACCCTGCCTTAAACAGACAAACTGAATCATACATAGACGATTCAGGGCTGTGTTCCTCAACCAAGGCGGCATGCCATTGTTCCCAGGAGTCACTAGCATGTCTAGAAACATATCTACCACCTCTTTCTTGTGCCCTCCTCAGGGCACATTCTCAGAAGATGTTGTTACCACTGGGGGTGGGTGGAGGAAGAAGTACTGTCTGAGGATGCCAGAGACAGAACACTCCAAGAGCACTGACCCCAAAGCAGAGTGACCCATGTCTAGGCTGGCCTTGGTCTCCTGTGGTTCAGCCCGAGCAGCTGGAGCTGCAGATGCCGGCTGGAGCTGACATGACTCACTCTGACACAGGTTTGCGTGCTGGCTGCTGCTTTTGGTACTGCCTCTACCACTACGTGCGCAAAGTCACGGGACAGGGATGACCGAAGCCTAAAGCCTGCCAGGACAGTGGCAACTAGAAGGGTGCAAGGAAGGAAGGAAGGAAGCGAAAGCAGACTTTCACACTTGTCCTCTAACTCCTCCTGTGTACTTTTTATAGGTTCCCAGAGAGAGGGCCTCAGATGCAGGCCCTCCTGCCAGCTGGCCAAAATGTTGTAAGCAGAGGGAGTGGAGGGGATGAAGGGACAGGGCACAGGGTGAACAAGGGGCAAAAGGTAAAGTGCTTCCCGAGCAAGATGGGGTACGAGATTCCAAACACACCCAGCAACCAAGAATGTGGAGTGCGCTGACTGTCTGGGGTAAACAGAAACGAGATGCTGAGCAACAGCTGTGCCGGCCGGCCGGCAGGAGGGAAGGAGGGGGCAGCATCAGGACAGGGGTGCGCAGAAGCCATCACCAACAATGGCTCCAGGCCACCTGCCCCAACCTCCACTCTGCACACCCCCAGGACAAACTGCCATGCAGTCTCTGGACGGGTGTTGTTAGGGCGCCATCTGCAGGACAGCATCTCGAGATGCTGGGCTCTTGCTTCTACAGCTGAGTCTAGAGTGCAGAAGCAGGTGAGACTTGGGCAAGTAAGTTTAGTCCAGAGAGCCAGGCAGTGGGAGTGAAAAGAGCCAGTGTCCCCCTTGGTCTGAATTTACTCGCAGAGAGGTGGGGAAGTCAGGCAGCCAGCACACCTCTGTCCACAACCAGCAAGGACGAGCAGCTCCCAGAGACTCTACACAGAGAGTCGCCGTGGTGGCTCATGCTTACAATCCCAGCACTCAGGAGGCTGAGGCACAAGGACTGAGAGTTCAAGGTCAGCATGGGTTACAGACTGAGACCATCTGAAACAACAAAGTTTCTAGGGACTGACCCAGGGGCCTTGGGTGTGCTGGCACACCCTTCACCGCTGTTCCCTGCATAAGACAAATATAACAAAGTTGGGCAGATAGCAAAGTCTCCAAAGGGAATCAAATCCATTTCAAAGTCTGCCAACATTTTAGCAACCCAACCACTCTAGAAAGAGTACATTAACTGTCCATAACATTAAGTCACAGGTCACTGTAGAACCTCACGTAGCTGCTGGCAGAGCATAGGCCCCACAGACACTGAACTTACACCTTGGCTATAGATATCCACAGCATTCGGAATAAGCGGGGTGCCCTGACACACTGATGGGTTTAGGTTAGGAG
Organism: Onychomys torridus; assembly: GCF_903995425.1. Classification (NCBI taxonomy): domain Eukaryota; kingdom Metazoa; phylum Chordata; class Mammalia; order Rodentia; family Cricetidae; genus Onychomys; species Onychomys torridus. Next base: position 9,445,477 of record NC_050443.1, read on the forward strand.
CACAGGCGTTGGCATCTCTCTGTTTCCCTCTTTAACTAGGATCTTGATCTGCTCATACAGCTGGCACTGCAGAGAAAGTAGCAACTATGGGAAGAACTGAGGCCATTGGCTGGCTGGCTGGCCGGCTGGCCGGCCCATGGACAGGCTGGGTAGAAAGCCAGGGTAAGAGATGAGCCAGGTCTGAGCCAGCCACCAGCCCTTGGCTCTATAGTACGTAGTCAGGGCGCTGGGGTCAACAGTGAGTTCCATGATGACTTTACCTTCACAATTTCCTGTGCCAAGATCCCTCCAACCACGGCACATACTGGGGCCATCTCAGAGATGCAGTACCTAGAAGACAGACAGTAAAACATAGCACCAGGGCATGGGGGGGGGGGGGGTTTATCCTGGATAAAAGTCCTAGCCAGAGGGGAGTGCTAGAACTGGCATCCAGGCGTGAAAATTAAATCTGACCCCAGGGGCTCCTTAAATGGGTGGGAAAGACCTTTAACTTTGGAAAGCACTTCACATGATTTTTTTTTTTCAAAGTTGAAGGAAAGAATATCTCTGTGCTTCCTAAAAATAAGGCCCTACAAATACCAGATGTGTGAGTGCCCCAGCACATTCCCGCAATTCTCCTCTCAGCACACAGGCAGTGTGTTCCTCTCTCTGTATGCTATTCCCAGAACCATGGGCAAGCAGGCTGTGTTAACATGCAGAAGATGGGAAACAAGTCTTCATGACCCTCCTTAGAAAGCAGTTCCTTCCTTCTGGGCTTGGCTTGAGTACTCAGAGGACAATCTCAGAGGAGACTGTCAGCTGACCCTCCAAATCACCATCCCGGGGTTCAAACACATTTAGCTATAGGCTCCCAAAGGAAGCTGCCCAGCTAGTTCCCAGCCCAGAGCACAGAGGGGTCAGTCAGAGGAGCAAACTGGGGCCGCAGGCCACCTGACCCTTTTACATGGGTACACATGCCTTCTAGACAATTTTAAAGGCATACCACCCACACACATATAATGTAAACTCAACTACCACCACCCATTTCATGATCTGGTAAGTCAATGATAAGTGTTTAAACTGCCATCAAGGAACCATGCACAAACCATCCAAAGGGTCTGCTGCATATTAAAGAGACCCATGCCATATGGCACAGTAAACCCCAGGCACACATGACTAAATGTGGTAACAATGCTCCTTTTATCACAAAACAAAACCAAAAACAATATTAGGTAGCTCAAGCTGGCCCCAACCCTCAGAATGCTCCCACTTTAGTCTCAGGAATACTAGGAACTGAAAGTGAGGGAAGTGAGCAGCACTCCCACGCCCAGTCTTTTTGTTCATTCTTACGGTGCTGGGGACTAATCCAGGGTCTGGTGCATGCCAGGCAGGTGCTCTGCCAGAGATACACCCTTTGCTCTCTTCTTACCTTCTGAGATGAGAGCTTACTAAACTGTCCAAACTGGCCTTGAACTTGTGATCTTCCTGCCTTTGCCTCCTGAGCACCTGACATTACAGGACATGCTACCACAGCCAGCTTGTTAAACAAACAAAATCTACTCACACACCTACATTCTGTCTGATACACTCTACAGTATTTTGTTTTTCCCCTCCTCAAAAGTACTGTTTTAGGCTGTGGTGGCCCATGTCTTTAGCCTCAGCACTGAGAGGCAGAGGCAGAGGCAGAGGCAGAGGCAGGTGGATCTCTGTGAATTCTTCAACAGTCAGGTCTACTAGAGAGTATACAGACACTAAGACCTGAACCCAGAACCCATGTGAAAGCTAGGCATGATGGAGACAAGATGATACCTAGGGCTTTCTGGCCAGCTAGTTTAACCAGTCAGCAACCTCCAGGTTCGGTGAGAGACTCTGTCTTAGAAACACAAGATGGAGAATGACTGAGGAAGATACCTCAATTCAACCTTTGGTCTTCACATCCATATGAAAGCCCATGTATGGGGCACCTACCCATAGACATACAAACCTGTCAGTTGGGGCTGGGGCTGGGGCTGTAGCTTAGTGGTACAGCATGTGCTTAGTGTGTTTGAGTCCTTTAAGTCAGTCTCCAGCACCAAAAAGAAAAAGCAAAAAAATAAATCCAAAAGAACAAAAACAAAAATCCCAGGAAGTTCACAAAGGATGGCATGGGCAGTTAAGAGGTTGAAATGGTCTCTCTAGAGCCCTGGTTAGCCTTGAACTCGAGGCAATGCTCTTCCCTCTGCCTTGAAAGTTGATGGGAGGACAGGTATGTGCTGAGATGTCTGATGCCTAAGTCAAATACTACACAATTGTACTTACATGAGAGATTTAGGACAGAGTACACTGGAGGCCCCAGGAACGGGCGGAATAGACTAGGTAGATGATGGTGGTTGTGCAACAGTGAGAACAGAATTAATGCCAAGGAATACATAACCAAAAATGGTTAAAATGGGGTTAAGAGCACTACTGTTCTTCCAGAGGACCTGGGTTCTATTCCCAGCACTACACGATAGCTCATAACCACCTGTTATGCCCAGTTCCAGAGGATCTGACACCCTCCTCTGGCCTGTGTGCTCCTGCACACACATAGTGCAGATATACATGCAGGCAAACACTCATACACATGAAGTATAAGTAAATTAAAAAAAAAAACAACCCACTAAACAAAACAAAGGCTAGAATGAGGCTCAGGGAGATGGCTCAGTGAGTAAAGGCACAGACTGGTGACTTTGAGTTCACTCCCTGGAACCCATGTAAAGGTGGAAATAGAACAGACCCCATAGGTACTCTGACCTCCAGACACACCATGGCACATGTATCCTATTCTCCCATCATCACACACTAACACACCTAAAACAAATTGCTAAAATGGCCAAATCAGAAAAAATTATTTCTGACTTACTCATCTACATCTCTATTTAATAATGTGTGCGCGCCACAGCATGGAGTGGCACATTACCTGTCCTCCCATCAACTTTCAAGGCAGAGGGAAGAGCATTGCCTCGAGTTCAAGGCTAACCAGGGCTCTAGAGAGACCGTTTCAACCTCTTAACTGCCCATGCCATCCTTTGTGAACTTCCTGGGATTTTTGTTTTTGTTCTTTTGGATTTATTTTTTTGCTTTTTCTTTTTGGTGCTGGAGACTGACTTAAAGGACTCACACACACTAAGCACATGCTGTACCACTAAGCTACAGCCCCAGCCCCAACTGACAGGTTTGTATGTCTATTTTTAAAAAATACAATATAAATTATTTTGTACATAAAGTTATGAACATTTGTTTATGAAGTGCTAACACTATAAACACACCCCAATAAAGTAAGTGATGGTTAAATTAATAGCTACACATCCAAGCAGGGTAACAACAAGTATGTACAAGTAACAAGTGGATGTACAAGTAACAGAGATCTAGTTAGTAACATAAATAAGCCATATGATATACTATAAAGAGGGAATTGAAGAATATCTATTACAATATTTAAACAATAGAAAAAAAAATTATCTGTGAGCCCAGACCAAAAGATGTTAGCAGCAGCTGAAACAGACCATCTTTCCTCATCAGAAAAGCAATAAGGAAGGCTCTTTGAGGAGACAGCACTCCAAACAAGACCATGAATGGCACAGGCCAGATAAGGAGAGGCACACGAGCATAGCTGTCCCTGCTCAGCAGCACTATCAGGCAGTTTGTAAGGGGTAGCTCAGCTTGGAGTGGGAGACATTTCCTCGATCACAGCCCTCTCCTATCCCCAGCCTGCCAGCAGACAGGCTTCAAGAGGCCTCCCAGCACCTCTTACTTAGAAGGCAATAGGAGAAGCAGCTGAACACATGGAACCTAGACAGGGGGTGCGGTTTCTACAGAGGGTAGGCAGGAAGAGAAGGGCCAGCCAGTAGCTCATTAGGCCATGTATAGCAGCCTGTCCCTTCTGGGAAGCAGGGCCTTTAATTCTGTTGCCTGGTGAGATATAAACAGTCAGTTCATCACCGTAAATGCTCAAATTAGTCAATTAGCTGTTCGTTCACAGGCCAGCATCAAACTTGCCACTGACTGCCTGGGTGGGTCTGCTGGAGAAGCTTGGTGGGACTGAGTGCTCCTCAGGCTCTGAAGAACAGAGTAAGCAATGCCTGCTCCTCGTGTTCTCGTCCTTCCCACAGCAGGAGCAGGGTGCCAAGCGTGCAGTACTGCCAGCCCTGCTCTTGTGTGTCACTCTTGCCAAAGTACCTCGGAGACTGCTTTCCTGGCTGTGGAGGACAGCCTTTCAGTTCACAGCTACACAGGGATTTAAAGACCAATGGTGCTCCTACATGGGTGATGCTGGCTAGACTGGGTATGAGGAGCCCAGAAAGAGAGAAGGCACTAGGAAGAAGGGACTCTCTGACCAACTGTACTGTGGGAAGGAACCTGGAAGCAGTATGGGCTAACAAACATAGCTGCACAGAAAGACCTCCGTGCAGGGGACTAGTCACTGTGCTTCCCTGAACTTCTACCCCTTACCTACAAACTGCATTGCTTTGAGGACTAAGGCAGATCATGAGCTCACTGAGCAGCTGTCCTGCTGCAGAAAGCTGCTCAGAAATTGCAGCAAATAAACCGTGCTCGAAATTCCTAGGGTTACAGCTTGGAGGCTCAGGGGTTGAGTGGGGATGTGCAGAGGAGGGTCAGCTCAAGTGTGCCCAAGATGGCAGAGCTGCATGGAAGGAACTCAGGGCTACTTGTGCACATCCCAAGCCTGACTGTGTGAGAGCAGGAGACTGCCAAGGCTAGAGCTTTCCAGAGCCCGAGGACTGGCTCTGAAATCTCTACCGATCTATACCTGCCGCTGGATGACAAAAAACTACCCCAATATCTACCAAGTGACCAGTCACACCTTTAGATCCAGCAACTTGCTCCTTATTCATTTACCCTGTAGCTGAATCTGGACAGTGTACGACCCAAGGAGACACAGTACAGCATTGAACACAAGGCCAGCAAGCAGGGAAAAGCTGTAGTGCTCCAACATGCTGGGGTTCTCCACCCTGTGACAGGTGAGGAAATGACGCACCCATGAACCCCTCACACAGGACAGAGGTGAGACAGAAAGGCCCAGAACATGCTAACAGACCACATTGCACCTTCAATTTCAAACCACATGAAAACCAAACCTACAAGTCTTCATTTCTCTTGTAGTGTTGGTTATAGCACTGGCAGGTGGTTTATGCAGATAGCAAATGTGGCACAGGAGTCCCCTTTGAGGCTTTGGGTCTCTATAAAGACAAACACCAAAACCAGCTGTCTGTTCAGATACCAACCTGACAAAGTCATCGGGAAGCAGGTCAGGACTGACGCCCAGTGAATCAAGCACATCATTTCGTATCTGCAGCAACAGTTCTGCGTCCTCGCTGTAGCTCTCAGAACTGGGGTCTCTCCCTTTATCTGTGCGGAATTTCAGCAGCACTGGGAAGGGAAATGGAGGTTAGAGAGCCAATCTTATAATGAATGCTCTGATCTCACTTCAAAACCTCAATAGAAGGAAGACCCAAAATGTCTTTTTTATAATATTCACCTATAGGAAATAACACATTAATCCAATGTGGGCCAAGTGACAGGTAATACACTTTCTGTACATCCTACAAATGCAGTCAGAAAGGCAACTACAGCAGTCCAACAACTACACTTTCTGTGACAAGTGCTCAGAAAGTACAATGGGATCTGACCCAGGTCAAAGTCAGGCAAGGCTTTCCTGAGGAGGAAACAAGTAAAATGTGTGTGGGCAGAAGAGGCCAGCAGAAGGCCCGCCCCTTACTACGACCTGGAGGAGAGGTTGGGGTGGGAGGCCTGCATTCTAGGCATCAGTTCAAAGGGCTGCTTCAGCCAGAAAGGATAGCCAAATACTCACTCACCAGACAGGCAAGTTACTGCAAACAAATCTCCCTTAACACAAGAAAAACTACGTCAATCTCCAGGAACCAAGGAAGCAGGGAAAGGCTCCAACCATGTCTCGGCACCAGGCTGTGTACGGAGAACTTAGTCCAAATGAAGCAGTACCAATACAAGCACGTTCTGTGGCTGCTGTACTGGCCCACTGTCTGTCACCTGTGTACTTCTTCAAGGCAGAGTGACCACAGGGTATTTCAGAATGGAGGGAGAGACACGTCAACCAGCTTCACAGCCTCAGCCCCCGGTGCTCTGCACAGCACTTACCTGGACAGACACTTTACTGTTAGCTAAATACACTCATTTAAGTCTTAGCCCCACAGGGCAGAAGCTCTTCCTGAAGATTAAGGAGACTGGAAAGCCGAGCCATCTCAAGTTGCTCCAGGCTCTTAAAAATACAAGCATTTTGAACTTGACCCAACTAAACAACTATTCCTTTTTCTTTTTTAAATTATGATTTTTAATTATGTATAAGTGCGTGTATGTGCATGTGGGTATGTTCACGTGACTGCAGGTTCCTGTGGAAGCTAGAGGTGTCTGATCCCCTGGAGTTACAGATGGCTCAGTCGCCTGAACTGGGTGCTGGGAAACTAACTCTGATCCTCTGGAAGAGCAGCAAGTACTCTTAACCCCTGAGGCATCTCTCTAGCTTCAGGGGATTTTTTTTGTTTTTCGAGACAGGGTTTCTCTGTCATTTTGTATCTGTCCTGGATCTTGCTTTGTAGACTCACCTGGCTCTGCCTCCTGAGTGCTGGGATTAAAGGCGTGCGCCACAACCATCCGGCTTAGCCCCAGGTTTTTTGATTTTCTTTTTTAAAGCACATCCTACTACTGTAAGACTGACAAACAGCTTGGCGAATGAGCACCTAAGACCGAGTCTCAGTTTCCAAGCAGCACAGATTCTTTATTTGACCAGCCCCAGAGGCACTTACTTGGTGCCTGGCAGACCTAGGTATGAAAGTAAACGAGTGGGTGGGTCTTGATTTCTGCATCTGGAAAGCTTATGGTTGAGGCAGCATTCATTAACAGAAAATTCACAGGGGCAATGGGCCTCCACCAAAGTCCGAGCAGTTAGAAGAAAAAGACTATGATCTCCGGGGTGTCTCTGCCGAAGGGTCTCCATTTCTCTGGCAACTCTTATGTGTTGGAATTATTGCTCACTCAGGGTATTGTTTGTGGTCTGGTATGTCAGCCTCTCCAAGGGCATCACTGAACCCCTTAGTACTGAGCACTTGACAAGCTAGAGGCCAGCCACCATGCACTGCCACATGAGCTCGGCTTCTAACCACACACCAAATGTGCATGCAATGAAGGCACCTGATTTGGCATCTGGGGACTGGCTGGAGTGGCAGATACACTCTGTTACGCAGAAAGCCTCTTCCCCAATGTCCCACGAAAACAGAGAAACTCAGACACCAGTCTAGCCACAGCAATTTCTCTGGTAGGCCCTTGCACATTGTTGGTGACTCCTGAGAAGACAGGGCACCAACACCACAGTGTTGAACAAAGTCCAAACAGTGATAGACCCTGCTATGTGTAAGGAGCCATGCTCAACAGGCTACATGTATCAGTATCTTCACAAGAGTAACCTGAGAGGATGGTGAGAACCATCACCTATCTACTTTCAGAGGAAGAAACATCCAGTGAGAGATGACTCAGTTAACTGCTAAGGGAAAAGGAACAGGAGTGTAAATGTAGGTCTGCTTCTGGGATCCAAAAGTGGCAGAACCATGCAGGAATTTGGCACCAAAGGTGCCACATGGTCTGGTCCTTTGCCACACTGGACTACATTTTTGCAAGACGCATTTCCCAGATGGTCTTGAATGCTCACAAAGGTAACATTCACTGCAAGTTATTAGATCAGAGGATGAGCAGAGGAAGCAGAACCCCTTGTCCATCTGTCTTCAGAGAGTAACATCAGCTTTGCCTCAGAAGGAAACCAGGTGGGACCAAGAGGAAGAGCAAAGACAGAAGGCAGTGGCCTGGCCATTCCGGGTGCAGAGTGCCTGGATGAGGCCGGCAGGCTGGCACCGTGCACATACCTCACTGACCACATCTGAGGTACTCTAAGGGCCACCGGGAAGGCGGCCAACAGCAGGGCCACTTATTTGCAGTAAAGCAAACAGAAGCTGTCTTTTTTTTTCTCTTTTTCGAATGTCAGCACTCATTAGCAGAGGTGAAGGGGGCGGGAAGAAATTCATGTTCCAGAAAGGCAGCGGCCTCAGGACTGACCCCAGCCCCTGACAAGTTCTTATTACATTCTGCTCTTTGTTCTGCTTTCTGCAGCTCTTAAACAGCCAGCCACACACGAGCACGGCTGTTGACTCTGCATTTCTGAAACCACCTCCTCACCAGTTTGGGCTGTAATTCGTTCAGATCAAACACTGGGATGGAGAACTGCTTTGCCAAAAGATGACTCATCGGGGAACCTAAAAACACTACAAATCAGAGTTCTAAACTTGATTAACTTCATCTGAACTATTTTACTCAGGTTGCCCAAGTATAGAAGGATGATGACATCTACTGATGAAGATAAATCGATGTCTCTGCTTAAGTTTAGGACTAGTCCACGTGATGAAAAAGACAAACTTTGAAAATAAGTTTCTGCCAGGCAGTGGTGGCACATGCCTTTAATCCCACCACTCAGGGAGGCAGAGGTGGAAATCTCTTGAGTTCGAGGCCAGCCAGGTCTACATAGTGTGTTCCAGACAGTCAGGGCTACACAGGCCCAGAGAGCTGGCAGGTTGGAAGTAGCACAGAATACCAATAAACAGCCACATGGCTACAGTCTCCTTTGGAAAACTGGACTCTCAAGAACACTTAGTCAAGGTATTTAAGCCCCAAGGATAGTGTGTGGTTCAGTGTGACACACCACAAAGACACACCTGCCAGTTCTGTCATCCCCCACCCGGCGTGGTGTCCTAACTCACATGCCCTCAGAGCAGCCAGCACTGGCTCTGGCTGCTTATTTAATTGTGTTACAAGCAGACTTAGCCCATTTCCTCTCTTTTTTCTGTTTCACTCTTCACCTCAGTTTCTCTTTCTTTTTCCTTTAGATGGTATTAGCTGGATGGTAGCAGCGCACACCTTTAATCCCAGCACTCGGGAGGTAGAGGCCAGCCTGGTCTACAGAGTAAGTTCCAGGACAGCCAAGACTACACAGAGTAACTTTGTCTTGAAACAAACCAACAAAAAACAACCTAAGGGGCTGGAGAGATGGCTCAAGTGGTTAAGGGCACTGATGCTCTTCCAGAGGATCCAGGACTCACAACCTCCAGTTCCAGGGGAATATGATATCCTCTTCTAGCCTCCAAGGACACTGTCCATACATGGTGCACAAACCAACACACAGGCACAAAACCCACCCATAAAATCAAACAAACAAATCTATCTGTGAAAGTGCATGCCTGTAATCCCAGAACTCTGGAGATAGAGGCAGAACTTCAAAACCATCTTCAGTCAATCTCAAAAACAAAGAAACAAGCAGCCCTTTGAGTGGCATTGGCCTATAACCCCATCATTTAGGAGGTGAAGGCAGAACCATTGCAAGTCCAAGGTCATCTTTCACTACATAATAGTTAATGCCAGCCTGGACTACAGGAGACCCTGCCTCAAATAATCCAAAAGCACATCTCTTGGAGGCCAATGTACTTGAAGCTCAGAGGCAGTAGGACACAGCTTGTGGCAGAGGACAGGGGTCCCCAAGGCGACTATGAGCTGGTGGCCTCTCTTCATCTACTCAGATCAGTGCCCAGTGTTTTCCTAGTGACCCCAGGTCCAGTCTCAGCAGCATCAGTCCATGCATATGTATACTTATTCCACTAACACTCTGAGCCCAGGTCTCTACCCTACAATCGATAAACGACACACTTACTAGCCCCTGCTTGATGCCAGAGCCACAGTGGTCTTCCTGAAGATGCTCAGCTGCCCTGCGTGAGCTCCGAGTCCTGCCACAGCTTTCCTAAGAGTTCACACCATAAAGCCTTGGTTCCAAGCTTGCACGACTGGGAGGCCAGTATGCTGTTGAAGGTATACCTGATAGGGATTATGCAATCCAAATCTCCTCTTTCTTTGCTTCCTGGCTATGACATCTGTGAAAGGTTTTGCTCAGCTATGCACATCCATGGTGGTATCCTCAGTCAGTTCCAAGAGACTGGACCCTCCCACACAAACTTTTTTTTTTTTTTTTGAGATGATCACATTATGCAGCCCTGATGGCCACAAACTGACTATGCAGGCCACACTGGCCCAGAACTTGTAGTTATCCTCCTGCCTATACCTCCCCAGTTCCACCATACTAGGATCTTTTTCTCTAAATAGTTCACTGCCTCAAGTTATTTGTTATAATGACAGAAAGCTAGCTCTTCACCCTTTCATCCCTCCAATAAAACTTCATCAATGCCCTTATGATGAATCAGCTCAAAAGAGAGAAAGCCACTGCCTCTCACTGTCAGTCTCTCACTTGCTTTTGAAAAACTTCCAGACAGCCACATGAAAGCTGTTGATGGGTTAAGGAGAAGACCAATTCTCAGAAATGACTCAAAATAAGATGCCCTTTTTTGCCTATCAAATTACACTGAGATTACTCAAGCAAAAGGCAGAGGACCTACATCTCATCTAGTGCTCAGCAGAGGAAGGAGCACTCAGTGAATCACACAAAACATGCTAATAAGTACCTACAATAGAAGCTCTAGGAGCATCACAAGCTAGAGGCCTAGGCTAGTCAGGGGTACACAAGACATTCAAAAAGATTCTTCACACAAGGCCATGTCATAACCCTTGACTGGTCATGCATAAATGTTCACCACCACATTATTTATACCACAGTAAACCTGGGACTAATCTCAGTAATAGGAAGCTAACTATGAACAGAACAGAGAGTATCCTGCAGCTACTAAAATCTTCAAGCTAAATTTTTAGTCACATTTCTATCAACAATTGAATTAAAATCTATGACACTCCCATTCAAATTCCAGTCTCTGCCAGAGACTATTTTTCTGTCTATAAATGATTCCTGAGTGACTCTTACCTTTAATGGGGACATTCTAACCAGCATAAAAAGATCATAATTAATGAAGGGAAACCAAACCAAACAAAACAGAGGCAAACACAAAGGCGAACAGTGTGAGCCCATGGGCTGTGTCCAGCCCAGCCAGTGCACAACAGTCACACAACTACTATGACAGGCCTCTGCACTCAGCCCAGTTTGCCTGGTCACAAGGAGCAGGGAAAGAGAGTCTTTTCTCCAGCCCAGCACTTGAGTGGCACGTGGCCTTGAATCTGGGCATCTGCTGCTCTCTGCCAACCACACTTGAGAGGGAAGATGGCACAGGACATTCCCGTGACTACTGTCTGACAGCCAGAGAAAAGATGTGAGGCTCTAACAACGACTGCAGCTGGGCCTGGGCCTGGTCAACAGCTCCCAGGCAGATGCTGGAAGTGGGGGCAGGGGACATGATCTGCAAAGAAAAAACAAGGCAAGTGGCTGACAATGTGGCTCATTATTGTATCTGATTGTGGTAGGTCTCAGTTTTCCCATCTTTGAAAGTGGTGTAATACAAGGTCCCAGAGTTCCTGAAGTTCAGATAAAAAAATGGTTCCTTCCATTGGCAGCATGCAGAGTCTCACAATCAGGGTCACTAAACAGTCTCACGGTGCTTTTGAGGTGATGCTTAAACAGGTACTGGGGACACAAGCTTTGCTCAGTTTAACTATGACAGCACCCAGCCATTCAGACTCAGACTTCCTGTGTGAGAATGGAGTATGATCTGCCCTTGTGTGGGCAGTGGTGAGGCATGCCCAGGAACTACTAGGGTACGCCATGACTCAGCCTTCATGAACTGCCCAGCCTTGGGACCTGTGGCTCTGGACCTGTTCTCTGCACTAAGCCTTCTCACCTGAGACTGCTGGAGGATGACCACCTTCCCTGGATGGTAATGCCTTCCTCTTTTCTCAATGACTGTGGTCTCTAAAGTCTACCACTGATGACAAAGTGCTGCACAGACACAAACATCACCACTGCTTTTGCCTACAAATTATTTTTAAACATCTGTGGTCACGACAACAGCAAATCAACAGCAGTCAGTTGTTACCCCATTACCACAGGTGTCTCCCGTGGCTAGCTGTTCCTTGGGAGTTCTTGTCATTGCTGGGCACCAAACCCCCACTGGGGAGCACCATGCTCAGATAGTGCTGCCTGCCTATGGCCTGTCTGGCAAAGGTTATGAGTTTTAAAATAAGAAATTTTTTCTAAAGAGGATCCATCCCACAGCAGGTGGGATCTAAGTAACATGACTTCAAACTAAAGAAAACAAGCAGCAGTTTCCTCTCAGGAATTAAAATAAAATGTTACTAAAATATTATTTTTTAGAAACCAAAGAGAATAGAATGATTTCTAACATGACAACTGGGAGTGACAGATTACCATGGTCCTTCTCATTGTGAAAGGAGAAAGCAGGATCCATGAAAACCAAGAGTTGCTCATGGCAGGAAGCCACAAACTAGAATACAGCAAAGTGTAGACCAAGCATCTTTCAAATCCAAACACACTTAAGTACTTTTTTTTTTCTTTTTAAAAACCTAACTGTCTTAGTTTAATACCTATGGGTGTTTTGCCTGCATGGACATGTGTGCAATGTATGTATACAAGTGCACAATGTCTGTACATGCCTGGTACTCACTGAGGTCAGGTGTCAGATCCCCTGGGACTGGAATCACAGGAGTTTGTGAGCCACCAAGTGGGTGTTGGGAATCAAACCCAAGTTCTCAGAAGAGCAGCTGGTGCTCTCGAGTGCTGAGGTCTCTCCAGCACCAACTTCAAGTACTTTCTATGGGAAGAAAGTAGCTGGAAGCCCCAGACTTGGTTGGCTAAGTTTAAAACCAAGAACAAGCAGCTGCCTTAGAACGACATCACCTTCCCCATGGTCAGTGCCCAGCACAGCCCTAAGTTCCTAGCCATTTGATGGTGCCCGAGTGTAGGCAGTCAGGCCAATAGCAGCAGCAATCCTTCAAAAGGGCAGTCCTGCACTTCGAGGTTTAGATACATTTCCTGGCTGTGGCACAGTGGGAAAATGGCCAAGAGTCTACTATGCAAATCACCTCTTCTAGATGGCTTCACAAGGGCCTAGAATAAACTAATGCAGCAACAGAGTAAGAATTGGTCAAAATCTCCAAATGTGGGACAAGTGCCAAGAGACCTCAACCAGCCCCCATTTAGCAAGCAGCACTGTATCAGACCAGTGCTAGACAAGCAAGAGGGGAGGAAGCTTCACTGAGCCAGCTCTTGTCTAGCAGGTACTGTCGGATCAGAGGAAGGAAATCTAACTCAAACACAAGGAAAGGGAAATGGGAAGCTGAGCACGAGGACAAGTATGAAGTGAGAAGGACAAGAACACGAACAATTACAACATGGGTTTGCAGACTCCTCCTGGGGAGAAAAGATGTTTAAGTAGGACAGAGGTGCAGAGTTCCAGGAGAAAAGGGAGCAGAAAGAGAGGATGGCCAGCAGATTGTGGGATGTGAATAAGTACATACAGTTATAACTGTTTTCTGAAGAAAAGGTGAATTATAGAGCTAGGGACATGGCTTAGTGGTAGAGAGTCTAGAACTGGGTAGTGGGGACTCTTTGTGGGATAAAATGGGGATCGAAGAAATGTCTGAATACCTAGATGGGCTGATGTGGTGGCAATGAGGTGGCCAGCCCAGCCCTCTGGGAGTAAGTGTGAGAAGGAGATTCACCTAGGATAAGCTCCAGCTTTGTCCATGTAGTTCATGTTGCTGCTTACCAGCTGTGTGAAGGGGCTGCCAATGCCCATTTATTTGGAGACAAGGTCTTACTATGTATTCTTGGCTAGCCTGGTCTACATAACCAGTTCTAGGATAGCAATGGGTATATAGAGATACTTGGGTTGGGGATTTAGCTCAGTGGTAGAGCGCTTGCCTAGCAAGCACAAGGCCCTGGGTTCGATCCTCAGCTCAAAAAAAAAAAAAAAAAAGAAAAAGAAAAAGAAAAAAAAAAAAGAGATACTCTGTCTCCAAAGAGAAGAGAATGTAGTAAATGGGTTAGAACAGAACTCAAGCACAATCCAGAGTATACTGGTTTTCAACAGATTGAGTATGCATGAAATTTTTCTCCCTCTTAAGATTAAAAAAATGTTTTTTGTCATTTGGGGCTGGAGAGAAGGCTCAGTGTTTTTTGGACAGGATTTTTCTGTGTAATAGCCCTGGCTGTACTGGAACTCACTATGTAAATCAGGCTGGCCTCTGCCTCCCCAGTGCTGAGATTAAAGGCTTGTGCCACCACCAATACCGGGTTGAGCAGTTGCTGTTCTTGGAGAAAATCCTGGGTATGATTCCTAGCACCCATGTTGGGCTATACCATCCTTTCAACCTAGTTCCAGAAGCCCCTATTCCCCTTCTGGCCTCCAAGAACAGCAGGCATGAATTCATAATGCACATATATATATGTCAAACAACAGCAATATATATTTTGTTGTTGTTGTTATTGTTTTTTCCCAGACAGGGCTTCTCTGTGTAGCCCTGGCTGCCCTGGAACTTGCTCTATAGACTCACAGAAATCCGCCTGCCTCTGCCTCTCAAGTGCTAGGATTAAAGATATGTGCCACCCTGCCCAGCTTACAGCAATGTATCTTAAAAAATTTTTTTCATGAAAATTATTTTACATGTACATCTGTACATGTGAGTGCAGGTACCCAAGAGGGAGTAAGATTCCCCTGAAGCTGGAATTACATACAGATGGTTGTGAGACATATGGGCACTTCAAATTGAACTCTGGTCCTGTGCAAGGGTAGCAAGCCATTTTAGCCTGTGAGCCATCACGTCCAGTTCCTTGTGCTTCTCTTGAATTTGCCCATACTCAGGAGAGGAAGGAGGTGACTCACCCTATCCACCGTCTGCACTCTACTCTATACTGCCCAGCTTCTCCTCTTTGGATCCCCGAAGGCCCCACCCAGATTTTGATGACGTCGGGTCTTCCTGCAGTCACCAGCAGGTGTTGCTGAGAGGGCGTGTGCTCGCTGTGGTCTCCGAACACCAGTATTTGGTAGAAATAGAAGTCTTTCATAGAGAAAGTGCCTTACTGGACAACCCCCACTCTCAACACATCACACAAGCTTTGCTCTGTTATTTTAGAAAAGAAACACAACTCTCTTTCCCAGAGATGAATGTAAGCAGGAATCTCATCGTAAGACTCCCATCTTCTGCTCAGGAGAGGTAGCAATGCACTGTTGAACAAGGCTGGAGATACAGCACAGTGACTTATCTAGTACAGTCAGGGTCATGGGACAGGGGATGGGGTGGCAGAGTACCCACTGAAACAAACACTTTTCTAGGGACCTACCATGACATCCTGGGTTCAGCACTGGCACCTTTCTATGTGCTGACTTAGGTTTTTAGGGTTCTTACTCCGATTTTTAAAGGTTTTTAAATTTTAATTATGTATTTATGTGTGTGTGCGCGCGCGCGCACGCAGCGGCTGTATGTGCTTGTGAGTGCAGGTGCCCTCAGAGACCAGAAGTGTTGGATCACCTGAAGCTAGAGTTACACATAGTTAATTGCTAATCACTCCAGTCTTCCCTCTCTGCTTTCTTTCTCTTTTCTTTTCTCTCTCTCTCTTTCTCCCTCCCTCCCTCTCTACTTCCCTCTCTCCCTCTCTCTCTCTTTTGAGTCAAGTTCTTGCACTACATCCTAGGCTAGATTTGCTCTTATGGCAATGCCTGACTTTAAAAAAGAAAAGAATGCACTGGAGAGATGGCTCAGAGGTTAAGAGCACTGACTGCTCTTCCAGAGGTCCCGAGTTCAATTCCCAGCAACCACATGGTGGCTCACAACCATCTGTAATGAGATCTGGTGCCCTCTTCTGGCCTGCAGGGATACATGCAGACAGAACACTGTATACATAATAAATAAATAAATCTAAAAAAAAAAAAAAAAAAAAAAAAAGAAAGAAAGAAAGAAAAGAAAAGAATGCAAGTGATCTTCATGCCTCCGTCTCTCCGGTAGTAGTAGTAGATAGTAGTAGAAGCACAACACTCTGCCCAGCTCAAGGTTTTTTCTTTTTAAGTTAGTGTGTGTATGCGCGCCTGTGCATGCTAGGATTTGAACTGAGGACCTCATAATTAACTGGAAAGGAAGTGCAACTATCCACTGAGCCATCTGACCACCCCCCTCCAGGTTTTTAAATGCCTATCACTCCTCCTACATGTCCTGGTTACTAGTCCTGTTCTTTTGACAGGTCCCACTATTCTTAAGCACTTTCATACTTTCTGTCACAGCAGGATGTTACAAGCTCACCTGTAGTTTTCCTATGCCAACTCTGGAACCATCCATTTCTTGGAGAAGCCTTGGTTCTACTTAGTGGGAAAAGATAACAACTACTGTGCTCTAAGTGAGCAAGGTCAGTGCTTCCAAGGTGCCTTTGCATTTAAGCCTTTTCCACACAGATCTAAGAAACACACCTGCAGAAGTACAATGAATACATGCGGGGTTGGGGATTTAGCTCAGTGGTAGAGCGCTTGCCTAGCAAGCACAAGGCCCTGGGTTCGATCCTTAGTTCAAAAGGGAGAATACATGCACACATTGGTCCACTTCCAGATCTGCAGATGATAAACCTCCAATCCCACCTACTCTCCCAGGGTTCCTTTTACACTATCCTGCCTTTCATATACACAATGTTCTGCTAGAAAGAAAACCTGGCTGTCCTCATGCACACTGGTTACCTACTTGCTTACTCTTGAACACATATAAGTAGCTTCCAGAATCATTAACACTGACAAATAAAGTCATACCTCACTACTAATATTCAGTTTTCCTCAGATTAACCCACATAAAAACACTGCATTAAAACCAGACGTGCCTGTTTCGTTATATCCTAGGACTATAACCCCAGTACCTAGTGGGGAGATGCAGGAAGATGAGAATTTCAATGCCAGCTTTGGCTACACAGTCAACTTTGAAGCCACAGTGGTTTACCCTGGTTGAGATCCTGTCTCAACGAACAATAAACCCACTGCATTCAAGGTTTCCAGGAGCTCCCTTTTGTTCCTGTTTCAGCATAATATTGTTAGTTACAAAATAAGTCCCTAGGACATGTTTAGATTAAGACAGGTGACTGAGGCTTTGGTTTGAGGTAGGGCTTCTTTCCCTACTGTAGGGGTCTCACTTGAGAACTTTACAAAGACGTCAGGAAGCAAGTCACCCTGTTATTCTAAGCCAGCAGGAGGAGACATAATTAGTTGATTTGCACTTTCTGAAGAGTCTCCGGTTGGTTCTGATACCCTATCCAATGGGAGCCATGGTCATTTACACCCTGCCCTGGCCTCCAACTGCTGTGTACAATCTTTCTCTTTACCTCTTAGCAAAACCTGTTCAAGACTGTATGTACCTGGAGAGGTGCCTACACTCCCAGTTCCTGGGACGCTCTTAACAGTCTGCTCTTGATCGCTGCAGTTATTTGGTCATACTGAACACTAACCCGACAGAGCAGTTTGTTCTACGGCCTACATACATTAGGGCTTTCCTCACGAGGTGTTAGTGTGTGAAGCCACTGCTAAGGAGATTGATTTTTCCTCCTCTGATTCTCAGCTATAGATCTTGCAAATACCAGATGCGTCCCAAATATTTGATCTTGGATTATTTTGCCTTCAGTTCTGAGGCTGGAGTATATGCTAAGTATTTTTCCATAGCTCATTAGAACAGACACAGAGTGAGGACAGTAGGACCCTAGGATAGTAACCAATCATGAGATGTGGTCCATTCCTTCCTGCTTTCGGCTAAGCCTGCGGGTTACTGTCCATGTTGGTAAGTGAACAGTTTCCATATTAGAGCTGCTATTTTTAGCACTCCTGTTATGATAAACTCACAGTAACCTCAAAAAGAACAAATCAAAGTCAACTTTTTGCCACAGGAAACCAGCTCACACTTAATGTTTTGCAACATACCATGGGAGAATAATAAAAAGATGGGTTCTTTCTGCTCACAGATGGAGAGGAGGACAGCTCTCAAGATAGTGGAAAAAACGCAGCAGGAAGCATTCAGTCTGACCACTATTGTATTAGACAAACTGGAAAAACACCCAGTTCCCAAACATGACAAGTGCACGAGCACAGACACAGACATCACAGAGACAGACACAGACAGACAGACAGACACACACACATGGATAGCAGAGCAGAATGAAACTCTCTCTGTAAGCACCCAGCCAAGAACACCCAAGACATTATTGGCATTATTACCCCAGCTACCTGAGAGACTGAGGCAGGAGGACCATAACCTCAGGGATATCTCCCCCCTACCCCCACAGGGTTTCTCTGTAGCTTTGGAGCCTGTCCTGGATCTCACTTTGTAGACCAGGCTTGCCTGGCTCTGCCTCCCAAGTGCTGGGATTAAAGGTGTACGCCATCACCACCTAGCCTTCAGGGATATCTTAAGATAACCTAGTGTCTCAAAATTAATTTTTTAAAAATTTTAATTGTTTTGTGCCGGGCGGTGTGGCCCACGCCCAGCACTCAGGAGGCAGAGCCAGATGGATCTCTGTGAGTTCAAGGCCAGCCTGGGCTACAGAGCGAGATCCAGGACAGGCACCAAAACTACACAGAGAAACCCTGTCTCGAAACGCCCCCCAAAAAAATTGTGTTGTGTGTGTTTGAGTGTCCTGACTACATGTATGTCTGTAGCATGGGTATGCCTAGCCCTCAGAGACCAGAAGAGCATCAGATCCCCTGAAACTGGAGTAACAGACAGCTGTGGACTGTCATGTGGATGCTGGAAATCAAAGCCAGGTCCTCTGCAAGAGCAGCCAGTGCTTTTAACTGCTAAGCCATCTTTCCAGCTTCTAGAATTTTTTTTTTTTTTCAAAGACTAGAGCTGTGTGGGAGAATACTTATACACATAAGGCTGGCCCTACTATCAACACCCAGTAAGGGCAGAGGAGCATAAAGAAAAGAAAAGAAGTCTTGCCAGTACCCAGGGAGCAGACAGCCAGAGGATACTGCAGGGAAACCAGCACGTGAACAGTTCTCATTCTGAAGTGAAAGAAATGAGCAGACAAGCAGTAACCAGTCACTCATACAAAAATAGTCATTTATCTAGCTAGCACCCAACGTTTTCCACTAGGCATGGGGGAAATGAGGTCAAGTTCTTTTTTTCTCAGGGATGCATCACAGTCAAGCATGTCTGTCCTCACTGGGCACTATCAGGTGACATAAAGTCATCACGAGCTCATATGGGTCACATTCTCAGATCTAGAAAAACTGAAAACTACTTATATATCTTCCCAGATCAGCTGGGCATAGATGATGGTATGTCATCCAGCCAACAGGAGAAGAACAAGGCCACTCATAGGTCCAAAGATCCTTCATTATCATTTAAGCTATCCTATAAAAATAGCAAATTAGCTGGGTGTGGTGGAAGGAGGAGGACCCAGAGTTCAAGGCCAACCAGACCAAACTACAAGTACTGCTCTTCCAGGGGGTTAATTCCAGCACTCACGGGAGGCCTCAAATACTATCTGTTAACTCCAGCTCCAGTGGATTCCACACTCTCTTCTGGCCTCTGAGGGCCCCCACACTCAACATGCACTTACTGACGCACATAACTGAAAAACTCAAACAAAAATACCAAATTGCGCATACATACTAAACAGCTTAGGTATAAAACCCCAAGCTTCCTACTTCTCTCAGGCCCTGGTTCTTCACAACACATGGGAGTACTCATCTTTCTCTGGACATCCCACATACCCTCTTCCTGGACCTTGCTTTCCTTGGCACACATGACAAGTCCTAATAGCCACTGTATGCTACATCTGCATGGTCCGGATTTTCTTTTCTTTTTCATTTATTACTATTGTGTGGGGCGTGTGTATGTACAGAAGCTGGAGGCTATCTCTGTAAAACTGGTTTTCTTCTTCCATCATTGTGTGGATTCTAGGGATTAAACTCGGGTCTGTCTCAAGAGATATTATCCGCTGAGCCACTCTACCCGCTTTGTGCACGTGGCTGTGTGAATGCAATGCCTATGGAAGCCAGACAGAATAGGGTGTTGGATCCCCCTGGAACTGGAGTTACAGGCAGCTATGAGCTGCCAGATATGGGCCCTCTGGAAGAGAAGCAAGTACTGTTAATTCCAGCCATCTGTCAAGCCCCCTGCTTTTCTAGAGGTGCTACAATTAGAACTGTATGGAGCATCCAGATACAGAGGGGACAAAGGCCTGGTCTGCTCTCTGCTGGACTGTATATAATACTTCCTTTTCTTTTGGCAGTTCTAGGGGTCTAACTTGAAGCTTCATGCATGTGAAGGTGTTCTACCACTGAGCCCTGGCCTCAGCTCAATACCATATTCTTATTTATTTATTTATTTGTTTGTTTGTTTGTTTTGTTTTGTTTTTCGAGACAGGGTTTCTCTGTGTAGCTTTGCCCCTTTCCTGGATCTCACTCAGTAGACCAGGCTGGCCTTGAACTCACAAAGATCCGCTTGCCTCTGCCTCCCAAGTGCTGGGATTACAGGCGTGCGCCACCAACGCCAGGCTTCAATGCCTTATTCTTACAACTATATCTTTTCAATTTCTTGCTCAGTTACTAATAATCACAACTCTTTTTCCTTTAAGTAATGAAAAAAAATCAGATTTTGTGTTTGAGTATTTTGCCTGCAAACAGCCGTGTGCTACATGTGTGCTTGGTGCCCATGGAGATCAGAAGAGGGTTGGATAGCCTGGACCTGGAGCTATAGATGGTTATGAGTCACTATACGGGTGCTAGGAACCAAACCCCAGCCTTCTCTAAGAGTAGTCGGTGCTCCTAACTGCTGAGCCACGTCTCCAGCCCCCAACCACAAGAGTCTCATGTATATTAATCTCATTCCATTTTTCAGGGCAGCATAGCAGCTTTCATGTGTATATTATTGGCTTTATGCTAAGCATCCTTGCCATTAACTGTGGTTGGAATCTTGAGTAAAGGAGTCAATTTGCTGCTGAGTGGTAGGACCACACACCTTTAATCCCAGCACTCATGAGGCAGAGGCAGAAGGATCTCTAAGTTCGAGGCTAGCATGGCCTACAGATCAAATTCCAGGACAGCCAAGGATACAGAGAAACCCTGCCTTGAGGCAGGCTGGGGGAGGCAATTTGCCTTTTGGGGAGTTTGTTTACTCAGCTATGAGATGACAGGAAGAAATTAACTGACCAGTCTCTTAAATTTGAATCCTAAATAATCTAATGAAATAGGAGTTCATTTGTGTATTTATCTTTGTACATTTCTATACTTCAAACAAGTCTACTGATGTATGATTTATTAGGTCATGTATGTTTTGCTTTGAGAGAGATGGTTTAACTATAACTGTGTTAGTTTCTTTCTTTCTTTCATTCTTTTTTTGAGACAGGGTTTCTCTGTGTAACACTCCTGGTTGTCCTGGAATTCAATCTGTAGACCAGGCTGGCCTTGAACTCAGAGATATGCCTGCCTCTGCCTCCCAAGTACTGGGATCAAAGGGGGCACTGCCACCTGACCAGTGTGTTAGTTTCTTTTTGATGCTGCTTATGGATCCTAGGGCCAGTTGCACAGGCGAGGCAGACACTCTAACCAATGGGGTGCACCCTCTAGTCCTTTTTTATCTCTTGTTTTGAGACAGGGTTTCATTAAGTTGTCTAGGTGGACCTTGAGATCATGCTACAGTACAGAGGCCTTGAATCTGCCATCTTTCTGTGTCAGCCTCCTAAGAAACTGGGATTGCTGTCCAGTGCCACCAGTGGTTTTACTAAGAATCTGTCTCAAAATACCAGTAATAACAAAACAAAGAGCTTATCTAACATAAAATATTGAGTTGACTATTCGGTATCATAAATACAAAAAAATTACATACACAGTTCTATTAATTAATACAGATCTTCCAGCTAGTCATAGAGTCTCATTATTAGGATCAATTTTCTGCCCAATCTGTTGGGTTTTTGTATTATGTTTTATTTTTTTCCTGAAGGCACAACTGGCCTTGAAGTCACAGCAATCTTCTGGCCTCTGCTTCCTGAGAGCTGGGATTTTAGGTGAGCCCCACATTTGGTTACCCATGGTTTAGACCAGCAATGAAATAGCTGACACTACTGCAACCGGGAAAGGAGCAGGCTTTGGTGACCAACAGCCAGCTTCTAAGATCACTGGCCTTATCTCGCTCAGTAGGGTTCAGCTGTGCACTCTGCATAATGGTTCTAAAGTCTCCAGAAGCTGAGGGTGAACTGCTTCACAAAAGGTAGTGAGGTGGTGGGTTTGAAGAAGATAGTCCCACACTGTTACTTTTCTTCTTTGCTCTCTACCAAAAGCTTCCTTTCTCTTTGGTGTTAGGGTTTGAACATGAAAACCTTGTGTATGTTAGGCAAGCGCTCAACACTGAGGTACATCTCCCCACCCCTTTCATAACTTGTACTGACTTGTAAGGACCTGGGAATGTAAGAATTACTCATGTCGGAAAAATGGCAGAACAGGCCAGGAAAGTCAGGTCAGTTTTTATTCCAAACACCTGGTCTCAAGAACTACAAGTCATTAATCCCAGCACTCGGTAGGCAGAGGCAGGTGGATCTCTGTGAGTTCAAAGCCAGTCTGGTTAACATAGTGAGTTCCAGGACCCTTGCCTTAAATGACTGATAAAAATGAAAATCAGACTAACAACCATCTCTGCACCTCAGGAGAGTGCTGTGATGCTGAGACAGATGGAACCTCCCCCCTCGAAGTTGCATTCTCAGACATGACATCCTTAGTTCTTATCCTTTTTGAGACAGTTTCCCCGTTTCCGAGGCTAGCTTTGACCTTGTTACAATTCTCCTGTCTCAGCTTCCCCAGAGCTAGGACTACGGGTGAGGCTAGAGCTTGCACTGGCATTTCCAATGGCTCAATTTCTGCCGTGGGAGCTACTTGTGGGGGTGTTTAGTGACATCACTCACCACCAGAACCAGAACCACAAACAGCCCAGGTCAGACTCTGGGGCTTCTTCATAAGCGATTGTTAGAAAGGGTTTCACCACACCCACAAATGCTGCAAACTAGTAGCTACCACTTCCTGTGCCAGACACAGGGCTTGCAGAGAACCCTGGCCCAGGGGCAGGTGCTGCTCATAGTACAGCTGCACTTCTTCCACACAAGGTCCCACAGTCCTTAGGGAGGCATTTCTCACATGCCTAACACTCATTCCTACTTAACCCACTTAAATATTTCTATATGATGGACACTCAGGATTTTAAAATAGTTCAGCCCCTGAAATTCCCTACCCTCTGTCCTTTTCCCGATTTTGAGCAACATTTCACGTAGCTGAGGCTGTTAGTGAACTCACTAGGTAACCCAGGATGAGTTATACGATCCTCCTGTATCTGAATCCCAAGTGCTAGGATTATAGGCAAATGCCACCATGTCCCAGCAATTATTCTGTAAATAGTATTTTAAAAACTGAACCTCGATGGGGTTAGAGAAATGGCTCAGCGGTTGTAACACCTGCTGCTCTTGCAGAGGACTTAGGTTTGGTTCCTAGCACTGACAATATGGCTCACAATCACCCCTAACTATAGCTCCAGGGAGTCTAACACCCTCTTCTGCACTCTGGATACCAGACACAGACATTGTACTTAGGCACAAAGCACATACACATACTCACCAACAAAACACTCATATACATAAACTTAAAAAAAAAAAGATTGAGGGCGGGAGTGGTGGTGCTCACCTGGAGGCAGAGGCAAGCAGACCTCTAAGTTCCAGGGCAGCCAAGGCTGTTATACAGAGAGACCTTATCTAGGTAGGGGAATGGGGGTTGGGAATGGAGCCTGGCATGGTGGTGTACACCTGTAATCCCAGTATTCAGGAGGCAGAGGCAGGTGGATCTCTGTGAGTTCAAGGCCAGCCTGGTCTACACAGCCAGTTCTAGGACAAAGCTCTATAGTGAAACTGTCTCAATAACGATATATACTAAAATAAAAAATGAAAAATAAACTGAAATTGTCAGACAGAAACAATACTGAAAAGATAATCAGTATTTTGGCAACAAATCCGTGAATACTAGAAAGGATACACTGAGAGATGGCTCAGTGAGGCTGCATCCCTCTCTGGGTTGAAACACAAACCCACACAGCTTCAGTACTGGGCAACGGTGCAGAAGTCAAAGCCGGAGCCTGCCTGGCGTGGCTCCATCTGCAGGCCTCACCTTGCAGCAGAAAGTAGTCCGGGGATGTGCGCTTCAAGGCGGCTTTGGCTTTCTCTCCACTCCAATCCACTTCCAGCGCCTCTTTTACAGGGCAGAAAAGCACTTTCTGTGGGAAAAGGCAGAGTGCTCAGGAACAAGCATACTGGTTTGAATCAGAGCTGAAGCTCTTTTTTTCCAGCTCAGACAAATTTCAATATTCAAAGTCTATGAAGCCAGTCCCCACTAAAACTCAGGAAATACTTCCTGCATACTATAGTGACAGAAGTAGGGACATGTGGGAAGATGACAAAGCCAATTTCCTAAGACCTTGGGTCTCACTATGTAGCTCAGGCTGAAACTATGTAGAGCAGGCTGGCCTCAAACTTGCAGAGATCCTGTTTCAGCCTCCAAAGAACCAGACACAACCTGGATGAGGTGGTATACAGGACTTAATTCCAGGACCCTGGGGACTGAGCAAGAGAATGGCAAGTTTGAGGCTAGACAGCTTGAGCTACTACACAGCAAGACTCAATCTTAAAAATTAAGGAAAAAAAAAAGCATTCTTTATAATTATGATCAAGAAAACTAAAATTTAGCCAGGTGGTGGAGGCAATCGTCTTTATTCCCAGCACTGAGGATCTCTTGAGTTCAAGGCCAACCTAGTGTGCAAAGTGAGTTTTAGGATAGCCAGGGCTGTTACACAGAGAAACTCTGACTAGAAAAAAACAAGAAAGAGCCTATATGGGCTTGAGAGATAGCATAGCAGATAATTGCATATACTGTTCTTTGCAGGGGAACTAACTTCAATTCCTAATACCCATGTCCAGTTCCTGTAGTTCTATAATTCTCATTCCAAGAGATCTGAAGTCTCTGGCCTGCACCTACACAGGCATAAAAACACACATATAATTAAAAATAAAGCTGGGCGGTGGTGGCACACACCTGTAATCCCAGCACTCGGGAGGCAGAGGCAGGTGGATCTCTGTGAGTTTGAGGCCAGCCTGGTCTACAGAGCTAGTCTAGGATAGGCTCCAAAGCTACCGAGAAACCCTGTCTCGAAAAACCAATAGATAAATAAGTAAATAAGTAAAATAAAATAAACTGGATCCCCACTCCCCACCCCACCCCGCCCTGAGACAGGGGTTCTCTGTGTAACCCTGGCTGTCCTGGAACTCACTCTGTAGACAAGGCTGTCCTCAAACTCAGAGATCCATCTGCCTCTGCCTCCCCAGTGCTGAGATTAAAGGCCACTACCACCCAGCTAAAACAAACATTTTTTAAAAACCCAAATATCACTTACTTTTCCTTGAGTAATACAGTCCAAAAACTGAACCTTTCCACCCTCACACCAAGACATTTTCTGGGAAAGGAATTTCTAAGCAAGAATGCAGGAGATGGCTGTCCTGGGTGAAAAGTCTAAGCAGACAGTATAAGAAGGCCATCCCCATAGAAATAGTAACAGGACACTGGTTCCATCCAGTGGCTGACACAAGCAAATATTGGAATCTGGGAAGCCACGCTTGCCTATTAGAAGAGAATTAACACAGAGAACAGTAAGGAACTGGAATGAACATTGTGCTGAGAGGTATTGGTGTGAACTCATTGGCAATAGATAGAGAAATAAATATAGCCGGTTACTGGTTAGGCATCTTGTAGGCTTATAGTGCCTGGCTAGATAGACTAGCTAAATTGGTGAGCTCTGGGTTCAAGCAAGACATTCTACCTCATTACATGATTTGAACACAGCAATCAAGACAACCTGATGTTAACCTTAGGTGGCCTCTATGTGCAACTTGTAACTGCACATATGTATAACTCATATGTGAATAAGCATGGATGGTACAAATGTGGAGTACCCACTCATGCAGATTTAAAACTGATTAGAAGTAGGTGAGAAATGAGATAGAGTTGGCTCAGCAGCAAAGAGCACTGAATGCTCTTATATCAGACTGGGGTTTGATTCTCACCATCCACAGTTCACAAATCCGGTCCCAGGGAATCGGACCCCTCTTCTGGCCTCCATAAAAACTGCATGCATGTGGTACAGTTATAGTCATGCAGGCATAACACCCAAACACATATAAAACGAAGGCTTTAAGACAGGGTAGCCCTGGCTGTCATAGAGCTCACTGAGGACTAGGATGTCCTGAAATTGGAATAGCCACCTGCCTCTGGGATTAAAGGCGTTGCCACCACTGTCTGTTGGAAAAATTAAAAGCAAAACAAAACAAAAAACCCACCATGGTGGGGCCTATGTATAATCCCAGTACATGGGAGGTAGAAGGCAGAATATTCGCCAACCTCAAGGTCAGCCTGGGCTATATAGTAAGACCCTGTCTGAAAAGACAAAAGTATTCTAACAAATGACAACTACAAGCTGGATAATTTTCACTCAACAGCATGGTTGAAACAAAGCCTGAGGTTATCTGTCAAGTGTTACTGTTACATGCTACTGGCCATGGAATGTAAATTGGTAAAAATATTCAAGAGTAATTAACAGAATATGAGAATGTTTAAGATGCCTTTACCCTAATTTTACCCTACAGAAAATAACACAATTGCCCAAGTAGATTATATACAGTCTCACATACACAAATAGAATGCTTACCGCAGTAATTTCTAACAGGAAAAGTTTGCATTCCTGAATGCCATCAACAGTACATAAACATTAATGTATTCACACAACAGAAGCCCTTCAGTGCTGTCCAAGAGGACTTGTTCTGACGTGGCAGGTCATGTATACATGCTGTGTAACTCCCATGCCAGCAGCTCCAGGTGCTTATTCAGCACTAAATACAGCGTCCGTTTCTATGCTGTATTTAATATTATATAGCCGTATGTGGCTAGTAACTACCATAAAGGACAGCAAAGCTCCACAAAGACACAAAAATAGATGGCCTCACCAACATAATGTCGCTCTTACAAAGCAGGTGACAGCACACATGAAACTAGTTTGAAAACAGTGAAGAGACGTGAAGATTACTTACACTGAGAGAGAAAGGCTCAGCCATATCAGAGATGTTTGCTACTTTAACTTGGTAGTATATATAGTGCTAACTAACAGTTTTAGTTCACACTTAAACTCCTGTATAGAAAGTTGCTTTCTTCTTTTTTTTTAAAGAGTAACTTTAAAAACAAACCATTTACTTATTTACTTCAGATGTATGAATGTTGTGCACCACATGCATGCCTGATGGATCCTCTGGAACTGGGGCCCTCTGTAAGAGCTACATGTACTCTTAAATGTTGAGCCATCTCTCAGCCCCAAAGCTGAGTTCTTTATATCTACAAACATATGATTAAATTCAAAGGCAAGTAAGGAGGAATGGGAACCTGCCCCCTTCAGGTGACTTTTTAATCCATTCACACTCCCTAGCAACCTCAGAGTCACCTGTTTAGTAGTAGAATAAAGTCAAGAATACAGAAAAGGGCGACAGATCAGTATGCTAACACTGAGAATGTGTCTAAAGAAGACAGTGGTTGTTCTATTATGACTGATAATCTACAAGGATGTGGCATCTATCTGTATTATTTCATAATAAATACACAGTAACATACATATTTACACGTGTGTCGGATGCAGTGGCAACAGTTACAATGGTGCACCCTCTATGCTCAGAATTCTGAAGCAGAAAGGCTGAAAGGACAAGGCCTCTTTGGGCTACAGACTGAGTTCAAATCCAGCTGGGATATCCTTTGTGATTCACTGGGAGAGAGGAAGGAAAAAGAAATGGAGGGGAGGGATCAACAACCGGACAGACCCCACCTTCCATGATTGCTAAGATGATGAGGGCTAAGCCTTTCTGTGTTCATTGGAACTAAGAAATTTTTCCCCACAAGGTAAGACACCATGCCCCATCTCAGCTAACTGTCCTCCTTAGAAAATCTGGTACCAGTATCCCACCAAACTCTGCAGATACCAGTATATTGCATGCCTCTATACCAGTGGTTCTCAACCTTCCTAATGCTGCAACCCTTTAATACAGTTTCTCATGTTGTGGTGACCCCAACCATAAAACGATTTTCTTTCTTTCTTTTTTTTGTTCTGTTTTTGTTTTTTAAGACATGGTGTCTCTATGTGGCCTTGGCCATCCTAGAGAAACTGGCTCTGTAGACCAGGCTGGCCTTAAACTCAGAGATCCACCTGTCTCTGCCTCCATGTGCTGGGATTAAAGGTTTGCACCATGACCACTCAACCATAAAAATTTTCACTGCTACTTCACTACCGTAATTTGGCCACTGCTATGAATCCTAATGTAAATATCTGTGTTTTCTGATGGTCTTAGGTGACCCCTGTGAAAGGGTCATTCAGCCCCCCACAGATTGAGAATCTTTGCTCTGACCAAGAAGATCTTGACACCTCGAAGGGCCATACCCCTCACTGGCCTGGAGGTTACTGCTTGACAATTCAGTGAGTCACTTCTAAGTGTTTTTGGGCAAATTCCTTATCTTTGGAATTCTGTTCTCTGATAAAGTACAAAAAACTAAAGTATTGAACACAGTCCATTCCATAATCTAGGTTTAAAATGACAAAGACCTCCTTCAGGGTAGTCATTTTCTGCTATAGAAGTGACACTACACCGATCTGTATTTCTTGACTACGACTGTGCTAAGCACTGGCATAGGAATATGGCAATAAACAAAAACTTCCCTGCCCTTAGGGACTAAAATCTAATTTATTTGTTCATTTGTTTATTTATTGTGTGTGCACATGGAAGTCAGAGGCCAATTTGTAGGAGTTGATATTCTCCTTCTACCATGTGTGTCCTGGAGATCCAACTTAGGTCATCTGGTTTGGTGACAAGTCCCTTTACCCACTGCACTGCCATCTCAATCAGTCCAGAGACCAAAATCTAAAGGGAGGATTAGGGCTGTAGCTCAGTGGTAAAGGAACTTAAGAGGACACAGACATGCATGCACACAAAGTAAACCAATGTATTTTAAAAACCAAAATATCAAAAAAGATGCTAACAAACTCCTGATTGCCAACTGCCTCTAGTCAGGCCTTCCTTTCCTACTGCCCTATTTATCACAGGCACATGTGTGCTAGAAAGGCCTGAGCTTCCTAGATGTGTGAAAACCACAAGCTATGTTTTTCCTCTTTGTTTTTTGAAGTTTCTAATTTAGGAGCACACCATGTACCTTGAACCCCAAAGTGGTTTTACAACATTTGATTGAACCTAGGACAAGTGGGAGGAGAGAGGGACTCTGACAGACACCTTTCACAGGAAACAGGAAGTAGCTGCTTCCCCCCACCCCATCCTGCAATCTCTGGGTAGAGCCCAACTAGTTATTCTGTACAATTTAGGAAATCTTAAAATCTGAGTGGAGGAACTAAAATGGAATAAACTTCAAAATCCTGGGGTAGCCTGGCCTGGTGGGATTCACCTTTAAGGCCAGCACTCAGAGACAGGCAGAAAGATCTGGGTGAGCATGGTCAACATTCTGAGTTCCAGGTCAGCCAGGACTGCACAATGAGAACCTGTCTCAAAAAAAAAAAAAAAATCCCAAGGCCCTCTCTGCCCAAACGGAGAAGCTGTTACTACCAGGTGGCGAAGCCACAGGCCCAAACGCTGCCACACCCTGCGCTTGCACTGTGTTATTGGTGAGACACACAAAGACAAGGTCTGGAATCCAGGGGATTGTCAGAAGGAATGTGCTGCATGCCCTGCACCCTCAAGGGCTCAGGATCGGAATCCCAGCTGAACAGTCCCATTGTAACAGCTGACTAACAATGTCAGCTGGGGAATATTTTGATATCTTCAATTTCTGCCCCCTGCACAAGGAAGACACTGCACAAAAGGCAGAGTGCCGGCAGAGCCCTCAGGAATGGCACACCAAGGCTGCCAAGTACTGGCCTGGACTCCCCACATTCTCCTCATAGTGAGATAAAGTGGCTCAAAAGAGGCTTCCACATCCACCCTAGAGGGCACTATCAGAAATGACTCCAGAGAAACTTCCAGCTGTGAATGGCTAACAAAGCAAGGGCTTTTTCCATTTGAATGCAAAAAGCAGGCCTCAATCAGAGAAGGCCCTTAAGCCATAAAACCCCTTCACACCAGGGCCAAGTGTCACACTTGTAAGAGGGTGTGATTTATAAACTGACAGAGCCGCCCACAAAGCTCCTTTTGTGCCCCTCCATTTGTTAACAATGTCTCTCCCCACCAAACTCAGGCAGACATGCAGAGAAAGACTGACTGGGCCTCAAAAAGAAAGGACCCCAGGTTTGGCCCAAACTCTAATGTTCACTCTGGGTAATTACAGTCCTGTGAATAGACACTAAAATTAGAGCTTAATAATTCCTCTGCATCAGGCTCACAGATAAAGCTAAAACACAAACACAAAAAGTAAGGGAAAGAAAATGCACAGCTCCGTCTTGCCGGAGGCCTTAGTCCCACTTCTGAGGATCCTGAATTCTATGGGCCCTCAACCCCCAATGCAACTTTAACTGGACACTCCAATCAGCTGGTTCCCTTTCAACATTTGCATCTACAAGTTAAATATGAGCTTGGTCCCATCATTTCAGTTTAACAAATCAACACCAGGCACTTTAAATTGTTTTCTCCAGTACAAGATTCCCTTTTCTAACACCGGCTGGAGACACCATTGCCTTCTGATCCCTTTCCTGTTTTCTCCAAAATGAGATTAAACACTGCATCAGATCCAAATACTGCCTAAACCCCTAATGTAAACTTCATTAAAAAGTACACAGTGTAAACCGGGCGGTGTGGCTCACGCCTTTATTCCCAGCACTCGGGAGGCAGAGGCAGGCGGATCTCTGAGTTTGAGGCCAGCCTGGGCTACCAAGTGAGTTCCAGGAAAAGGCGCAAAGCTACACAGAGAAACCCTGTCTCAGAAAACCAAAAAAAAGTACACAGTGGCCCTGAGACTCAGCTGTAGAGTACTTGCTAACCCAGCATGTGTAAACCCCTAGGTTCTATACCCAATCCTGGGAGGGGAGGATAGGGGACAGTGACAAGGCACACACAGCACCAGTGATCACTACACACATATCAAAGAAGACCTTTCTGTTTGTTTGGAAAAAAGTCGCATGATGTAGCCCAGGCTAACATGGAACTGGGGCAAATGGCTTTGAATTTCTGATCCCTAGTCTCTATCTCCTAAATGTTGGGATTACAGGGATGAACTGCCGTGCTGGGTTTATGTACCACAGGGTTAATTAAACCCAGGTCCCAACAAGGGTGAGCTCCAGCCCCACTCTTATCTTTATGAGACAGGATCTATCACTGAACCTAGAACTCACTACACTGACTGGCCAGCAAGCCCCAGGAATCCTCTTGTCTCCAACATCCCAGCACTGGGTTTAATGAGATGCCATGCTCAGCTTTCCCCGCCACCTCCCGAGATCTGGGGACAAACTTGGTCATCAAGCTTATATAGCAAACACTATTGACTGAGCACCTCCCCAGGTCACATGGTGGCTCACAACTCTCTGTAATTCCAGTCCAAAGGGGGTCTGACTTCTAGTCTCTGAGGGTACTGTCACACATGGCACCCACACACTCTCACTACTCTCTTGCGCGCGCGCACACACACACACACACACACAACACCCGCAGGGCGGTGGTGGTGCATGCCTTTAATCCCAGCACTTGGGAGGCAGAGGCAGGTGGATCTTTGTGAGTTCGAGGCCAACCTGGTCTACAGAGTGAGGTCCAAGAAAGGCACAAAGCTACACAGAGAAACCCTGTCTCAAAAAACAAAAATAAAACAAAACAAAAAGTAGAACACCCAAACATATAAAGGCTAAAAAAAAAAAAAAAGACTGAGCAAGACTTTAAACATGAACACCAGGTATAGGCCAGACACACTAGCGCACATTATGTACAAATACAGTTACCAGGGAATGAAAAGGGAGAAAAAATTCAAGTTAAACTGGCTCCTACCAAGTTAGGACCTGTACACCAATCTAAAAAAAGAAAATGATTGGGAGGGAGTGGGTGTCAAAGGAGGGAAAACATAATGACTTCTGCTCCAGACACCAGAGGTCAAAACTGATGTCGTCTATGCTAAATAAGTTAAACAAGCTTGCTATGTCTGGCCACCATGGTGCTACACCAGAACAGTACCTAAAGCAATGTGAATAGGCTGCCAGAATTATAAGAGATTTCTAACTTTCTAGAAAAATCTCATTTGGAATATAAACCCATTTTCCTTGGAAAGAGCACCAGCTATACCCCACTAGATGGGCGGAGTCCAGTCTTGGGCCTCCCCTCAAGGTTTACCTCATTTGTGCCCCAGAGGGTCTGACCTCAGTTCTTTACCTTTTTGACCATGGTTGTCTCAGATGAATCAAGTTTTGCTCTCTTGGTATCAGGTCCATCTTCTACTCCTTGACCAACTTTGGCAACTTTGGTTTTCTCTCTAAGACAGTGACAAGGGAAGGAAATCAAGTTTGAACCATAAGTCACATGACTGGAAAACGAATTTTAAAAATGCTATCAGCTCACAGGATATGTATGTGCAAGGGCAAAAAAGCTGAGTTCAAGGCCAGCCTGGTCTACAGAGTGAGTTCCAGGACAGCCAGGGATAAACAGAGAAACCCTATCTAGGAAAAAAAAAGTGCAAAACAGCTTTGGGGTCAATGAGGCATGGATTCAAATCTCACCTCAGCCACTAAAAACCTGGTAAGTCAGTCAAGCACTCTGGGAATAGCTGTCCCTGATGTGATTAGGGGGAAAGAAGGGTGTACACAAACTCCCTAGCATAAACAAACTCCCATAAACCAAAGAGACTGTTTTGCAAACATTCTCGAGGCATCATGACCTAAAGAACCAAACCTGCTCAAGTATGGTGGCACACACCTTTAACCCCAGCACTTGGGAGGCAGAGGCAGGTGGATCTCTGTGAGTTCAAAGCCAGCCTGATCTACAGAGTGAATTCCAAGACAGCAGGGCTACACAGAGAAAGTTTGTCTCAACCCCCCCCCAAAACAAACAAACAAAAAACCCACAACAAAAACAAACAAAATAAAGAGCCAAACCTAATTCCTCCTTCTGCTATGAGAATCTCGAATATGCTCGAATAATTAAGCCTGCTTTTGTTATAACTGTTCATTGTATAATACTCCTAGAACCAGATCTTTCTAAAGCTTTTGTGTGACTAGGGGAGAAAATGGGGGGAAAATGTTTACCCCTTTGAAAGTCCCCATCCGTGTCCCCATCACCCCCACCACCTCGAGACTGAGTTTCTCCGTGTAGTCCTGGAACTCACTCTGTAGACCAGGCTAGCCTTGAACTCAGAGATCATCTGTCTCTGCCTCCCAAGTGCCGGAACTGAAGGCCTGTGCTACTACCGTTCATTTCACAGGCAACAAACTTGTGGGCCATAAAAATACCAATGACTTGCTGGTGAGGCTGAACAATGAGAGCACTGCTTAGTAGGAAGCTCTGCTCAATCAGGCCTAGGCCTCTCTGTACTGCTCCCTGGCAAGGTAGGCTTCAGATGCTCTGTGTCTGTCAGCGAGAGAGAATGTAAATAGTGGCCAAATAAATACCCAGTTTATATAGTTTTGTAATACTCTATCGTCTGCTATCATTCACTTAAAGGCTGTAAATAAAAACCACTGAAGGTCTTGTCATGTGAGAATTAAGCTCTTCAGCTTCATGTTCAAAATGAGGGATAAGGTCTGTCTGTCTGCCCCACCACAGTAGGCTCCTCCTTGGAGCTTTTCCAAGGCAGGCTGAATGTGCCCAAAGAGCCCCCCATTTAACCAGCAGGTACTCTCTCCACCATCTCTCCACATGCAAGCACAAACTAGGGAACAAGTGTTTTTAAACCAAGCTTGCCTTCCAAGGACAGCATGTGGATTGCAGCCTTAATTTCATGAGGCTGGGATTCTCATATGTTCTTTGTCCAGAACTCTCACTGCTTTGGGCTTCAGATGACATCATCGTTTAAGTGTGGGGTCCACATATCCTAAAATTCTGAACCCGTGAGATAGGCGTGGTAGTGCACACCTTTGATCTTAGCACTCAGGAAGCAGAGTTAGGTGGATCTCTGAGTTGGAAGCCAGCCTGATCTACAGAGTGAGTTCCAAGACAGCCAGAGAAACCCTGTCTTGGAAAAAAACCAAAACAACAACAACAAAAAAACCAAAAATGTGAATCCACAAAGTACTCTACTTAGTAATTTGCTAATCGCTTATTTCAGAATGTTCTAAGTATTATAGCAAAGTAAGCTATTTCATTAGGGCAATTCATTTTCTTCCATAAATACTATTCCAACTGTGGAAATACTACTCTACTACCCTCTTCTCCCAGCACTTACTCTACAAACTCATGCTCTCCAAGATTTGCAAAGGTGTACCCATGGTACCCAAAGACATCTCCTGTGAAAAACTTGATGCTGTTTCTGTGACAGATCTGGTCAACTTTAACAATGACATCCCTGGAACAGCAAGTCAGGCACACCTGCAGAGAAACAGGAACTGACTGTTAAGAGCTGAAAACTATGAATCACTGCCCTGCTGTCTACATAAATCTTAAATTAACTGTCTCTCTGGCAAGCTTAAGACCAGTTTCAACAGGTACAACAGGTTCTTTGGGTGCTATAATTATAAGACAAAAGAGAAGTTGCTCGTTTCAGGGTGTAGAAAGTGTAAATGATATGATGGCCACTTTTGACAACTAAGAGGATTTAGCTAGAAAGTAAACCACTCGAGAATCTGTTCCCTTAATCCAAGAACACATAAACTATACTTCACAGTTCTCACAAAGACAGTAATATCAAGGTAATCTAAACTATTATCTAGTAATCTAAACTATTAGCTAATCTGTTAAAATCAAGAAAATTCTGGCGGCAAGTAAAACCAGTTTTTTAACAGCCGTAAAGGTCATGTTTGTGGAAAACCTCCCCAACATACATGTAATCTTTTTTTTAAAAAATTATTTCATTTAGGTTATTTTTTATAACAAAGTTCTCTCAATGTAGCCTTACTGGCCTGGAACTCATTCTTGTAGACCAGGCCTGTCTCTACTTCCCAAGCACCAGGACTAAAGGTACACACAAACACAACTGGCTATTTAATTTATTAATTATGTGTGTGATCAGATGTGGTGACGCAGACTGTAATCTCGGCACACCGGAGGCAGAGACAGAAAGATCTCTGTGAGGCCAGCCTGGTCTACAGAGTGAGTTCCAGGATAGCCAGGGCTTTGTTAGAGAGCTTGTCTCAAAAACAAACAGGAAAAGTCACATGAACTGACATAGAATTTAGCTTTTCCTTTCACCTCTGCATAGCCTTGGCACTGAGAGGAGATGAGGTTGGCTATGCCTCATTTGGCTTTTTATTGTAGTTACTGTCAAGTTCATGGCCAAAGTGATGTGGTGTTAAAAAGGACACAGACACACCAAGATTAGATAGATGTTGGTTGCTGGTTATCTTTACTTTTTTAAGACAAAGTCAGCCAGGCATGGTGTCGCACACCTTTAATCCCAGCACTTGGGAGGCAGAGGCAGGTGGATCTCTGTGTTCAAGACCAGCCTGGTCTACAGAGCAAGCTGTAGGACAATCAGGACTGCATAGAGAAATCCTGCTCAGAACCTGCCCCGCAAAAGACAGTCTCATGTAGTCCAGGCTGGCCTCAAAGTCAGTCTTCATCTATTCTATCTGACAAATATTGGGATTATGGGCATGTACCACCAAATTTGGCTAGGTATGCTCTTTCTTAACACAAAACACAAGCTGCAGCTTGATATTTCTAACAAGTAAGTGCAGTTGGCAACAAAACTAATCAACGACTTCAGTTTTCAGTAGAACACATGAGCAAAGATTCTGAAGGAAGATAAAATACTAATGCTGAAATCTAGTCTGGAGGAACAGAAGTCCAGAGAAGCAGCCAGTAGACAGCAGGCACCTCTCACAAACAACCACAATAGGTCCAACAGACTGGATCTACACAGAAGCATATTTAATGTATCAAGCCTAAAGAACAGAAATCTATAAATGTACATGAGAGGAAATTCTAGCACACCTACAGTTAATTTTGCTATGTAGTCATGGCTGGCCTCCAGCTTGGAGCAATCCTCCTTCCTGCCTCTGTTCACAAGCACTGGAGTTACAGGTGTGAGCCCACCATGGGCTTCCACTACTACTTGAACTTGCTGATTCTTCCAGCAGGTGTACACTAAGAGACTCACCGCATCAAACTGAGTGAAGAATGCCTCTGGCTTCTTCTCTATATCTTCAGTGTCCACCTTTACATCCACCATGGGGTTGAGATTCTGGGCACGTTCCAAAGAGGCCTCAGCCCTATTTTGGCCCACAGACCCGGTACGAATCAAGAACTGAGCACCCGGGTCTTCTGGAGATACCTAAGAAAAAAAATCTTCTCCTTAATTCTTGAGTCTCTGGAATATAAACCTCAAAGACACCGAGCCTGTAAGGATGCTAAAATGCCCACAACCAACTACTATTATTGTTCCTACAGAAATCTGTCTAAGTTGGGTATGCTGATGCACACCTTTAATTTTAGCACTGAGGAGGCAGAGGCAGGTGGATCTCTGTGAGATCAAGGCAAGCCTGATCTATAAAAGCCCAGGACAGCCAGGGCTGTTACCCAGAGAAACCCTGTCTCAAGAAACTGAGGAGGGTGGGGGGGAGGCACACAGCCATGCATGCCCTTAATACTGGTGCTCCAGAGGCAGAAGCAGACAGACTTCTGAGTTCGAAGCCCGCCTGGTCTGCTTAGTTCCAGGACAGCCAGGGCTACACAGAGAAACCCTGTCTCGAAACAAAACAAAAACAGAGATCAGCCAGCATCACTGAGGCAAAATCTAGGAAGTATTTGTTTGGGGTCAGCACACAGAGAAGCTGTGGTCAGGAAGTGGCCAAGACCACACCTGTGCTAGCAGCCAAACTCGACAATGTATAAGAGTCCCCCAGAGGTACTGCTTTTGAAGACATGAAGGAGTCACAGAGAGCAGAGCAGCTGAGGTACAACAGGGTCAGAGGAGGGGCTTGTGGTGAAGGTGCAGCCCAGCTGCCATAGAGATGACAGGGTGAAGGTGCAGCCCAGCTGCCATAGAGATGACAGGAACGAGGACTGTAGTAGCTATGGAATGGAGCACCTCAAGATCTTTGAAGCCCAGATCTTGAGTCAAACAAGTCTGGCGCTGAGCTT
The DNA here is from genome assembly GCF_903995425.1 of Onychomys torridus. NCBI lineage: Eukaryota > Metazoa > Chordata > Mammalia > Rodentia > Cricetidae > Onychomys > Onychomys torridus. The sequence goes on from NC_050443.1 coordinate 9,482,654, forward strand.
TACACTGTTATTGGATTTTGACTTTGTTCTAACTGTACTCAGGTTTTTCCCTCTTAGAGCAGGGAAGCATTTAATTTTTTATTTTATTTTTTTCCAAGTTTAAAGAAACTAAACTTTCAAAGTGTTTGAAATTTTTTTTTGGGGGGGGGAGCGCTGGAGAGATGGCTCAGAGGTTAAGAGCACTGACTGCTCTTCCAGAGGTCCTGAGTTCAATTCCCAGCAACCACATGGTGGCTCACAACCATCTGTAATGAGATCTGGTGCCCTCTTCTGGCCTGCAGTCATACATGCTATGTACATAATTAATAAATAAATAATAATAAATTTTTTTTTTCGAGACAGGGTTTCTCTGTAGCTTTGAAGCCTGTCCTGGAACTTGCTCTGTAGACCAGGCTAGCCTCGAACTCAGAGATCCGCCTGCCTCTGCCTCCAGAGTGCTGGGATTACAGGCGTGCGCCACCACCGCCCAGCAAGTGTTTGAATTTTTAACTACCATGGGACTTTTACAAGTTGGGATGTTTTATGTTGTAGTATTAATATTAACACCATATTAGAGACAAATTAGAAAAGTTATATAGTTCAATAGTGATGCTAGTTTAGTTTTTGCTTTGTTTTTTGTCAATTTGACCCAAGCTAGAATTATTTGGGAAGAGGAACTTCAAAATGAGAAAATGCCTTTATCAGAATGCTTACAGCCAAGTCTGTGGGGGCATTTTCTTGATTAATGATTGATGTAGAAGGGCCCAGCTTACTGGGCAGGTGGTCCTAGATTGTATCAAAAAGTAAGCTGAGCAAGCCAGTAAGCAGTGTTCCCTATGAGCTGTTTCATGTCTCAGTTTCTGCCTCGGAGTTCCTGCACTGACTTCCCTCAGTCATGGGGTCTGACCTGAGAGTTGCAAGCTGAAATACAGTGTTTTCTTCCCAAGTTGCTTTTGGTCAGTGTTTACACAGCAATAGAAATTCTAAGACAGACTCCTGCTCTTCTTCCTTCTGAGGAACTTCAAAACTGGCTATTGATGGTTAAATAGCACCCTCTTGTGTTTACAAGAGAAACTCTCTCTGAAGTCTAATGTCTCCTTTACTTAAATTTGTTGATTTTGTGTGTGTGGGTGGGTTTTTTTGTTTTTGTTTTTTTTTTTCCAAGACAGGGTTTCTCTGTGTAACAGTCCTGGCTGTCCTGGAACTCACTTTGTGGACCAGGCTGGCCTTGAACTCACAGAGATCTGCCTGCCTCTGCCTCCCTAGTTCTAGGATTAAAGGCATGTGCCACAATACCTGGCTTAAATTTGTTCAGATTTTTAATTGCTAACAGATCTCTGTGAGTTCAAGGCCAGCCTGGTCTCCAAAGCCAGCTCCAGGAAAGGCGCAAAGCTATACAGAGAAACGCTGTCTCGAGAGAAAAAAAAAAAAAAAAAGAAAGAAAGAAAATGGACCCATTTTTCAGACCAACCCTCTACCAGTGTCATGTTTTTAAGTTACCACATCCTGTTCTTCAGGGATCACTCCCTACTGCAAGGCTGAAATCTATGATTAAGAACAAGGGTCCTGGATTGGAGATTTAGCTCAGGGGTAGTGCGCTTGCCTAGCCAGGCCCCAGGTTTGATCCTCAGCTCAAAAAACAAAAAACAAAACAAAAAACCAAGAGTCCTTAAGACAGAGCGCCCGTGTGGCCTGGACAGGTGTCTCCATGACGGTGACCTGCTGGCGTCCTATGCAACCTAAGTCTGAAGCTCATTTTTTAGTAAAAGGGGGGACCTGTAGGTCTCTGTCGTGTGGTGTCGTCGTCCCCCCCCCTTTTTGGGTAACTGTTGCCTTGCTTGCTGACCTTGACATCCTCCCTATGCTAATTCCCTTCGAGATTCCACCCTCCTGAATGCTTAAGGTAAGTTCCTTGTCTGTGTATCCTGTATATTGGGCATTAACAGTTTAGATGCAAGATCGTAAAACATCAGAAGGGAAATTCTGCCTTCTGGGGTTCTCCCACTGTGCTGTAAGCCTATATTTAGGACCTCCTCCCTCCTTCAATAAACGGCATTCGGCATTCAAAAAAGATAAAAATAAAAATAAAATAAAAAAATTAAAAAAGAACAAGGGTTCTGGACCATTCAGGTTAGATTCAAATCCTCAATTCCAATCTTGGTTCAACCACTGTTATTATCTACATGTTCAGAAATATGTGTTATAGATGCTTATCATTCAACAGATAACACCTACCACATAATGTTCTGCCATTCTAGTCTCCATAAGGCCCTCTGAGATACAGCTGTGTAAGAGTCTATATCAGGGCTATTCACTTTAGTAGGCAAAATTCCATAGAACAATTCACTGACCCAATAGCCAAGTCCACACGATTCCAGTCTTCTAAATCATTTTGCACCACTGCCTCCCAGGGGTGTTCTTAGGGAAATTACAGGAGGAAAAGCATGGTGTATATATGGACTGTTAAATTTATCTGATGGAAGTTGAGCTAGTTAAGCTGACCAGCACTAGACTACAGGAAGTCCATTAGAAACCATGCCTAACTCTAACCCTGGAGTGCTTTTATATTATCACTGTGCAGGATTTCTACAATGTAGCTGGGGTCGAGGACCACTACTTTAAGAAAAGAGAAGGCACTGTGGTCCTCCAAGTAGGGGAAGAAAATCCACCTGTGTCTCCCAACACTGGACAGCCCTTGGTATTCTTCTGACATGGCATCAGAACCACATCACTCAACTCCTGGAATAGGATGGACCCACTGGAGTCCCACAGCCAGATGATGGTTTGGGAAATCCCATTTATATTTTCGATACCCAGAGCTGCCTGGTACAAAGTGTCTGGGCAGGTGTACTAATCCTCTGTATGTGCTCCTGCCTGTAGAGGGCACTGTAGTCTCAGACATGTCCTCTGTCCTGATTGCCTGCTCACAGAAATGTATTTCCTTAGGTTTTCTTCCTTCCTTCCTTCCTTTCTTATTTATTTATTTATTTGTTATGTATACAGAAGAGGCCGCCAGATCTCATTACAGATGTTTGTAAGCCACCACGTGGTTGCTGGGAATTGAACTCAGGACCTCTGGAAAAGCAGTCAGTGCTCTTAACCTCTGAGCCATCTCTCCAGCCCTTCTTTCACTTTTAAATGCTTGTCATCTGAGAGTTTTGATATGTAGCCAAGGATGACTTCAAACCTGCAGCGATCCTCCTGATGCTTCTTCAAGTGCTGGGATTACAAATATGTACCACCATGCCACTCTCCCCTTAGGTTTAACTTTAAAATCAATTATTAGTTGGGGATATAGCCCAGTTGGCATAGTATTTGCCTAGCAAGCATAAAGCTCTGGGTTTGACTGCCAATGCTTCACAAATAGAGTAGGGTGGCTCATGCCTGTAATAATAGTACTGGAGAAATGGAGGCAAGATCAGAAGTTCAAGGTCACCTTCAGCTGAAGTTTGAGGTCAGCTTTGGCTCACTGAAATCCTACCTTAGTAACAATAAAAATGCCAGGCGCAATGGTGCATTTCTTTAATCTCAGCACTATGGAGGCAAAGGCAGGCTGACCACTTTAAGTTTGAAGTCAACCTGGTCTACATACAAAGTTCCAAGCCAGCCCTTACATAGTTGAGAGCTAGTCTTAAAAAGAGTTGTAGCTGCCTGGCATGGTGAAGCATGCCTTTAATCTCAGCACTCAGGAGGCAGAGGCAGGCTGGTCTACATAGAGAGAAGGTGCCTCAAAACAAACAAACAAACAAAAGAAGTTGTGGCTCTAACACTAAGTGAAGTCCATGTTCCTTTTATATTGCAGTAGAAAGTTCTAGATTTTTGACACAGTCTCATGTATCTCTGAGGCTACACTGAAAGTTCCAAGGCAGCCTGAACTACACAGTGAGTCCCTGCCTCAAAAGACCAAGAAGCAAGCAAAGAAACAAAAACTGTTAGAAAACCTACATGTCACTGAAGCATGAAGATGTGTAAAGAAGCGCCTCCATCCTGAAGGAAAGACAGGCTGGAGACAGCTGCACCAGAACCAGGTGCTGCTGTAGTATCTCCACACCCTGCTCTGCTCAGTTAATACTGGATGCTCACTGTGCTCCTCAGTGTAAGCAGTCTGTACACCTTCTCTCTGATTCAGTATTTTTCAAAGTAGTGAACCATCTACACTAAGATTATGTCCTTTTTTTTTTTTTTTTTGAGAGTTGCACTTATGTAGCAAACACCAAGCTTGAACTTACAACCCTGCCTCAATTTCCTGAGTTTAAACTGAGACATCTTTTTTTTGGGGGGGGGAGAGGTTTGAGACAGGGTTCTCTGTGTAGCTTTGTGCCTTTCCGGGCCTTGCCTTCTGAGTGCTGGCATTAAAGACATGGGCCGCCACCACCCAGCTGAGACATCTTTTAAATGTACCCATTCTTGAACCACCCCAGAACTTCTGAATCAGCAGCTCAGGAGTGAAGGCCATACATAAGCTCGAGGCTTTAGTCTCCCAGCACAGTGCCACTGAACCTGGATTTACAGTGCAGCACTCACAGCACTGCATCTTGAGGGAAGACGGGGCAAGCAGAGGGATAGATACATACCTGTTCGTGATCCAGCATGGTCAGTCCTTTCACTCCTGCCAGGATAAGATTCTTGGCAATTTCAGCCCCAAGTCCTTTCATGCCAACAATCAGCACCCGGGAAGCTCGAAGCCTGTAGACACAGGCTATGTTAACTTGATGACTCCAAACAGTGGGATGTGTTCAATCACAGGACAATAAAAAAAAGTTTATTTTCACTATAGGCACCGAAGCACCACTGAACCTTCACATCTAGAAAATGGGTTCCAAACAATCCTGCACAGAACATTACTCCCCCCCCCCCCCCAGGGTTTCTCTACATAGCTTTGGAGCCTGTCCTGGAACTTGCTCTGTAGACCAGCTGGCCTTGAACTCAAAGATCCACCTGCCTCTGTCTCCCGAGTGCTGGGATTAAAGGTGTGCACCACCACTGCCCAGCCTAGAACATTACTTCTTTACTGAGCACCTACCATAACATGCACCTTCTCTAGAGTGTGCAAACAGTAGTTTATAAGGTAGCTCTTCAAGCATGAGACGTGAAGTCTTATGGGGCTGGGGTGGTAGAATTTGGCCTTTCATGAGCTCCTACATGAATCCCAAGAACCACAAGGAAATACAATTTTTAAAAGGACAAAGGAAGATTCAAATTTTAAACAGAACAGTGATAATGATGAAAACCTTTCAGATCAAGCAGCTGAGGTAGGAAGGATCTCCAGAAGCTCAAGTCCAGATTCAATAACAGAGACCTTGTCTCGGGGTTGGGGATTTAGCTCAGTGGTAGAGCGCTTGCCTAGCAAGCTCAAGGCCCTGGGTTCAGTCTTCAGCTCTGGAAAAGCAAAAACAAAACAAAACTAAACAGAGACCTTGTCTCAACAAAAAGAAACCTGGAGGAGGTGCTTTTTAATCAAAAGGAAATAGACAATCAACATACAGATAGTTGAAAAGAAACCATTTCAACTATAGAAAACTAAACCTGTGAACACACAAGCTCAGGAAAAAGATGCTTGGCTCAACATGTTTCAGATATAGAAGAACAGAGGCTGCAAAGCAGTGCACAAGGGACACATGCCAGGTATGAGAATGAGGGGCATGGTCTGAGGGCTTGGTGGGCACTAGAAGGGTTCTGGACTCAATTCTAAGGCATGTGGTGAGAAGATAATGTCACAGTTAACAGAAGATTGGGGTAGTTATATATGCGTACCCTCTCAGACTAGTATGATAACCAAAGAAGTACTGAAAAGGGCAAGTATATTTACTATGAACTGGGGACTGAACTCAGGGGCTCTTGCACAGAAGGCAAGTATAGAAGTAGGCAAGAATGAAGTATAACCCCAGCTTGGCAAGAGGAACATTATTTAATCTGGAGCACACAAGCAAAACACATGACAGCACGAAAGTGTGTTTAAGAATGAGAAGGTGTCAGTGCACACCTGTGATTCCAGCACTGGGAAGGTGGAAACAGGGTAAGGGGGTGGGTTCAGAGTCATGCCTGGCTACACAGTAAATTTGAGGCCAACCTGAGCGTAACAAAAACATCGGGTAGGGGAACTGTTTTGATCTCTGTCAAGAGAAAGAAAATGAGACAAAAAAAGAAAAGGAAAAAAAAAAAAAGGTAACCCAGTTGTGAGAGGCAGGATTGTTTCATAGTATCCTGAAAGTCTTTATCCACAAGTATCTAAAGTCAGAATTTATCAAGTCTGAGAGGGCAATTCAGACCTTGCTTCTGCACTGTTGGACAAGGCCCTAAGGACCAGGTAGTGCAGTCCATCACAGCCACACTGGGGATGTGGCGATTCAAGGCTTCTAGCAACCCCAATGTAGACCAGCTCTGTCCAAGTGCCAGCACCTGGACAACACCAGGCCCTTTCCCAAATTACTCTGATGGTCACCAGTGCTTGCTTACACAGAATTACATTCAGGAGCCTTTAAAAAGTGCAGCAGCCATCAGGTGCTGGGGTACATCCCTACAGTCCCAACACTCTAGAGTCTAAGGCAGAAGGACTGGGAGTGTGAGGCCAGCCTGGATTATGGCACTATATAATTCTAAAGCTACAAACAAAACCAAAGCTGGACATGGTGGGGGAGCACCCTATAATCCCAGGTACTTGGAACTTAAGGTTATCCTTTGCTTGAGGTCAGCCTGAGCTTTGAGAGTCTTTCTAACAAAAAAAGAATCAGCAAGACATGATGATGCACACCACACTAGCTCATATGACAGTCAACATTATGACTATGTAGTAGAAAAGGAATACTCTCAAAAGGAAACTCTAAGTTATCATTTAGGCAGGCTTGGTGGTACTTAGCTTTAATTCCAGCACTGAGGAGGCAGAGGCAGGTGGATCTCTGTGAGTTTGAGGTCAGTCTGGTCTACATAGCAAGTTCTAGTACAGCCAGAGCTACATAGTAAGACCCTGCCAAAAATGAATGAATGAATGAAGTTTGTGTGGTGTGTACATGTGCGAGTGAGATCACAGTAAACTTTTAGAAGTAGATTGGCTCTCTCCTTTCCCCCATGGTTTCCAAACAAGCACTTATTGTTTACTAACTACACTCAAGAGGCAGGCAAATCTATGTGAGTTCGAGGCCCAGTCCAGTCTACAGAGTGAGTTCCAAGACAGTCAGGGCTAAACAGAGAAATCCTATCTCAAAAAAAGAGGGCAGATAAATGCAGGCACATAACTGCATATGTAAAGCCATCTTGGTCATCAAACTGAGTTTCAAGCTTGTCAGGATCATAAACAAAAGCATCATCTAGATTCTAGAGCAATACCTGGCATGTAACAAATGTTCCACAGGTGTTAATACAGACTTACTGAACTCTTCAACCCCCACCACCTTCATTATACAAGCCTGGCTAGCCATAACTTCAATCTGTATTTTCAGCACCCACTCTCAGAAAGAACTGAGACTTGGTCTCATTCATCCGAGGTTGCCCTAAAACTATGTAGCAGAGGACAGCCTTGAACTCTGACCCTCCTGCCTCTATCTCTAGCACAGTAATAAGTGTGCACCTTCTTGCTCAGCATATGTGGTACTAGGATCAAACCCAGGGTTTCATGCACACAAGGATGGCAAGCAACTGAGTTCACTGCCAGCTGATAAAATCTACAGCTCACATTTAGGTTGTTCAGAACTTATCTACACACTACTTTACTAGTTTTATCTCCTATTATCAGATTACTTACCCCAAACATGCCCTCAGCTTTCCATCTCCAGACTTCAAAATCACATTTTACACTCCCTTAAACACACAACCTCTTCCTCACTAGCCTACTCAAGCTCCCTCACCCCAGTGCTATTTCCTCAGTGCCCATGGTAGTTAATATTCACTGACAACTTAGATTTAGAATCACCATGTACACACAGCTCTGGGTATATTCTAAGACAGGTTGTTTGTTTGTTTGTTTTTTCTCGAGACAGGGTTTCTCTGTGTAGCTTTGGAGTCTGTCCTGATTTAACTTTGTAGACCAGGCTGGCCTCAAACTCAGAGATCTGCCTGGCTCTGCCTCCTGAGTGCTGGGATTAAAGGCGTGCACCACCACAGCCTGGCCCATGACATTTACAGGAAGGTCCGATGGGACGGGCAATGATGGTGGCATACACCTTTAATCCGAGCACTCAAGAGGCAGAGGCAAGTGGATCTCTGTGTGTTGAGGCCAGCCTGGTTTACAGAAATAGTTCTACAACAGCCAGGACTACACAAAAGAAACCCTGTCTCAAAAAAAAAAAAAAAAAAAAAAAGAGAAGTTCAATAGAAGATGGCAGACCTACCCTGACTGCGACACCATCAATGGAGTAGATCCCCATTCAATTAAAAAAGACAGAGGCTCTGGTTCTACAAGCAAAAGTGCTTTCTGCCTGAGGATGTAAGCCTGAGGACCTGAGTGCTATTCTCAGAAGCCCCAAAAAGTGAGAAGAGAACCAAGTCCACAAAGTTGCCCTCTAACCTCCACACATACATGCCAAGATATGTAACCTCCCACAGACATTCAATAATAAATAAAATTCCCGGGTTGGGGATTTAGCTCAGTGGTAGAGCGCTTGCCTAGCAAGCTCAAGGCCCTGGGTTCGATCCTTAGCTCCAAAAAAAACAAACCCTGCTAATAAAATTCCCAGCACTCTGGAGGCAGCAGTAAGTAGGATCTCTGTGAGTTCAAGATTAGCCTGGGCCTACCTAGCTAATTCCTAGACCCTGTCTCAAAACAACAAACAAAATAATAAGTTTAAAAAGGAGGGGGTGGGTGGGCAGGCAGCGGTGGTGCACGTCTTTAGTCCCAGCACTGGAGAGGCAGAGGCAGCTGGATCTCTGTGAGTTCCAGGATAGGCTCCAAAGCTACAACAGAGAAACCCTGTTGAAAGAAGACAGAAAGGGGGGGGGGGGGGGAGGAAGGAAGGAAAGGAAAGAAAAAGGCGGGGACAGAGATTGCTCACCCTTCGTTCCTGACTAGCTGCAGAGCCACCGTCAGCTGGGTGTCACGGCCCGCTGCCTCGCTCTCTCGCCATGGTGGACTGAGAAGAGTATTAGCACACAGGCCTTCCTTTTCAAACTGCCATTATTTTGTGTGCATGTGTGCCATGCCCATATGTGGAGACCACATGAAACTCAGGAGTCCCTTCTGTCCTTCCACCACGTGGGTCCCAGAGACTGAAACCATGCTGTCAAGTTGTGCAGCCAATGCCTTCACCTGCTGAGCCAGTCCCGGGGCTTTCCCACCATGGTACACTCAAGGGAAAATGACCTCTCCAGAACTTTCCTTTCAGCAGCAACATTAAAGGTCTCCAACAGGTCTAATAGAGCAGGCTTGTCATCCCAGCTGCTCAGGAGGCTGAGGCAGGAGGATCAAAAGTACTGAGTGTAGCTAGCTGGGAGAGATGGCTCATACCTGTAATGGGACAGAGTGTGAGACCCAGTCTCAAAACACACAGAGAACTGAAAACACTAAAAAGAGGCTGTTGTGTGTACATATTTACAAAAAGAAAAAAAGAGTTCTGACCAGTCTCGGGTAACTGAAGGGCTTCTCCTGCTCCCCACCCCGCAACCATTACAACATAGCTCTTCAGAACAAGTGGTCTGGAATTGTTCACTTTATTCAACAGCAATCAAAAATGAATATCATATTTTTAATCTTAACCACACACGCCAGGGCCCCAGAGACTACAGCTTACTTATAGCTCAATTACATGAAAAGGGCTTAAAACACTACCTGGCATACAGTCAGCACTTAATGAAGTAGCTATTATTCATAATCTCTGAAGTAGCAATTCTCTATCTAGGAATCAACCCTACAGAAGTACGTGAGCATAAAAATTATATACAAGCTTTCAGTGGCAATACTGTGGCCAATGAGTTTGTTCAAGGCAAAATTGAGTTGGAAAAATATGCACATCATACACAGAAGTGTACCTTCTTCCACCTGCCCAAACTAACCCTGACCTATGCAATCATCAGTTCTCACCCACAAAATTGAACAGGACCCAGGAGTAAGAAAGCTGGGTTCAAGTAATTACTTGAACCCAGGAAGAACAAAGCAAGACCTGTTTCTTTCTCTAAAAATAAAAAGATTTATTAATTATTTTGCTGTATTTGCTTGCATGTCATTTTCCTCCCCTTGGGTGATTTTTTGTTTTTTTCTTGTGTACCACATGTGTGCAGGAACCACAGAAAGCTGGATCCCCTGGAAGTGGAGTTGCAGGAAGTTGTGAGCTGCCATATGGGTACCAAGAACTGAATTTCAGGCTCCTGACATAGTAAGTGCTCTTAACTGAACCATCTCAACAGCCCAAGATCCTGTTTCTTTTTTTCTCTCTTTCTTTGGATTTTTAGACAGAGTTTCTGTGTAGCCCTGTCTGTCCTGGAACTCAGAGAGATCCACCTGCCTCTGCCTTCTGTGCTAGGACTAAAAGGCGTGCACCACCAAAACAAGGGAGCTGTGGCTATAGCTCAGTTGGCAGAGTACTTGTCTAGTGTGCACAAACACTGGATTCCATCTCCAGCACGTGGCTCACACTTGTAATCACAAGTTCACAGTGATCAAACTGAATGGAAGACCAAGCTGGGTTACATGAGACACTGTTGAAATACATTTTTCCCTTACAATCTACTGCCCACATTTCAAAGACATGTTTTCTTTGCCCTACTGGGGGTAGAACTCAGGGCTTCATATGCTCGGCCCCTTCTGCAACCACTGATCAGCCCAAACAGAGCTCTTACAATGTGAACTACATCTTAACACACTGTTCAAAGATTTGAATGGTCTCTCTGTGAGCTCCTTACTGGAAACTCAGTCCTGTGGATTCTCTCACTTCAGTTCATTCCACACTCTTTCCCCTGCTGACCTGCTAAAGCCAAACCAGCTTCCCTTCACAGGAACTAAGGCTACTTCCAACAAAGGACCCTGGCATCAAAGGACCCTATTTGTCCCCCTCCAAGTTTAAACAAATGACCCATTCATCAGGTATCAGACAAAGTGCTACTTTCCTAGAAGCCCATAATGACTTTCTAATCTTTGTGGAGTGTTTTTCTTTTTTTAGGAAGGGTAGATGAGATTGAGATTATGGACATGAGCTACTGAGCCCTTTTTTATGCAGTGCTAGAGAGGGAACCTGAGCTTTGTATATGCTAAGCAAGCACTCTATCAACTAAGCTACACGCCCAGCTAACACAGGTTGCTTCATCTACCCATGAGGAAGCCTGAAACACTATGCTTAAGTGACTTGCCTGAAGACTAAATTCAGATCAAACTTCAGTGACAAGACATAAAGCTCTATGCTTCATAACTGTGCTACATTACTAAAATCCTCAGAGAGGAAAAGCTTAATAAACTAGAAATTACTTGTTTTGTTTTTGAGATAGTCTCATGCTTCATATCATGAGATAGTCCCAGGCTGACCTTGGACTCCTGGCCCCCTATAGCCACCCTTGGAAGCACTAGGATTGTAAGTACGCCCACTGAACCCGTGAACCAGCACTCCTAACAATGGGCAGGAGAACTTTTCCAAGTTCCATGCCAGCCTGGGCTAGAAAGAAACCCTGTCTCAAAGGAGAAAAATAAACAATTTGCTGGGATAGGCTGGAGGCTGGGGTGTTTATACCCCAGATGAAACACAAAAGCCTAGCATGTGATTCCACCCCTAGCACTGAAACTGTTACTGTTCTTAAAACCTCTCGGGGATGTCAATGGTTCAATACTCTAAATATTTCCCTTCTTTTGTTGCTGGTTACTCAGACTTATCTAATAATGTAGAGAATTTACTAATGTCTTCTGAGTGTAGTTGGTCTTTTTATTTGTTTGTTTGTTTTTTTTGAGATAGGGTTTCACTGTGTAGCCCTGGCTGTCCTGGAACTTGCTTTGTAGACCAGGCTGGCCTCAAATTCACAGAGATCCGCCTCTCGAGTGCTGGGGTTAAAGGCATGCGCCACCGCCGCCCTCACCATCACTGAGTGTGTAGTTGTTGTTATGCGACCTCATTTACTTCAATCTCATCAAGTAGAGTCATTCCTTTTTTCTTCAGAGATTTTACACGTCTGTGTGTTAACATCTGAGTGTATGCACGTGGAACACATGTGTGCAGTTCCCACAGAGACCAGAAGAGGATGTCAGAGTCCCTGGAATTAGTTGCATCTGGTTGTGAATCATCATGTGGATGGAAGGAACCACATCAAGGGCTACTGCAAGAGTCGCCAGTGCTCTTAACCCATCATCTACCTCTCTAGCTCCCAACACACGCCCTTGTTTTTAAAGTGAGGGTCTCACTATGTAGCCCTGGCTGGCCTGGCACTCACAATGTAGATCAGCTGGCCTCGAACTCACTGGGAAGAAAGGTGTGCGCCACCATGCCAAGACTGGTCTTGAACTTCTGATCTTTTTGCATCTACCTACTGAGTGCTAAAATGAGAGGCATTTACCCACACATCTAGTTTATATGGCATCTACCTCCCTCCTCAACCTCCTGAGCAGTGGGGTTACAAGTGTGAGCCACCTCATCAATGCATAGTTTTCTAGTTTGACTGGAGTGTATTTATGTAGCCCTGGCCTGCCTCTGACATGATTGAAGGCTTGGACCACCCACCATGCCTGGCAGTATTTTTGATTTTTTGGGGTAAGGTGTCACTATGGCTCAGAATGGCATCAAACTCATTATGTACTGCAGGCTAGCCTTGAGCCCACTCCTCCATCCTCAGCCTCCTAGGTGCTGGGATTTGGGGTGTGTGCCACTACTTTGGAGCCTTATTATTTTGTGTGGTGCGTTTACCCACCAACCCCACAGTTCCCCAGAGTTTTCTTGAGTGTGAGCAGCAGGAAATATTAGATATTAGGATTTATATTACGGAGATAAACAGAAAATAAAGGATAGCCTCGAGAGGGCCTGGAACCTATTCCAACCAGCCCTGACTGTCTCTTCCCCAGGGTATTTATAGAGACGCCAGGGGGTGGAGCAAAAGACGTCCCCACAGCACAGCCAAGTGCAGACCATTTCAGATACCTGCACTCAGGCCCATGGCCCTAATCATCCTCTATCTGGACCTGCTGGGTAAAGCCACGAGGAACCTGAAAACGGGCTCCCACAATTTCGAAACCTTATTATTTATGAATATTGTCCTCAGTCCCCATCAGAACATAAGCTTCAATGAAAAATGTTCAGGTAGCCCAAGCATGATGCCTCACCAAGTCAAGTGCTTGTCTTGAAGGCCTGGGGAAACCTGGCAACCTGAATTCAAACCTCAGAATCCACATAAAAGTGAAACAGAACCGACTGCACAAAGTTATCCTTTGGCATCCACATCTACACCATGGAACACATAGACAAATACATCAAATTCTAAAACTCTTCCCCAAAAAATGCTTAAGGAGCTAAGGTGTGGTGACGAATGCACGTAACCCCTAGCACTTGGGAAGGTAAGTAAGAGGATCTCTGCAAGTTAGTTTGTTTTGAGACGGGTCTCACGGTGTAGCTCTGGCTGTCCCGGAAAGAGAGCCCAGCCTGGCCTCGAACTCACAGAGAACCACCAGCCTCAGTTTCCAGAGTGCCGGAATTAAAGATGTGCAAAATCACGCCCAGCAAAAATAATAATAACAACAATAATAACAACAACAACCATTTGAAAGAGGGAAAGAGGCACACGCCTCTAATCCCAGCACTCACTCGGGAGGCAGAGGCAGGCAGGCGGCTCTGAGTTCCAGGGCAGCCTGGGCTAGGGGGGACCATGACAGGGTGCTCAATAAATCCGGCCACCCCGAGCCTCTCCAGGCGTCCCTTTGTCAGGACTCGCTCCCAAATCCTCCCCAGAGGAGCCGGCGGGGCTTGCCGGGTCCCCGGGGCGTCCGACACAGGTTCCCACTGAATGGAAGCTAATGAGCTCAGCCCGCCTCTCTCACGCCCTCAACTCCACCATCACCCGTGGCCGACACCGGCGGAGCCTCCTCCAGTTCGAATCCTCCCTCTTCCCCGCCTCCTCCGAGGACACCCGCCCCCTCACCCGGGGGACGTCGGCACCCCCACACTTCCCCGAAACATCCTCCTTGCGTCCTTTCCGGGTCGCTAGGGAACCCAGGGGCATCAATCACCACGCGGCTTTCCCAACAGGCCCCACCCGCTCCCCCAGGACCCACAGGCCGGCTCGGGCCGGCCGCGCCCCTCACCGCTTCTGGGCCTCCAGTCCCCACAGGCGGATCTGCCGGTCATACTGCGCCGCCTCCTCCTCGCTGATGCCGCCGCCGCCGCCGCCGCCGGCCTCTTCCTTCTCCACCATGGCGCCGGCTTTCAGCTCGCCCGCTCCCGCTCTCGCCAACCGCCAGCCGAGCCGTGCGCCGGGGCCGCGCCTGCGTCTGCGCCTGCGCAGAGAGCCGCGTCTGCGCAGTGTGCGCAGTGGCCGCCTCCGTGCGTTCCGAGGAACCACGTGGGTTCCCGGGGCTCCCAGGCCCGCTCGCTGCCGCGGGTCACGTGAGGGAGACGCCGCTCAATCGCGGAGAGGGGAAAAAAAGTGGCGGGAGTTTTGGCTCCGCGGGGATGTCCACGTGGTCATTTATGAAGCTGTACTTGGGTGTATCGAGTTCTCGCGGGGAATCCTGCGTCGATGGTATGAAAAGTAAATCAAGTGGGCCGCGCGGCGGGGGTGGCGCACGCCTTCCAGCCCAGCACTCGGGAGGCAGTGGTGGGCTTCAGGAACCCTCACAGAAGAGAGTTCTGTGGTCCTAAACAGGGCAGGCCCCATTCTAGGGCGTAAGCACTTGGAAGGAAAAAAGAAAGAAAGAAAGAAAGTCCCACCACTTTATTAAATGCAATTTCTTTACTCCTTTTTTTTTTTTAAGATGTATTTATTTATTATGTATACAGCATGTGTCCCTGCAGGCCAGAAGAGGGCGCCAGATCTCATTACAGATGGTTGTGAGCCACCATGTGGTTGCTGGGAATTGAACTCAGGACCTCTGGAAGAACAGCCAGTGCTCTTAACCTCTGAGCCATCTCTCCAACCCGTTTCTTTGGTTGTTTGTTTTTGTTGTTGTTGTTGTTGTTTTTCAAGACAGGGTTTCTCTGTGTAGCTTTGCTCCTTTCCTGGAACTCGGTTTGTAGACCAGGATGGCCTCGAACTCACAGAGATCCTCCTGCCTCTGCTTCCCGAGTGCTGGGGTTAAAGGCGTAGGCCACCACCGCCCGGCCCCCTAGATTGGATTCTTAGCACAATATGAAAATGGACATGCTGGAACACACCTGCAGTCCTAACGCTCTGTAAATCCAACAAAGTGGAGACAAGAGAATTAGAAGTTCAAGGCCATTGTCAACTACATACACAGAGTTTCAGTCCAGCTAGTGGGAAGGGTCCGTGAATAAAGGCACCTGCCACCAAGCTTGAGTTTAGTCAGCAGGACCTAAATAGTGAAAGGAGAGAACCGGTTCCTCAAAGTTGTTCTCTAACCTGTGGTAACGCGCACGCGTGCACACAAATAAATAAATAAAACAAATGTAATAAAATAATTTTAGGGGCTGGAGAGATGGCTCAGCGGTTAGGAGCACTGACTGCTCTTCTAGAGCACCCAGGTTCAGTTCCCACATGGCAGCTCACAACTGTCTGTAACTCCAGTTCCAGGGAACCCTTGCACAGACACACACAGGCAAAACACCAATGCACACAAAATAAAAATAAATTATTAAAAAAAAGTTTTTAAAGGCCTGGTGATGGTGGTGGCAGCAGTACACACCTTTAATCCCAGTACTCAGGAGACAGAGGCAGGCAGATCTCTGAGTTCCAGGACAACCAGGGATACCCTGTCTCTCAAAACATAAATAAATAAATAAATAGATAAATAAATAAATAAATAGTCTATTTGGTAGGAGGGTTGCCTCCCTAGTGTTGGGATTAAAGGTGTGTGCCACTACCGCCCAGCGAATAAAATATTTTTAAAAAGGAATAGAGCTACTGTGATGGTTAATTTCTGTTTTCTGCTTGACAAGATGAGAATATCACCTAGAAGACAAACCTGACATACTGGCGAGTTTTCCGACTTAGGTTCATTGTGAGCAGCATCACCCCACCATCCCAGCCTGGAGAAAACATGCTGAGCACCAGCACTCATCCCTCTGCTTTCTGATGGCAGATGCCATGTGACCAGCAACCATACACTTCGGCTTCCAAACCTGCTCCACCACAGGGGACTGTCGCCTCAAGTGTGGGTCAGAATAAACCCTTCCATCCGTAAACTGCTCTTGTTAGGTAGCCTGTTACAGTGAGGAGGAAAGAAGGAAAATAGCTACCGTGGAAATGAGAGTACCAATGGGTTGTTGAGATGCTGTGTTGATTTCCTTTGCATATTACCCGCCCCCACCCTAGAGACAAGGGTTGTTGGTGGCTGTTATTTTTAGACTATTAATTTTAACAGTTTAAAACAACAGTTTTGCCTGTGGTGGTGGCACACGCCTGTAATCCCAGCACTCGGGAGGCTGAGGCAGGTAGGATCTCTGTGAGTTTGAGGCCAGCCTGGTCTACAGAGTGAGTTCCAGGACAACCAGGACCATTACACACAGAAACCCTTTCTCAAAAAACAGAAAAAATAAAACAACAGTTTTTAGACTGTTGTTTTTAAACTGTTAATTAGAACAGTTGCCAAATTAAAGCTGTGTATCTTTCTTTCTTTTTCTTTTTTTTTTTTTTAATGTGGAGCTGAGGATTGAACCCAGGGTCTTGTGCTTGGTAGGCAATTGCTCTACCACTGAGCTAAATCCCCAACCCTATCCTATTCTTGTAAAGGTAAAAAAGGAATCTTTTAAATCAATCATTGTACTAGACCATCTTTTAGGCAGTAGAGAAGGCAAGGGAATTCCAGGCTCTAAAGAGCCCACTGGCTGAATCACCTTATTAATAGCTCTTAGATCTGTTACCATTCTCCATTTTCCAGATTTCTTTTTAATGAGAAATTAGGAGAATTTCAAGAACTGGTTGATTCTTCAGTTTGCTGAGCATCTAGCTGCTCCTGTACCAGCTGCTGTAGTACCTGTAATTTTTCTGATGTCAAAGGCCACTGTTCCACCAACACAGGTTTGTCAGTTAACCATTTTATTTTTTGTTTTTATTTTATTTTATTATTTTTGTTTTGTTTTGTTTTTTCGAGACACAGTTTCTCTGGGTAGCTTTGCGCCTTTCCTGGAACTCACTTTGGAGACCAGGCTGGCCTCGAACTCACAGAGATCCACCTGGCTCTGCCTCCCAAGTGCTGGGATTAAAGGCATGCGCCACCACCACCCAGCTAGTTAACCATTTTAAAGGTAAGCCTATTGGTTTCCCTGAAATACCACCAAATGTGCTTGCTTATGTACAACCTGAACATTTCTTTTTCTTTTGTTTTGCAAGATAGGGTTTCTCTGTAGCCCTGGCTGTCCTGGAACTCACTCTGTAGACCAGGATGGCCTTGAACTCAGATATCCACCTGCATCTGCCTCCAGAGTGCTGGGATTAAAGGGGTGCACCACCACTACCTATCTCCTGAATGGTCATTAATAATATATTTTAATATTTCTGTCAGAAGCCTTCTTTATTTCATGGTTTGTTTCTGAGGCTAGAGGAATGTTAATCTGTGTTTCTTTTTCTTTTTCTTTTCTTTTTTTTTTTTTTTTTTTGAGCTGAGGATCAAACCCAAGGCCTTGCTCTTGCTAGGCGAGCACTCTACCACTGAGCCAAATCTCCAACCCTAATCTTTCTTTTTCAATTTCTACAACAAATCACATCCTCATAATTTCATTGCTATGTTAGTCACATATGTTTTAAATTTTCCTGTTTGTCCTTCTGGCTGTATACAGTTGACCCATATTGCACGTTGTTTTACCTGAGACAAAGTTCCCATCCCATTTACCTCCTAAAGAGGCCTATCTGGATGCCAAGATTTTGGTGAAATTATTATTACATCTGTACCTGTGTCTACCAAACCCTCAATTTTCAATACCATTTATAGGTATTTTTAGCTTTTGTCTCTGATCATTTATATCAGTTTGCTAAAATATTTGTTTTCTTGTCTTTTCCTGAAGTTGTTTTCTTGTATCTATAGAAGGTTGTTCTGTCTTTGGTCATATCCAGAGCAGTGTAGTTTTTAACAACAGGTATTAAGTCTTTTGATTGGTCTGTGGAGGAGTTTCCTCAATGCTGACGGAAAATGATTGAGTTAAATTTGACATTTGGCCCTGTGAGAGGCCCCCCCCCCAGGCATTTCCTGATGGCAAAGGATTGCCTTGCCTGTCTGTTGTTGATCTGCTTTCATTAGTGCAATGATGGCCTTAGCTACCTTATCTGCATATTTCAGAAGGCTGGAGCCTATTGTTTGGATTACCTCTAGAAAAACATTGTTTCTAGGACTATCTTGCCTACAATCCCTTTTCTTTTCTTTCTTTTTTCAAGACAGGGTTTCTCTGTGTAGACCAGGCTGGCCTTGAACTCACAGAGATCCGCCTGCCTCTACCTCCTGAGTGCTGGAATTAAAGGCTTTCACCACCACTGCCTGGCTTACAATCCCTTTTCAAATTACCTTGTTTACCACAATTAAAATATCTGACAGGGTTGGGGATTTAGCTCAGTGGTAGAGTGCTTGCCTAGCAAGAGCAAGGCCCCGGGTTCGGTCCTCAGCTCAAAAAAAAAAAAAAATCTGATATTTGATTTTTTTTCTCTTTTTCTTTCTTTCTTTCTTTCTTTTTTTTTTTTTTGGTTTTTTGAGACAGGGTTTCTCTGTGTAGCTTTGTGCCTTTCCTAGAACTCACTTTGTAGACCAGGCTGGCCTCCAACTCACAAAGATCTGCCTGCCTCTGCCTCCCGAATGCTGGGTGATTTTTTTCTTAAAATTTCTGGAAATTGCTGTGCAGGAGTGGCACATGCCTTTAATTCCAGCACTCGGGAAGCAGAGCCAGGTGGATCTCTGTGAGTTTGAGGCCAGCCTGGGCTACAGAGCAAATTCCAGGCTAGGCTCCAAAGCTGCACAGAAAAAAATAAAATAAAGGTCTAGTCATTTTTTGTACTTTCAGCATTAGCATTTTCAAAAGCCAAAGATTCAATTAATATTTGTCTCTCTCCTGGACCTGAAGTTATTCTATTTATAACTCATGTCAATCTTTGTAAAAAAAAAAAAAAAAAAAAAAAGAAAGAAAAAATCAGTGAAGGCTTCTTTTGGGCCTTGTATAATTTCAGTAAATGACTTAGTCTTTTTCATGTTTCTTCAACCCTGTTCCAAGCATTCAAAACTGCTGTATGACAGAGCACCAAGGTATGATATCAAATCTAAACTGTCTTTGCAAATCAGCATATTTGCCCTCACAGAGAAGTTGATCTTGGGGTGTTTCCATACATCTAGCCCTATTTTGCTGTTCTGTGACCTTATAGCTTCCTCTCTCTACTATGTTTTCCATTGTACCTGAGGACCAGCCTCCAATATTGCTGTAACTAAATCTTTCCAGTCTTGTAGAATAATTCTGTCCCTAGTGGCCCATGAATTTAACATCTGCCTCACAAAGAGTGAATGCATACTATATGAAATGACTACTTCCTTAAATCTCTTCAAATCTAACATTTCTACAGGATTCCAAATAACTTCTGAATAGCCTTGGGGGTATCTATCATTTGGTGGTCATTCTTGTATGGTAACTGGATAAATTAAGGTTCGTTTTCTAATAACCTTGGGCCACCCCTCTT
Source organism: Onychomys torridus (assembly GCF_903995425.1). Lineage (NCBI taxonomy): Eukaryota > Metazoa > Chordata > Mammalia > Rodentia > Cricetidae > Onychomys > Onychomys torridus. Next base: position 9,502,349 of record NC_050443.1, read on the forward strand.
CAGTTTCATAATGCAATGGTGTGGTATGTTCTGCTCTAAATGCCTGTCTGTGTCTGAGTATTTTTCTTATTTTCATTAGTAGGTCTTTCTAAGGCTTGTATCAGTAGCAAGTCTTTCTAAAGCTTGAATCTTATCATATCAATAAGTTTTTGTTTTTTTTTTTGAGGGGGAGGGTTGAGACAGGGTTTCTCTGTGTAGTTTTGGTGCCTGTCCTGGATCTTACTCTGTAGACCAGGCTGGCCTCAAACTCATAGAGATCTGCCTGGTTCTGTCTCCTGAGTGCTGGGATTAAAGGCCTGTGCCTGGCAATACTAAGTCCTTTTAAGGCTTGTATTTTACCAGTCAAATTATCATATTTGGCACAGTTATCAAGCTACTTTTCAAAGGATAAAACATGAATTAACAAACTGCTAACATTTTATGATTGACATTATATCAATCCCAGCTAAGCTGTTTATCTCCTCATTATTTTTTTTCCATTTGCAAGCCATCCATAGTAGCACTAAACAGAGTACTAACTCCCTGCATTGTGATATTTCTGATTCTTTTTTTTTTAACATTTATTTATTTATTATGTATACAGTGTTCTGCCTACATGCATGCCTGCAGGCCAGAAAAGGGCACCAGATCTCTTCAGCCCGATATTTCTGATTCTTAACATGGGAAAGATCCCCCCACACACACCTTTTTTTTAAAGCTAACTATCCCTTTAAGATTTCCCAGCTAGGAGCTGGAGAGATGGCTTAGAGGTTAGGAGCACTGACTGCTCTTCCAGAGGTCCTGAGTTCAATTTCTTCTAGAGGTCCTGAGTTCAATTCCTAGCAACCACATGGTGGCTCACTACCATCTGCAATGAGATCTGGGGTGCCCTCTTCTGACCTGTAGTTGTACATGCTGCATATATAATAAATAAATAAATCTTTAAAAAAAATTTTTTTTTTAAATGTCCCAGCTATCTTACCAGATCTGCAGACACAGAGCTGTGCACGAGGGTACTCAGCTGTGCTAGAGTACTTGGCTGGGGGCGCAGTTAGCTGCCTCTGCTCAGCCCAGCAGTCAGAGGATACAGATGGTGCACATCTAGGCCCCTTGGCACCTTACAGTGGTGGCAGCAGCAGTAAAAGCCTGAGCCCCAAGTGGGTCTCAAGGTGGTGGAGCTGGCCTGGGTTGGTGGCCCCTGGAGGGATTGTCAGTGGGGTGGCTAATCCCAGAAATGTTTAGGGGCAGAGTTGGGCAGCAGGTGGCGCCTGCTGTGGAAACACTATAATGGATAAACCCCAGATGCAGAAAAACAGGTGCATAGGGACTGTGGAGAGGAAGACAAAGCCGGCCACAATGGTGGTAAAGTGGCAGGTTCACCACCTTGGCGTGGTTTAATAACGCCCCACGTTGAACGCCAGATGTTACCATCATCTTGAAAGGCCATTGTAAGGGAAACAAGCCCCCCCCCCCACTAGCTCTGCTAATTGCAGATTCAGTGGGAAATACTGCACTCTGCCCCCACACCCCATATCAGAAAAGTTAGCCCACCATACTGTGCTAACAGGATGCTTGCCAAATAACCCCTGGGGTTGTGTTTGCAAGATAAATTGCTTAAGAAGAATGCTTGCCAAATAACCCCTTGCTAGATATTCGTTTACCTACCCAGATTCTGAGAAAAGACCGTAGAGACATCTGGCGTCCAGGTGTCTGCACTCGGGGTGACCCCACTCCCCTGCCCCGGTAGAACTGCCTCATAAAAGGCCTGTGAGCCTCAAACTCGGGGTCACCAGCTACTCCTCGCGCTGGTGACCCACAAGCTCGTGCTAAAAATAAAAAGCTTCATTTATGACCCGATATCGGAGTGAAGCTCTCTGTTTTGTACGTCGACCCTAACAATCTAAATTATTCTATTATTAATAAAAACTCAGGAGTCAGATAGTAGAGTGTGAACCTGATAGATTCTAAAAGCAAGGAGACAAAGCCCAGCTGACCCTCCTCTCTCTTTTTCAAGATCCAAAAAGGCCCATGAAACTCCTAAGCCCCTCCTCCTCCTCATGTCCCTCTCTCCCTATCTGAGTCCACCACAAAACTCTATGGTTTATCGTGGTCAGCTGAGCATGGACTCCATTCTCGGAATCAAAGTTCAGTTTATTGACAGTTTCAGGGGACAGAGTGAACAAATCTGCCCCAACAGATGTCCATGGTCTGTGTTACCGCCTGACCATGGGAATTTCCATGGTCTGTGCTTCCACCTGAATCCATGTCAATGTCTATGATCCCTGCTGTGTCCGGAAACCATGTCGGTATCCATGACCCAAGTTATCTCCAAAGGCCATGTTGATGTACGTGATTGGTGCTGCTGCCTGAGGCCATGTTGATGATGTTCAAGGTCCATGCTGCTGTCAAGGGACCATGTTCCCGTCCTTGGTCCTGTTGTATCTGGAGGCCATGTGGATATCCTCGGCTTGTGTTAACCACCAAAGGCCATGTGGGTGTTTGTGGTCTGTACTTCCTGCTGTCTGAAGCCATCTTGATGTTCATGGGCCCTGCTGCTGCCTGAGGCCATATTGATGTCCATGGTCTGGGCTGCCTCCAGGGGCCATGGTGGTGTCTGTGGCCCTGCTGTGCCTGGGGCCATTTTGATGTCTGTGGCCCATGCTGTAGTGGTAGTCTATGATCTGTGTGCTACCACTGACTGTAAAGTGCAAGGAGGCCTCTCTTGCATCCATGCCTGCAGACTCACAGTGGGGAATGAGAAACATAGAGGGATTCTGTGACAACCCCCACTCCCTGCCCCCACTCCACCACCCCCCCCAATAGAAACATTCTAGACAGGAACTCATTGAAGAGAACTATTAAACATTATTTTAGGGATGCTGAAGTGTAGCTCTTCACAGTTGATGGCTTCTGGAAAGGGGTGGAGAAGGACTCAGTTTTCCTTAAGGGGCTGGCTACTGTGAGTTTGATCATGCTCCCAGTGAATATATACCTGATACAAACTGGACTTTTTCTCTTTTTCTTCTTTTTTTTTAGGGGAGGTCACAAGGGTGGGAAGGTGGACTCAGGAGGACTGAGAAGTAAATGTGATCAGGGTGCATTATGTGAAACTCCAAATAATCAATAAAAATATTAATTACGTTCATCAAAAGAGACATGAGCCCTCATCTTCTTCCTGTTCCATGATCTTGCCTTCCTGCACCAGCATGGACTCTAACCCTCTGGAATCATAAACAAAAAACTCTTCTATGAGTTACCTAGGTCATGGTACTTGTTCTTGCCAAGGGTCTGTGTTTGATTCTCCACAGCCACATGGCAGCTCTCAGCTGTCCATGATCCCAGTTCTAGGAGATCCCGCGTCTGAACACCTTGGGCACCAGGCACCCATGTGGCACACATCCATGTGAGAAAAACACTCATACTCATACACATAAAAGTAAAATCAGTAAATCGAAATATATATATATATAGCAACACAGCCACAACCAAAAGGTAACTAATGCAATAATGTTCAAGGGCTGGAGAGATGGCTCAGGGTTCAGAGAGGTACTGCTCTTGCAGATTTTCATTCCCAGCACCCATAACTTCCTGTAACTCCAGCTCCAAGGGATCCTATGCCCCCCCCACACACACAGAGAGAGAGAGAGAAAGAGAGAGAGAGAGAGAGATTGTAAACCCCTGAGCTTACTTATTCAACCAGGGTCTCCTGATATGGTCTGTGGGAATGAAAACCGGGTCGGGTCAGAGGCTTCTCAGCAACTCTGAGGCTGAGACAAGTTTGTTGCAAGCAATCAGATTATTTTTTTATCCCCCTTAACAGAAACAATATAATGGCAGTTGCCAGGAAGAATCCAATTGTAGTCGCCAGGTTACAATGGCGTTTGCAAGCGACCCAGGGTCCACAAGATGAATGTCTAAGACTAAGAGTCCAGCCACGCTTCCCGTGTGCTTCGCCGACTTCGAAGGGGTACAGGGAGTGCCTCACTGAACTGAAAGGTGCACAGTGCCCCAGGAGTCAAGGACTCCAACCTGAAAAGCCTACCACGCATGCCTCTCAAGGCAGCTAGACTAGGCCAACTCCAAGACTCCCTGCAATATGCAGACAAAATAATAACAGTAGTAAAATTAAATCTTTTTTCTTTTTAAAATTTGGAGCTAGAGATCTGGCTCAGCAGTTAAGAGTACTGGCTGCTCTTCCAGAGGACCTAGTTCAATCCCAGGACCCACGTGGTGGCTCACAGCTGTCTGTAACTCCAGTTCCAGGGCATCTGACACCTCCATATCAATACACCTAAAATAAATAATTTTTTTTTTTAAAGATTAGGGATTGAAGTCAGTGATAGAATTCCTAGCACCCAGGCCTGCACTTGCTCCATCACCAGCCCTGCAGGAAAAAAAGTCACAACACAAACTTGTCTGTAGCCTGCCGTGGTTTCTCCTGTCTGTAATCCTAGTCCTCCAGATGTTGAGGCAGGAGGGTTGTTTTTAGTTCCAGGTTAGGCTGTTAGACTGAGAGACGATGTCAAGACAAACCAAAAACTGTGTATAATGGCACAGATCTTTATTTTTTTTAAGAAATGATTTATTTATTTTTATTGTATGGGCATTGGTGTTTTGTCTGTTTGTATGTCTGTGTGAGGAGGATGCTGGATGCCCTGGAACTGGAGTTACAGACAATTGTGAACTGTCACAACTGGGTGCTGGGAAGTGAACTCAGAACCTCTGGGAGAGCAGCCAGTGCTCTTAACCACTGAGCCAGCCCCAGAATTCACAAGTTCCTTCTCCTCCTCCTCCTCCTCCTCTTCCTCCTTTTTTTTTTTTTTTTTTTTTAAATGGGATATTTAACTCCTGAAATCCATCTCCCAGAAGGACCTGGCACAGATCTTTAATCCCAACACACAGAAGGGAGAGGCAAGGGGAACTGTATGAGTTCCAGGCCAGTCATGTCAGGGCTCCATAGTGAGACCCTGTCTCAAAAATAAAAACAAAGCCAGGCAGTGGTGGTTCACGCCTTTAACTACCAGCACTCGGGAGGCAGAGGCAGGTGGATCTCTGTGAGTTCAAGGCCAGCCTGGTCTACAAAGTGAATTCCAGGACAAGCTCCAAAGCCACACAGAGAAACCCTGTCTCTAAAAAAATAAAAAATAAAAATAAAGTAAATATTTAAAGGCTTTGCTTTCTGAGTGCCCACGTGGCCTCATCATGTTCCTGCTACCTTGCCTTTCCTGCCATGATGGATAGATTCCTCCGGATTTGTCAGAATCTCGTGCCTGTCTGCTGCCCTTCTCTGAAGGTATGACCCCTCAGGGTCTGGACAATGGGCTCTCCCCATAGGAGACATCAGAGACAAGAGCTGCAGCCGATCCAGTGGTCATTGCTGGAAGGGGAGGAGACGGTATTCCTAGCCTTCTTCGGGTTTCCTGTGCGTTCACAGGATCAGCAAAATGAAATAAAAATAAATATTGCTGCTGGGACAACCACCAACCCTCAAGGGCCTTGGAGAGCTGCTGCAGCTCTTCCAAATACAAGACCTAATTGCAGAGCCAAAGGCTGAGTGGAGGAAAGACCGGCAGGCAAGGGGCTCACCGGGGAGGACCTCAGTGTGGGTGGGTGCCTTGCCTGCTCTGTAAGTAGCAAGTGTAGGAACAAAGGCGGAAATGGTAACAAGTGTACCCAGGGATGGAGAAATGGCTGAGTAGCCAAGCGCCCCTGTTTGTTTTTATTTGATGGGAATGGGTGTTTGTGTGACTGTTTGTATGTGTGCCGCAGGCATATAGGTTTCCTTGGAGGCCAGAGGAGGTCATGGATTTACTGGAACCTGAGCAATAGATAGCTGTAAGCAGCAAGTGTTTTTAATTGTGCATCATCTTCTTGCAAGCCTTTCTTTCCGTTGTTTTGTTTTGTTGTTATTTTAGGGGGACAGAGTTTCTCTGTGTAGCCCTGGCTGTCCTGGAATTTTCTCTGTGGATGAGTCTGGCCTCCAACTCACAGAGCTCCTGCCTGCCTCTGCCTCCTAAAAATGCTGAGATTAAAGGTGTGTGCCCCTACTGCCCGGCTTGCAAGCCATTTGCAAGTGGATAATTCACAGTGACATTTAGTGCATTTACTATGTTGGCCAATTACTGTCCGGAATGACATAACATTTCTTCCTTTGCGCGCGCGCGTGCGTGTGTGTGTGTGTGTGTGTGTGTGTGTGTGTGTGTGAGAGAGAGAGAGAGAGAGAGAGAGAGAGAGAGAGGGTTTCTCTGTGTAGCCCTGGCTGTCCTCTCTCTTTCTTTTTCTGTGAGGTCTCATGTAGCCCAAGCTGAACTTCAAGTAGCCATATACTGAAGGATGACCTTGAGCTCCTGAGTGTGCTGCCTCAATTCCTATAGTTCCCGAATTTTTGCCTTTTGCGATTTCATTAACCGTTAATGAGGTAATCATTTATGATGAGTGCAGTTCCCTGGAAACAAACCCCTCCCTCATCATTGTAACTAACAGTAAAAAAAAAAAAAAGGATCCGAAGGGAGGGTATACTGTTCCCTGGAGAAAGTTGATTACTGAAAACCACTCATTAATTTTCCTCAGTAATTTCACAGAGATCCTCTAGGGGGCAACATCATCCCCACGAGAAGAGGATGAATCTATCTCTAGGCTTTGATTTTTATTGCCTGGCACCTTTTCTTTTTTCTTTTTTTTTTTTTGCTTTTTTTTTTTTTTTTTTTTTTTTTGCTTTTCTTTTTGTGACAGGGTTTCTCGGTGTAGCCCTGGCTGTCTCTGAAGATAAGGCTGGCCTCCAACTCACAGAGATCCACCTGCTTCTTAAGTGCTAAGATTAAAGGCATGGACCACCATACCTGCCCCCTCCCTCCCCACCACCATGGCTTGGCTTCCTTTTTCTTTCTTTCTCTCTTTGTTTTTCTTTTTTTTTTCAAGACAAGATTTCTCTTTGTAACCATGGCTCTCTTGAAACTTGCTCTGAAGTCCAGTCTGGCCTCAAACTCAGAGATCTGTCCTGCCTCTGCCTCCCAAGTGCAGAGTTAAAGGCATGTACCACCACTGCTAGGCTCTGATATGTTCCTGTGTTTTCTAAATGGCTCCAGAGGCTGGTACTAGATATTTTTCCTCATTCATCAGGAATGAGAGTATCTTATCTGTAAAATCCTTCATTTACATAATAAAAACCCACCCTAGAGCCATCCCAAGAACTAGAAAGAAAAGACCCCTGTTGGACAGGGGACAGAGATCAGTTGGTTAGAATGCTTGCTTGGCACACAGGTTTGGTTCTGGGTTTGGTCCCTAGATGGGATGGTGCCTGTCTATAATCCCAGCACCCTGGAAGTGGAGGCAAAAGGGTCAGAAGTTCAAGGGCATCCTTCACTACATAGGAAGTTGAAGGCTAGCCTAGGCTATATGTCAAAAAAGAGAGGAGGAGCTGGGCAGTGGTGGTGCACACCTATAATCCCAGCACTTGGGAGGCAGAGGCAGGTGGATCTCTGTGAGTTCGAGGCCAGCCTGGTCTACAAAGCGAGTTCCAGGACAGCCTCCAGAGCTACAGAGAAACCCTGTCTCTAAAATAAAAGAGAGAGAGAGAGAGAGAGAGAGAGAGAGGAAAAAAGAGAGAGCAAGAAAGAGTTAGAGAGAGAGAGAGAGAGAGAGAGCACAGAGCATGGTGATATGCACTTATAGCTTTTTTTTCTCCTTCGAGACAGGGTTTCTCTGTAGTTTTTGGAGCCTTTCCTGGAACTGGCTTTGTAGACCAGGCTGGCCTCGAACTCACAGAGATCCGCCTGGCTCTGCCTCCCGAGTGCTGGGATTAAAGGCGTGCACCACCACCGCTCAGCTGCACCTATAGTCTTAACTTCTCTGAAGCCTTTGGCCAGAGGATCACTGGAGCCCCAGAGTTCCAGGCTATCCCAGTAACATAGCAAAACCAACTGGGGAAGAGAAGGGGGAGGGAAGGACAAAGCAGGCAGAAACAGAGAAGAGGTCGACTGGCATTTTGTTTCTCTCTCCAACAGTAAATGGCAAAAGTCAGGTGGGGCATGCATACACTTGTACTGTCAGCACAGAGGAAGAGGAGGTGAGAGGGTCAGGAGTTTAGGGTCATCCTTAACTTCATAGCAAGTTTAAGGGCAGCCTGGGCTAAATGATCCCTTGTCTTTAAAAATTCAACAAGTCCAAGGACTGTGGCTGTGACTCAGAAGTAGAGTATGTGTCTGGCCCATGTAAGGTCCTAGGAAAAAGCTTTGCTGGGGAGGGTGGCATGGACCTGTGGTCTCTCTACCTAGCTCTGGCTGTCCTGGAACTGCAGATCAGGCTGGTCTTGAACTCATAGACATCTGCCTGCCTCTGCTCCCGAATGCTGGGATTGAGGTTTGTGCCACCGTGCTTGGCTGGGGTGTTTCAAACAGTGTTTCCAATAGAAATTCTTGCTTGTTTGCTTCAGGTAGGGTCTTGCTCTTTAGTCCAGGCTTAAACACATCTGTAGTAAGAATGACTTTGCTGGGATGACAGATCTAGCCCAGCTAGACCAACCCTCTTACCATCCCTCCCTTCTTCCCTTCTTTTTTTTTTTAAAGTGTGTGTGTGTGTGTGTGTGTGTGTGTGTAAGAAAGAGAGGAGAGGAAGAGGAGAGAGAGGAGAGGAAGAGGAGGTTGGGGGGGGGATAACTTTCCAGAGTCACCATGTGGGGCCCAGCTGATCCTGGTTGACCTTGAACTTAGGTCCTCAGACTTAACAGCAAGTGATGTATCCACTGGACCACTTCACTGGCCCCTTTCTCTCTTGACAGAGCTATGTAGCCCAGTCTATCCTTTAACTGATGATCCTCCTGCCCTAAACTTCTGAGTACTGGGATTGCAGGCCTGACCACTAAAACCAAGTTGTTCTGTGTCCTACATTAATGGGGTGGGGGTTGGGGGGGCATCTGGAGTGGCAAAGGAATGAACACAAACACAGAGATACACAGAAAAGTTGGACTGGGCAGGCCTGGAAGTTCAGTGTGTTCATTATATACAGTAGAACTGGGAGGCAGCATTAAATGCTTACAGTTGAATAAAGAGGCAGAGTGTCTTAGGGTTTACTATTGCTGTGAGGAGACACCATGACCACGACAAATCTTTTTTGGGGGGTGGTGTTGGGGGGGGAGTTCAAGACAGGGTTTCTCTGTGAAACAGTCTTGGTTGCCCTGGAACTCACTCTGTAGACCAGGCTGGCCTCAAACTTACAGAGATCCTCCTGACTCAGCCTCCCGAGTGCTGGGATTAAAGGCGTGTGCCACCGCCGCCGCTGCCACCACCACCACCCGGCATGGCAACTCTTATAAAAGAAACATTTAATTGTGGTTTGGAGGTTTGTCATGGCGTGGAGAGTGATGGCATGCAGGCAGGCATAGTGCAGGCAACAGTAAGTTGACTGTCACACTGAGTGAAGTTTGAGAAAAAGACTTCAAAGCCAGCCCCACAGCAACACACTTCCAACAGAACATGTGGCCCAGATTAAATGTGTGCCCTCCAGCCTCAAGGTCTGGATTAAAGGTGTGTGTGTCTTCCAGCCTCCTCCAACAAGACCACACTTCCTCCAACAAGGCTACACCTCCTAATAATGCCACTCCTTATGAGCTCATGGGGACCAAATATATTCAAACTACCACACAGGGTTATTACATACAGATAAACAAGGAGGCCAGGTTTATGGTGTACAACTCGATCAAAGAGACAGGTTTAGCTAATGTCTATAGGAGAAGTCTTCCTAAGGCAGCAGTCTTCAGACTGTAACTATGGGGGGAAGCTATGGTGGACATTTTCTGTACACACTAACACTAGTCACAAGAACCAGGACGGAAGGGTGTGAGGCTTTGGGGTCCTTGACATGGCCGTGCCCATGTCAATAATACATTCCCTCAGAACCTCATTCGCTCGGGGTTTCTTCTACTAGCCACTAGTGGTTTCTCTCCTTTTACCTTATTAAGGCAGTCTTTTGACCCAGGAGCTCCAGGCCAACTTTATTGCCTTGTCTTATGTCTGCCAGAGTACTAGGATTACAGATGTATACCACAAAACTGAATCATTTTTGTGTGAGTTCAGGGGCTCAAAATCAGGTTGTCATGCACCTGTTTGGCCATGTTGCCTGCTGGGTTTTTTTTCTTTTCTCTTCTTCTTCCTTTTTTGTTTGTTTGTTTATTATTATTTGTTCTTTTCTTTCTTCCTTTCTTTTTTCTTTTTCTTTTTTTTTTTTTTTTTTTAGACAGGGTCTTGCTCTGTAGACTAGGCTAGCCTCCAACTCAGGGAGATCCGACTGTCTCTGCCTCCCAAGTGCTGGAATTAAAGGTGTGTGCCACTGCTGCCCAGTTTATTATTTTTTAGATTTTTTTTCACCCTGGGATTAAAGGCGTGTGCCACCACTGCCAGGCTATATAGATACTTTTAGATAATTTAGTTATGAGCAGGTCAAAAGATCTGCTCTTAGAGACATTGTATGTAAGAGAATAGCCTGAGGTGTGGCTAATCTCAATGCTGCTCTGGAGGTAGAGGCAGACAGATCTCTGAGAGTTTGAGGCCACCCTGGTCTACATAGTGAGACCCTGTTGAGAGAGAGGGAGAGAGGGAGAGAGGGAGAGAGGGAGAGAGGGAGAGAGGGAGAGAGAGAGAGAGAGAGAGAAAGAGAGAGAGAGAGAGAGAGAGAGAGCGAGCTCTATTAGATTAGGATAGGAACTGAGCCTGGTGTCTCAGAGAATTTGTGTACCAAGTACAAGGGTTTGGATTGCACCCAAAGAAATTAGAGATTGAATCCCGACAGATACTTTGGCTAAAGATCAGGAGGTTCTTAGCAAGCAGTCTCAAATGGGTGGCTCATTAGCTTTTCAGAACTAATTTTATGTCACCACCACCCACAACATGCATCTCAGATGAGTTAATGAATTTTCTTTCATCCCAAGGCCCTGTCTTCGTACACTTTTCTCTCTCTTTTGGGAACCAAAGCGATACCTGCGTCATCAGAGGGGTGAAAAGAACTATTTCCTCCCTTTGGAACTTTCTCTTCTTCCTTGTCCCTGCCTGTACAGTCTTTTCCTTTATTCTTGCTTCCACTTTCTCCCCTTTAGGGGCAATTTCCATTACTAAGCTCCACGATGAGGCTGTGCCCATCTTTTGTCACAGAAACTGGCACTGTAGAAAGAACCGATGAAAACATAGATCTCTGGGTGCGAATCGAATTGGACGACTTAACTTTTAAATTATTTAATGTGTGATCCCGCGCGAGGTAAGAGGACGTGGTATCTTTCGAGAATCGTTTCTCTCCTTTCACCGTGTGGGTCAGGATAACCTTGAATTTCTCATTTTTCTGCCTCCCCTACCCCCCCCATTGCCCCCCAGTGCTGCGGCTACAGGCCAGAGCCACCGCAATCGGTTCTACCCGGTGCTGGGGATGAAGCTTTGGGTTTCACGTATGCCTAGAACCAAGCACTGCTAACGGAGCCTTTTCCCCAGATCCTGGCCCAAAATCTATGATCTTACGCCAACTGAGCCTCAGCCTTCGGCTTCAGCCTCCATCTATAAACTAGGAACATCCGTCTAGGCAGGTGGTGAGGGCCAAAAAGATTTCGTTAGTGGTTTAAAGAACCTAGAAGATTTCCACTACGCCTGGAATAGCCAGGCCCCGCCCTTCTCGCCCCCAGGGATGACGCCACCACCCGAGTTATGTAGTGACGTCATCTCCGGGCCGCCTCTGCTCCAGCCCCTCTTCGGAAACGTCCGACTCCTGGGACCAGTCTCCGGCTTTCGGTTAATTTTTTTCCCTCCCATTCTCCCACCTAAAACTTTCGGCTCTTCCCGCCTTCCTTCAGACTAGCAATTTGGGTTCTTCTCGCTTGCTCTGGGGCGAGTTTCTGAAAGTCATTTACTCTTTGAATTAATTAATCGCCTTTCCAGCCCCACCCGTTCAGCTCATTCGCTAATTCCTATTCGCTCGGCTCGACTTATTTCAGCTACTTCCGCCTCTTGCTGCGATCCCTTCACTGACTTCGGCTCTTTCCGGATTATCTCAAGTCCTCGGGTTTCTCCAATCCCGAAGCGCTTCGGCTATTTCCGGCTCTCCGTGCCTTCTCTAGTCCCACCCCCACGACCACCCTCGGTTCTTTAGGTGGGTCTTCGAGCCGCTTCACGTTCCTTCAGTGACCTAGATCTTCCTTCGGCTCTTTCCGGCTTACTCCAGCCCCTCGGGTTTTTCTCAGCGGCATTCGGCTCTTTCCGTCTCTCCGCCACCTCGCCCTTCCGCTTCGGTTCTTTCCGCCTGCTTTCGGGCGGGCTGTCCCTGCCCTTCTCCACGTGACGCTTCTCGGGCCTCTGTTACCCCCTCCCTCCACGCCCTTCCTCCGGCTTCAGCCTGTGTGCTCGTCCCGGCTGTGCCGCCATTTTGTGTGAATTCCCGACCGCGGCGGGGGCCGGGCAGCTGGGGCCTCTAGGGCGGGCAGACAGTCGGCCCGTCTCCGCAGCCCGTTCCCTCTTCTCCCTACTTTTTTTTTTAGCCATCCCCTTGCTCGCTCTCCTCTCTCCCCCTTCCCCTCCGCTTGCTCCGTTGCGCGCGGTCCGCGCTAATTACACCCAACCACCCACCAGTGTCCGTGTCCCCCGGGTCTCCGGCCTTGGGGGCCCGTATGTGTGTGTGTGTGTGTGAGTGTGTCTCGGGAGGGAACCTCTCGCCCCGATGAGGGTCCCGTGCCCGTGAGCGAGTGATCGCAGGGGCGGGCCGCGGAGACAGCAGGCGGCGGGCGGCCTCGCCGGGGCCTAGGCCGCGCGGCCTACGTGGAAGTCGGCTCAGAGGTGATTCCGAAACCGAAAAAGAAATACCCCGTATCTAGAGAGAGACATAGACAGGCAGCCAGACGCCCAGTTCCCATCAGGAGCCTTGGAGAGCCCAAGTGTGCCCCTCCCGCCACGCCCAAGCAGTCCTTTTTCGTGCATTAACATCCCCTCCCCCTCAAAGGAACGATGGAGGCCGCGCCCGGGACCCCCCCGCCGCCGCCATCAGAGTCGCCGCCGCCGCCATCGCCGCCGCCGCCATCAACGCCTTCGCCTCCTCCGTGTTCCCCCGACGGCCGCGCGGCCACCCCGCACCTCCTCCACCACCGCCTCCCGCTCCCTGACGACAGGTCAGGCCCCCCGGCCTGGGCCGGGCAGCGTCCCCCGGGGAGGGGGGAGGAGGAGGAGGAAGGGGACGGCCGCCATGTTGGGCCGGGCCGCGGAGGAGGAGGAGGAGGAGGAGGAGGAGGAGGAGGAGGAGGAGGAAGGGCGGGGTCGGTGGGTGTCTCTAACTCGCTCGCTCTTTCTCGCTTCGCTTTCTCTCCCGGCCTCATGCGTTGCCCCCCCTCGCGGCGTTCGCCCGCTCTCCCTCGCTCTCGCTCTGTCTTTTTTTGGGCGCCATGCTGAGGGGAAGGTGAGGAGGCGCCCCCCGGACCCCCCGCGCCCGCCGGTCCGTCCGTCCGTCCGCCCGCCCGGGGCACGGGCCGCCAAGGGGGTGGGCTTGCCGAGGCCCGTCAGGCTCCTCGGCCGCCCCTGCGCTCGGAGCTGGCCGTCAGCGGCCTGTCGCCTGGCTTCGGGGAAGGCTTTGGGGGAGGGGCCCCCGGAGTCCCTTGTTTTAGGGAGATCTCCAGCTTGCAGCTCCTCTCTTAGGGGTTCGGAGTTGGGGGTCTTCCCAGTCCCTGACAGTATCCTTTCTCCTGGGGGAGGTTATACCCTGCCCATTTTGGATAGGTCCCCGAATCTAACGCAGGCAGAAAGTGGGGGTTCGGATCAGCCTTCGCTCCAACCTTCTGTGGAGGGCTCCTTAGGATGGGGGCTCTTGTGCACATTTTTTGGCGGGAGGTATTTTCTAGTTACTCCTCTAGAAGGCAGGCAGGGAAGGGGTGCATCTCCAGCTCTTCTGATGAAAGCTCTTGACCTTTTTTGGAAGCCCTGTTTTTTCTCAGGGTCCCCTCTCTTTTGTAGGTAGGTGACAGTGGTAGAGGGTCCTTAGTCCTAAGCCTTATTTTATTTTATTTTTTGTTGGGGGGGGTGTTGAAGGTTGCTTTCTCTGCTGTGGATGGGAGAGGAAGTTGGCCACCGCTTTCCCCGGGGCATCTCCCCTCTTCTTAGGGTAAAATGGGGTACGATTGCTCCTACGGGAGCAAAGGAGGTCTCCTTGTACTTTGGCAGGACGTGAAATGTGGCGCCCCTTGTCCTTGATTAAATGCGAAGTGGGTTCCCCCACGCCCTTCTCTGGCGGGTGATAATGGGGACAGTCCCGAGCGTTTTCAGGATGAGGTTTGGGGCCCTGCTGGCCCTGCTGGAGCATAAGGGTATGGGGTAAGGGTTTGCTGACTCCTGGGGGCTGGAGTGAGGAGATTTGAAAAAGAAAGGTGGGTTTCAGTGGGCAGGAAAGCCAGTCTTGCAGGCAGTGGGGGGTGGGGTAGGGTGGAGAGAGAATTCGCTGGACAGATGGCTCGCAGCCGCCTGGGGAATCGCAGAGTACCCCTCCAGACAAGGGTCTCAGCCCTTTATCCCCACTCCCACGTCCTGTTTTCCCTTTCTCCTTCACAGACCCTCCTTTGCCTTTTAAAAGAAATGGCACCCACATTCAAAGACACAGGTGCAGCAGTTTGGTGAGCTTTTTACTTTTTTTTTTTTTTTTTTTCTGTTTTGTTCTAATTAAATGTATCGTCCTGGGAATCGCAGCCCTTCGCAGCCAGACTACAGTTCAAGGAAATAAACAGATTAGCGGAGGTCTGTTCGCTAAGCCCACGGTGGGCTTCCAGGCCCTCTCGGGGCAGGTGCCTTACTCAGAGGTGCTTACAAGCTTTATCCGACCTCTAAGGAGTTCTCTTATGTCAGAAGTGTATGTCTTACAATGGGTTGGGATGGTAAGTAGCCTCTTTTATTGAGTAATTCAATTATCTCCCTCTTTTAGTCCTTTCCTGCCTGCTTCCTCCTCGCCTTTAGACCAAAGTGATGCTTGAGAGTGCATTTATTATGTTCAAATCAGGATTCTAACCCGATTGAGCCCTTTTAGACTTGCACATCCTTTCAGTGTTTAATTTTTAAAAATTGATGTACACAGTTTTCTTTAAAAAAAAAAAAAAGTGTTACTGTAACATGACAAAAATCCATGGAAAAGGCCCAGTATGTTTTCAGACCCTTGGTGTCCCTCTTTCCAGATCCACCCATTGCTTTGTCTCCAGCCTTCATGTCAAAGTGGCTACTTAAGGGGACAAGCTTACTGATTTGGTTTCTACTTCTATTCAAGTTAAGGTCATATCCCTTGTCCTCCCCAAAAAGACTGTTTCAAGCAGGTCCAATTTCCTTATTTTACTCGAATGTTTCTTACAGTGATAGACATTTAAATTGAGCAAGTCATTTGTAAAGTACTGTCTAAGCACAAAATGTATCTGTAAACTGTGTCAAACCCTGATCTCTCCTGTCTCCACTGCTCTTTGTTCGAAAGCACATGCCTGACCGTGAAAAGTTGATGTAAAACGTGTTACACGCCCAGTCATGTTGGAGAGCACACCCCGGTCCTCAGTGCCCCTCATCCTACACATTCAAGTTAAAAAGAAACATCAACAACACAAACAAGAGCAGTGACTTGCAGGACCTAACACTGTCCTTCTAACGTGTTTACAAGCATTCGTTCTTCTGTTAAAAGACAAAACACGGTGAAGTTCCATGTCCCTGGCCCACTGTCGGTCCCTGAGGTACCTTGTTAGAGAAGTCTTCCTCACACATGAGCCTAGTCCCTGCCAAAGGAGCCGCTTCCCTCTTCGTTCTCACAAGCGATGGCCACCGCACTTGAGCATGTAAGCTGCCGTTTGTCAGGCCACTTGTTTTCTTCCTTTTAATGTATTCACAGTTTTACCTGCCATGCAATGGTGGTCTGATGTCTAATCAGTTGTCCAAGGAAGAAGTTTCCATAACATGCAGTATTCCTGCGCAAAATGTCTAAAGCACGAACTCAACACACTGTCCAGTGCGCTGGGTCAGCTGGAAAAAACATTTGAAGATTGCTCCCATCTTGTGTAAAATTCCTCCTCTAGGAGCTCGGAGCAGAAACTGGGTGCCAACCGATAACCCTTCCTTCCAGTCCACGAGTTTAGGATTACTGAGTTGAAAAAGGAGGTTTAAACTTTAAAAATAAAAAGTTAGAAGGAAATGGAATTCCTTTTGTAAATGTTTCCTCCCAACATTTTAAACAGCTCTTAGTATGTCCACACAAGGGTTTGTTGTTTTGTTGGCAAAGGAGTCCCCAATATTAAGTCAGCTCTGTTTAGGTCTTCCTTATTTTTGAAATGTCACAGTAGTACCTTTTTTTTCCTCCCTAAACTGATGTACCAGTATTAGTTAATAATGAAATTAATGGATGTTGCAAAAGCAAAAGAAAAGGGTGTCACTTGGAATCCCTGATTTTAACAGCAAAGCATATATATATATATACTTTGTAACCTTGGAAGTTTTTGTTTCCTCTGGATGAAAAGTTTAATTTGAAAGCAAGTAAAAAATCTCCCTGTAGGAGCACAATGGGCTTTGACCATGACAGTGCGGACGCTCCAGTCAGAGGCCCTCACCCCTTCTCCAGTTTACTCCTCCAGAGAGAGAGTGATTCCGTGTAAGAGCTTTCTAACTCCTAGTCTATCTTCTAGGGCTTTCCTTCATTTACTCTAAGGTTTAGATTTTTGATTCTTGATTAGACAGTTTTCTGGAAGTTTTAGAAAATCATCCATGTGGTTTTGCCTTATTCAGGAAGATTTATCCCAAGGGGAAATTTTGTGGGGAATAAGACAACCCTGACTGCTCTGCCTGGCAAGTTAGAGGTGAACTGTATGGCTCCTGAGTGAGTGTTTCCATATAGTTGAACTCTAGGACAGGTTCCTAGGCCCTGGCACTGCCTCCACCCTTGCCCACCCAGTGCTCTTGAGTCCTTTACCTTCCCTGTGGGCTGTCTCAGAACCACCTCAGGTTCTTCACTGTTCTGTGGCGTCCCTAGAAACCTTTTTCATGGAGGTGATGTTTAGGGATTCTTTTCCAGTGACCACCTCTGTTGAAAGTCACTGATTAAACTGTCTCCAGGTGTCTGTGGATAGCTTTAAGTCCAACCAAATTCAGGGAACCTACATGTAGTCTATGCGGATGGAATCTTCTAGTAGTATCAGAGTGACTGGTTCTGCCCTGCTATGGGATCTTAAGTGATAGGCTTGAGTTGAGCCAGGCCCTTGGCTGTACCTCCCCACTGCTGGGGTGCACAGCCAGGATGAGAGGGAAACAGGAAGGTTGCTGCATTCTGGCAGTTGATACTGAGTGCTTTGAGGACCTGAAGGAGCAGCCTGCTCATTGGCAGAGGTAATGGAGGAAATGGTCTGGAGTCAGTTACATAATTAAGGCCTCATAGGCTGTGGCAAGCTGCCTGTTTGGATAAGTTAAGGCCAAAAAATGAACTTGCTCAAAGGGAGCCAAACTTTCCAGCTCTGGCTTTCCTAGTTTCAAGGCCACATCTGCTACAAAGCTCTGTTGCATCTGTGAATGTTCTGGGCACACTGTTAGACCCAGTGCAGCATTAGTGTAGTGATAGTGCTATGTGGTGAGGTGAGGTGGTTTCAAAATCAATTTCAGGCACATTGCCCACAGAGGTGATTTTTGGGGGGGCTGGTGTAACAAATGAAGACATGACCTACTATTGGTTGGTGCTAGTTACAGCTATATCATCATAGAGATAATTTTTCATTAGCAGGATGGAGGTTGTCTGCTAGAATTAGCTTGTTTCTCTTGGCCAAATTGCTCCTGATAGGGACCCATACTGTTTTCCCTGCCTCAGCTGTGTTGATTGGTGGCTCAGCTCCCTGTTTGTTAGGCAGGTGGTGACATCTCTGAACACTGGAGGTGGCAACAGGATGTGAACGAAGAGTGGGTATTTAGAAGTTGCTGCTGCTGTTCAGGGCTAGTGCCCTCCAGCACCGGTGCCCACTTGTCAGGGTCACCACAGGCCAGTGGGCCCTGCAGAGCACCTACGCAGTGGCTGCGGCTCAGTGCCTCTTCCTTACCAGGAGGAAATTCCAAATAGAACGCCGGCAGCCCTGTCTGTAAATAGAGCAGGATGTGTGTGACTGAGGGAGGTTTACTCATCCTGCACCTCTCAGGGTTGGGCAGCTTTCTTAGTTGAAAGGAGCCTGTGGGGGACTGAAGTCGATGGAAGCCATCTTGTGGCACTTCCTGTTTCTCAGTGCTTGTTCTGGATGCTAAAATGTCCTGCTGTCTTGAGCCAGTGCCTGCTGTACTGGCATGTGCTTGCCTTTGCAATTAAGAGTGGAGTGAGTCAGCGTTCCAGCTGAGGTTGGCCCCCTGAGAACCAGGAAGCTGGGGATCCAAAGCCAACCCTCACTCTTATCCCCACCTCCTTGCTCTGCTTCAGCCATCCCTTCCTGGTCTGAATCTCTGAGTGCCAGGCCTCCTGGATTCCAGGGTCTGTCACCCCTTGTAATTTGGCCGAGTCCCTGAGGGTTATGCTTATTCAGCAGCAAGGCTTGTCCTGCATTTGTGCCTAACTACTTGCTTCAGAGGAAAAGCCATTGCATATGTGAAAGCAAGCACTTTTTTTTTTTCCTGGGAGCTGAGGATCAAACCTTGAGCTTGCTGGGCAAGTGCTCTACCACTGAGCTAAATGCCCAACCCCCTTGTCCTGCATTTTGATTGGAAATCAAATGTTTCATTGTTCTGTTTTGTTTTCAGAACGAGGGGAGGAAGGCCCAGCACCTGCTAGGTGTTTGCTCTGCTAGAGCTGCATCCCCAGCCCTTGGTTGCCCTTGTGCTTTGTTGTGAGACAAGGTCTCACGGTTTAGGTCATACTGGCCTCCAACTCTAAGTGATGTTCTTCCTTAGACTTCAGGATGCTGGGATCACAAATGTAGCCAGTTTGCCTGGCTAGCTCCTAGTAGTTGTTGGTTTGGCTGTTTTAACAAGAGAGGTTCTCACACAGTATCCCTTGTTGGCATAGAACACTGGCCATCTTACCATGCTGAGTCCTATGTAAGGCAGTCCTTCTGCCTCTGTCTCCTAAGTGCTGGGATTGCAGGTGTGTTCCACTGTGCCCTTTGGCTTTTTGACGCTGGGTCTCAGTTTGTAGCACAGCTGTACCTTTGTGAGTGGAAAGGTCAAAGGGTGATAGCCATCAGTCCCTGCTGCAGACTTCCACATAAGCTTCTTAACCTTTGGTGGGAAATCAGCAATAAGATCTAGTCACAGAAAGCGCTGGAGGCTATATGTGACAGATGCTGTCTCTCCCCACTGAGCTGTCCTAAGTCTGCTACAGTACTCCTCTCTTTTCCATTAGTTTTATTTTAAAGTGTGTGTGTGTGTGTGTGTGTGTGTGTGTGTGTGTGTTTGTTGTCTGTTGGCATGTTCACATTAGTGCAGGAGTTGTTATACTTACTTGGGGGCTGGGAACTGCCCAGGTCGTCTAGATGAGCATTTGGTGTTCTTAACCACTGAACCATGTCTTTAGTCCTCTTTCTGTTTTGAGATGGGGTCTGATTCTACAGTTCGGGCTGGCCTTAAACTTGAAGTAGTCCTTCTGCTTCAACCTCCCAGTGCAGTGGTATAGTACTTTTTTGTTGTTTTGAGACAGGTTCTAAACTCAATATATAGATCGGGTTGGCCTCAAACACAGAGATCTGCCTGTCTCCACCTCCCGGGTTGGGATTCAAGGCTTGTACCACCATACTCACCATACCTCACACTGGTATAGTACTCTTCACACTGTAGGATGTGATCATTAGTGGTCTGTGAAGGTCAGTTATTGATGTGTCTTCATATTAGACAAAGATCAGAAGAGGGTAGAAAGGAATGTAATTAAATGAAACTTCCTTTACATTTTACACAAAATGTAAAAGGAGTTATAGGTCAAGGGCAGAAAGTTTGAGCCTGGCATGATGATCAGGCCTATAGTCTCAGCTTCCTGGGAGGCTAAGGCAAGAGGATTACAAGGCCTGCCTGAGCTAAGCTCATGGGTGCCTGAGTAACTTTAGCAAGACCCTGTCAAGATAGAAATAGAAAAGGGAACTGGCAAGGGACGTGGCCAGGGGTGTTTTGCAAATTGCCTGGCATGTACAAAGTTCTGGGTTCCATTCCTAGCCCCAGTAATGCAAAAAAAGAAATTGAAAGAAGAAAAAGTAAATAAAAATTGAAAGCCGTCCATCTAGTATAGGACTTTGCAGACCTTTGCCCTTGTCCCAAGTCAATTTTTATAGGCCAAGTTTATCAGCATAAGCATGCCCATCTGTATTATCCTCAGTAGCAAATGGCAGAGCTGAGAAATTGAGATGGACCATGTGGCCTGCAAAAAGCTGACAGTATATATATACTCTGGGCCCTTGACCATGCTTGCTGGCCTTTGCACACAGTGGCCACAGTATGTTTATATGGGAGCAGATGGGAAGTGCAGGTATGGCAAGTAAAGTTGGTCCTGCAGAGGTGGACATCGCTGTCAGCCTCCCAGACTGCAAGAGGGTCTGTCATCCTTGTGTTCTGTGCCTGGGCATGTAGAGATCCAGGCTCAAGCTTTTCAGCTGCAAAGTGGATGGATGGATTTTTCCTTTTTACTAGAGATTGAACCAAGAATGTTCTGGACAAGTGCTCTACCACTGAGCTATATCCCCAGCCCTCATGGATGGGGTTTTGATTCATGAGAAGTAACCAAAGTCTTCCTGAGGCCCAGCTCTAGAAGTGACCACAGCTAATATATCCTTCTGTGACCTAACCCTAGGCAGCTGGGACCAGACTCTAGAGTTGCTTGACTAAATGTCCACTGTAGGTGGATAATTGCCCTCCTCATTTTCTTTTCTTTTTTTTCCCCCTGAGACAGGGTTTCTCTGTAGCTTTGGAGGCTGTCCTGGAACTCGCTTTGTAGACCAGGCTGGCCTCGAACTCACAGAGATCCACCTGCCTCTGCCTCCCTTCCGAGTGCTGGGATTACAGGCGTGCGCCACCACTGCCTGGCCCTCCTGATTTTCTTAAGAGACACAGGGACGCCGGGCGGTGGTGGCGCACGCCTGTAATCCCAGCACTGGGAAGGGAGGCAGAGGCAGGTGGATCTTTGTGAGTTCAAGGCCAGCCTGGTCTACAGTGAGATCCAGGAAAGGCACACAGCTGCACAGAGAAACCTTGTCTCAAAAAACCCAAAAAGGAGAGAGAGACAGAGAGAGACAGAGACAGAGACACATTGGGGCTTAGTTTTCCTTAGGACGCCACTATACAGGGCACCAGCAGACAGCTATATGCAGTTAATTGCAGCTCCTCAGAAGTTTTTATTGTGTGTGTGTTTTGTTTTTTAAGATTTATGTCATGTTGTATGAATGTTTTGGGTACAGCATGTGTCTGCCTGCTGCTCAAAGAGGGCATCAAAATTCTTGGAACTGTGAGTTCGAGGTCAGCCTGGTTTGCAAAGTGAGTTCCAGGACAGCCAGGGCTGCACAGAGAAACCTTGTCTCAACCCCAAAAGCAAACAAACAACAACAAAAAGCCCTAATTTAGTGGTTGAGAAAACTTGATCCTTGTCCAAAGAACCTGAGTTCTGTTCCCAGCATCCACATCTGGTGGTTTACAACTACCTATAACTGGGTTATCTGCCACCTTCTGGCACCCACACAGATGTGTACAGGTCCATATATATACACATAAATAAAAAAAATTTTTTAAGGTCAAGCTGGGCGGTGGCACGGCCTTTAATCCCAGCAGTTGGGAGGTGAAGGCAAGTGGATCTCGAGACCAGGCTGGTTTGTAGAGTGAGTTCCACGACAGCCAAGGCTACACAGAGAAACCATGTCTCAAAAAACAACACAAAGTCACAGGCAGGGAATATAGCTCAGTGCTAGAGTGCTTGTCCGGTGTGCACAAGGCTCAGTATATTGGGTGGCAATTGATTCCCCTAAAAAATTACAAGGTGAGCCTTTCTTCAGATTAATTAGACATATTAGACATTTCTTTCCTGAGTATTGGGAATGAGGTAGCTTTGCCTTCGAACTGTCGGAAGCTCCTAAGCTGGTATCCTGTGGCTTGCAAAGGGTGTGATAGTTGCTGATGGTCTGAAAGAGCCATGTGTCTTGGCTGTTTGCCAATTGGTGGGAGTCAGACAATAGCTACTCCCACAAAGGAAATGGCAACTTTGTATCTGGGAGGTTCCTCTGGACTGGCTTCCTTAAGCAGTTGATTTGAAGCTTCTGAGTTAAGAGGTTCGTGCTTGAATGGACCACAATGTGGGGGCTGCAGCTTGTGAATACAAGTGTGCGTTTCCTTAGGGCACTTTGCAGTTTCCTCTTTGGGGTTTGCATTGCTTGCTAACCCCCCTTTCCCACCCCAAGACTATGTCTTACTCTGTAGTAAAGCCGTCCTGATCTGATGGAGGACCAGATCCTGGATCCTGACAGCTTGCATCACCAGAGGCAAGAGTCTTTCCCTGCTGAACCGCCTCTCCAGCCCTCCTGTCTCATTTTGACATTTCTGGAATACTGTCATTTCATATACATGTTGCATATTTTGTCTGTTTAATAACTCATTCCTGTACAAGATGATTATGATTTCTATTATCTTAAGGCTAGAGATTAAGAGCTAGCCTTTGGGGTCAGAGTTCTGATTTCTATTTCTAATTCTGTTTCTTGCTGTGACCCTATAGGCAGATTTCTTTCCATTTCTTAGCCTCAGTCTGCTTGTCTGTAAAATTGAGGTGGTAAGGAGAGGAGAAAAGGATGAGTTCAGCATGGAGGTGTAGATGTTAGCAGTGAGCAGTGCGGACTGCCTTCAGACTGCCCAGGACCCCAGGATACAAGAAGTAGGTCAGAGAGATGTCGCCCAGCCCTAGCCTGCCATATTTGTTCCTTCCCGTTTTTTTTTTTTTTTTTTCAATGTGCGTGCGTGTGAGTGGTTTTGTTTTTTATGAGGTAGGATTTCTCTTGTGTAGCTTTTGGAGCCTGTCCTGGAACTCACTCTGTCTGTAGACCAGGCTGGCCTTTAACTCACAGACACCCGCCTGCCTCTGCCTCCCAAGAGTGCTAGGATTAAAGGAGTATGCCACAATGCCTGGCTAAGGATATGCATGTATATTGAAAACCTCCGTTATTCTTAGCAAAATTAGTAGTTAGCCATTAAGTGCCTGAAATACCCAGTCTCGGTTCAGTCTGCATGGACGTTCCTTGTGTGGCATGCTGTAGGTGGTTCAGATCCATGCACTGGCATCAGGAGGTCTCTTTCTTCCTGGGGTTGGTTCATCTGGTTGTCACAAGGCAGGCATGTTACCATGGAGATGGCATGACATCACAGAGCAGGTTATGATTGTGCCTACACATGTCAAGGGGAGGGCAACAGAGCCCACTTGTTCTTGGTTTCTGGTTGATGAACTGGGTAGTAAGGACACTGACAAACATGTGTGAGGTGCAGAGGCTTGCTTCAGGGCTCTCCTAGCTCTGCAAAGCCCTCAGTGCTGTCCCCCTTGGCTGCTGTACCACTTCCTAGATCAAGGGAAGGTCATGGGTCGGGGAGGGAGGCTTCTTTAGTTATGAGTCCAGGCCAGCTTTCTAAAGGAGAGGCTCTGTGCCTTGTTCCTAGTGACTGACCTGTCCTACAGGGCCGGGCCAAGATCCTTGACTTCTGCACTTAGGCCTATTTGTTAAGCATTTGAAGAGGCAGGGCCTCCTTAAATTTTTGTGATTTTTGTCCCCAGTTAATGGGTCATTAAGAGCCTACCTAGGCAGTTTGTTGAGAATCGGGTCAGTTAATGATCATAACCCCGACCTTCACATTAACCTAGCAGCCTCATGAGCTTCAGGTAACAGCCACTGTTCCATGAGTTTCCTTCCACTTCTGTTTTGTGGTGTGGTGTCTCTCTCCCTCCTCCCCCATGTAAACCAGAGCCACAGGCTCCTGGCTTTCAGCTTGCTTCAACAGTCTTTATGGATAGAGTTGCTGAGAGCTACAAGATTCCTTGTGCTTGTGGGGTCTTTGTTTTTTCTACCAAGCTTGATTGGTCCCACTGTCCTCTTTGTTAGCTCTGCCTGTTTTTTTCTCTTGGTCAGACATTCTGAGGCTTTGTGGTCCCGTGTAGATTAGTTGAGCAAATGGAGACAATTTTGCAGCAGGTTTGGTTGAGAGAGGATGGCCTCAATGAAATGGGCACTTGTTGGCGGGCAGTCAGCAATGTCCCCCAAGAAGAACTGGCTGTCGCTTCCGCCCATGCCTGTTCCCCAGGTCACATGCCAACTCCTTCAGGCTTCTCTTTGTTGTGTGCTCTGGTACTATTTTATCTTGTTCTTTGGGTTCTGGTTTTTGAGACAGTCTCGTGTAGCCCAGGGTGGTCTCAAAGTTGCTCTGTAGCTAAGGATAACGTTGTTTTTCAAGACAGGGTTTCTCTGTGTAGTTTGGTGCCTGTCCTGGAACTCGCTCTGTAGCCCAGGCTGGCCTCGAACTCACAGAGATCCGCCTGGCTCAGCCCCCCGAGTGCTGGGATTACAGGCGTGCACCACCTCCGCCACCCGGCCAGCTGAGGATAGCTGAGTTCTTGATGCTGCTGTCTCATCTGGCGTACTAGCTCCTTTTTGGACAAGTATAGCTTCTACTCTATTGCTTACTGTATGGCTACTCTTTGTGCAGGGCTTTGTCTGTTATTTAATCTCCCACTCTGGAAATGTGTGTAAGGCTGTCTCATTGTCCAGGTGAGAGCCCATCCTAGGGAGGAGGCAGAGCTGGTTGTCACTTGGTCCGTAGGAAGTCTTGGTCTGTCCCTGAGCTGCTTGGAAACACCACATTTCCTTACTGAGTGTTTTTGGGAAGCCCATGCTGTATGAGTTGGCAAGCTAAGGACCCTGGGGGGTTTGACCCAGGAGGTGTTACTTAGACTGGACATCTAGGTGTATTCTTTGACCAAGGAGGAGCTGCAGTGAGCTCCAAAAATGGAAACTTGGAAGCTTTGTTCAGGAAGTTGGAGGCAGAAAAGGAGGTGTTGTCTGTCCTGTTCCCACTTCTCTCTGCTGGCCAGGCAGTGGCCTGGGATGGCTGGTTCTTGTCTTTAGGGGTCCTGGAAGTGGCTCCAGCCGCAGGCAGGCAGGCAGGCAGGCAGCGGGTGAACTGCTAGTCAATGCTGGGGAAATAACGCAGTCTCTGCAGCCCAGCTGTAGAGTTTTCTCCCCGAGCACCTGTCTCAAGAGGGTTTGGTAGGGCTAGATTGAAACTATTAGTGCAGTGGGGCTTCTCCCACTTTTCTTGGGGGAGTATGTCACCATCTATTAAGCGTATTCCCTCGGTATTTAATCCCACTCTGACAGGATTTTTCTGGCAGCCTGTTACAGTGCCATTTCGTGAACCTGCCAGCTGTTTTCTGTCCCTGGCCCTAGGGATATCCGCCCTCTCCCGGTGGCCTCCTTCCTTTCTAGTGAATAGTCTGCAGGAAGTAGTCAGACCTGATACATAAGCCTCTTAGCTGGGAAGGCATCTGCAGCATGGTGGCCATGGCAGAGATCATATAGATCTCTGGGGGCTGAGGACAGAGCACAGCTGAGTGCCTCTGCAGATGTAGTGACCAGTCTGGTGTCACCCTCCCAATGCCGCTTCCAAGTCACAAGCAGTTTATCATTTATTTATTTTTTATTATTTTGTCATTTTGAGACAAGATGTTGCTCTGTAGCCCAGGTTGGCCCTGAACTAGAGATCCTCCTGCCTCAGCCTCCTGGGTGAGATTACAGGCACAGATTGCCATGCCTAGCTAGATTTAAAAAAAAAAAAAAAAAAAAAAAAAAAATTCTATTTTTAAGGGTCTCTCCATTCAAGGGAAACAAAGTTTTAAGCATGTGTTGGTCCATTTTGTAAAAGCTTGTGCATGTAGCTCTTGCTGAGCCCAGATTTGCCTGGACCTTTAGCAACGCTATCGGTGAGAATGTTGGGCTGAAGTCTTTGTAGAGTGAAGAAGCTCTGGAAGGAAAGCTGTATGATTCTTGATGACAGTTGAGGTTCATGATGATCTTGTCACATGTTCCCAGGGTGTTAGAAATGGGGCACCTTCATCAGAGCCAGCTGTAGCATGGGGACAGAGTGGAAAGCCTCACCTGATCCTGGGCAAGATCTCTATCTTCATAGCCCTGTGCCCAGTGACCTATCCAAGACTGCCAGATGGGCTGAATTTCATGTGGTTCCTGCCATTTTCTTACAAGGAAATTATGGAAAAGGAGGTAGTCGGGTACCCATGCCCAAGACCATTAGCTTTACCTTCACAGGGAATCCCAGCCTGCCTGGCTCCAGCCTGCTCTTTACCTCTGCCTGTTCCTCCTCTTTGAGGTGTGGCCCTGGCCCACCCACAGTGTTCCCATCAGAGATACTAGGTGGCTTTGCTCCCATCACCGCTGGCCAGTGGCCATGTCACTGAGTAACAGCTTTTTCCTCGAGACAAAACCAGTTTTCCTAGTCAGGTTTTCCCATTGCTGCTGGTTCTGAGCTGAACCTGCAGAGTGCCTCACTTGACAGGAATGCTTCTCTGTGCCCTACCCCATCTTGAGTTGGCTGTGTCTTCTGTGCAGGTGGGATCCCACAGCTGAGCTACTTAGGTGGAGAGCCTCTGAGGTACACAAGGCCTCCCTCCCCACTGTGGTTGCCTTTGACAAAGCATTAGGAGCCTTATGCCTTGCTGTCTGAGT
This sequence comes from Onychomys torridus, assembly GCF_903995425.1. Classification (NCBI taxonomy): domain Eukaryota; kingdom Metazoa; phylum Chordata; class Mammalia; order Rodentia; family Cricetidae; genus Onychomys; species Onychomys torridus. Next base: position 9,528,999 of record NC_050443.1, read on the forward strand.
GTTGTCCTTGACCTCCACTTTGTATGTCTTTGGGGCCAGGCCTCTTGGATGTTGAGCCAGGCCTGGCTCTTTTGAATTGGGCTCTAAATTAATTAGAGAAGCGCCTCTTGAAGCTGGGAGTGGGCTGTGGAGGGCTGGGGAAAGAGGCTCTTGTTTCCTTGGAGCCCTTGTGACCCTCAGGGCTTCCAAGTGGTTATTTCCTTCTTCTACAGAGCCGCTTGGGAGGGCGGTTCCCTATTCCCTTTTCTTTGGTTAGCTTTCCCCTGGCCTATTGCATTTTTAAAAGTTACTTTTTGGTGTGGTGTGGGGTAGACTCTAGGCAAGTAGCCCAGGCTGACCTTCAGCCTGCACTCTTCCAGGTTCAGCTTCAATTCTCTCACCCTTACTACTGTTATCATGTAATCTCTCCTTGACCCTTATTAGTTGAAGTGGAAGGGACTTGTGTGCTCATTCAAAGACCTTCCTGCTGATGAGGGAGAAATTATAAACTATAATTTGTGCTTGTTTTGTTTACCTTTTTTTTTTCTTTTTCTTTTTTTTTGTGATAGTATTTCTCTGTGTAGCATTGGCTGTTCTAGAACTCACTCTGTACACAAGACTGGCCTTGAGCTCATAGAGATCCGCCTGCCTCCGTTTCCCCAGTGCTGAGATTAAAGGCGTGAGCCACCACTGCTCAGTTGTTTGCCTTTTGAGAGTTGTAGCTCTGGCTGTCCTAGAACTCACCATGCAGACCAGGCTGCCCTGAATCTTATAGAGATCCTCCTATCTCTGCCTCCTGAGTGCTGAGATTAAAGGCATGTGCTACCAGGCAGGGCTGAGAGCTTTTAAAATCTCTCTTTTTTTTTTCCTCCCCCAGGCAGGGTCTCCCTGTGTACTTTTGCTGGCCTGGTACTGTAACCTAGCCTCAAACTTAAAGAGATCAGCCTGCCTCTGTCTGCCATGACACCCAGCTAAATTTAAAAGATTTTTCCATTCTCCCAACTCCTATACTTAGCAACATCTGTGTCTGTGGGTCTGACTTGAACATTGGACTCCTTTCCCATCTGCTGCTTTTCTTGACCCTCCCTGACTCCACCCATAGATATCTGCCCCTTCCCCCCAACCTGTCCATAGCTAGTTAGACGTGTTGGATGACTCATAGCTTGTTAGGTTAGGAGAGTGCTGAGCATTGAGTGACATGGGGGTGTTGAAAACTTGAGGAAAACTGCCTAAGAGGGGTGGGAATGGGTTCCTAGAGTCAAGGTGAGGGAGTCAGCTGGGAGAGAGAACAGAATTAGCTAAGGGAGGGCTCAGCAGGCGTGGGACCTGACTACCATGTGGGTTCCTCCTGGAACAAGTTCAGTTTGCTGTGTATCTCCATATACCAGAGTGTGTCAGTTGGGGTTCCTTGCAAATGAACTTCTGTGGTCTAGTAGGTCTCAGTAATGCTGTGTAGAAGAGCTCTGTGGGAGCTGGGCAGCAAGGCCACTCGGCTTCTAGCAGTCAGTACCCAGGAACACATTCCTTAGCTCAGTGGCCACAGGACCTACTGCTTTTCTGCTGAGAGCACTTAGGCTCTGGAATGGTGGGGGCTCCTGAAGTAGGCTTGTTCCTGTGTGAGCACAGCACCTTTCTTTTTGTTTACTAGTGCGGGGTTTGTTTTTGAGACAGGGTCTCACTATGTAGCCTTGGCTAGCCTGGAACTCTTTGAAGACCAGGCTGGCCTCAAACTCAGAGGTCCTCCTGCCTCTGCCTCCCCAGTGCTTGGATTAAAGGTGTGTTGTGTCACACCTGGCTTTTTCATTAGCCTGGCTTTTTATTTATTTTTTGAGTGCTAGGACTGGGACTCGGCGTCTTGTGTGTTAGGCAAGCACCCCACCACTGAGCTGTACCCCTTGCCTGCTGGTGACAACCCTTCACCTCTCGTGACCCAGGATGAGAGTTGGCCCTGTACCTCCTCGGGTTTGTCCCAGCCTCTAGAGCTGTACCCACCAGCTCAGAGCCTTCAAGGCCCCTGCGGGCCCCGAGTTCACAGTGGTTTGGGGTTGGTTCGCAGGGAGGATGGTGAGCTGGAAGAAGGCGAACTGGAAGATGATGGGGCTGAGGAAACCCAGGATGCCCCTGGTGGACAGGAGAGGAGTCGGAGAGAGAAGGGGGAGAAGCACCACAGCGACTCGGATGAGGAGAAGGCTCACCGGAGACTGAAGCGGAAGCGGAAGAAGGAGCGGGAGAAGGAGAAGCGGAGGTCAAAGAAGAGGCGGAAATCCAAGCACAAAGTAGGTCCCTGAGGGTTCCCCACACACCTGTCCACTGCTGGCCCAGAGCCCACCTGCCTGCCAGAGGCACTCTTAGGAGCAGGGCCTGAGGACAGTTATCACGTCTGGAGCTTACGCTCTGTTGCTGCTGAGTGCCTCAGGTGAGGAGTTTTCAGGCAGAGCACAGAGTCCTTGCAGGCACACTCCAGCATTGCTTGTCCTGGGGCTGGCTGTGCCGGGGTGACAGCCAGCCCCACTCACTCACAGCGGCCCCTCTCATCGCAGCGCCATGCCTCGTCCAGTGACGACTTCTCGGACTTCTCCGATGACTCCGATTTCAGCCCCAGTGAGAAGAGTCACCGCAAGTACCGGGACTATAGCCCGCCATACGCACCGGTGAGTGACACTGTCGCATGCCTTCTGGAATGGGACAGGTGGATGGTAGCCCAGAGACAGTGGTATTGTTTCCATCCCTGTTTTATGGTTGAGGAAACAGAGGGTTGGAATGTATGGGTTTGAGTCAGGGCAGTGGCTTTCTTCACAAGGCCTGCTCCTGAGTTTTCCCAGTGTCGAGTCTCCCCCATGGCTCGGCAGGACTCAGTATGTCTAACTCATCCGGGTCATGGATGACTGCTTTCCACTGTTCATAAGTGACCTTTTATGGGAAATTGGCAAGAGAATGAAGTGGCGTGTAGAGTAAATTATCTCCAGGGCTGCGCAGTTAGAAGTTAAATACCCCATTACAACTCTGAATTTAACCATAAATTTACATCATTTGTCCAGTGTGTGTATACTTTCTCTTTCAAAAAAACTTGTAAGGAAGAACAGGGGCTGGGGATGTAGCTCTGTGGTGTAGTGATTGCTGTGCTCGTAGCCATGGACCACTGCCACACTACTAATACTAAATAATAGAAAATAAAAACAAACAGGAAATGGGGGCACGAACTAGTAATCCCAGGACTAGGAAGGCTGAGGCAGAAAGATCAAGAGTTGGAGCCCAGAAGCTGGAGAAATGGCTCAGTGGTTAAGTGCATGCACTGTTTTTGCAGAAGATGCGGCAGCTATGTGGTAGCTTCAACTATGTGTGCCTCCAGTTCTGGGAGATGTGGCCTCTGTGGGTACTGCATGCACGTGGTGCATACACGCATCAAAATACTCATACATATAAAATAAATAAGTAAAGTTTGTCTTAGGGTTTCTATTGCTATGAAGAGACACCATGACCATAGCAACTCTTATAAAAGAAAATATTTAATGGGGTGGCTTACAATTCAGAGGCATAGACCATTATCATCATAGTGGGCCATGCTGGAGATGAGAGTCCTACACCTTCATCAGCAGGCAACAGGAAGTGAATTGAGACACTGAGTGTAGCTTGAGCATATAGGAGACCTCAAAGATGGCCTCCACAGTGACACACTTCCACCAACAAGGCCACACCTACTCCAACAAAGCCGCACCTCCTAATAGTCACTCCCTATGAGCTCATGGGGGCCGTTTACGTTCAGACGACCGTAAAGTTGGAGCCCTGCCTGAGCTATACAGCAAAAACCTGTCTTTTAAAACCATGGGCTAGGCCGGGTGGTGGTGGCACACGCCTGTAATCCCAGCACTTGGGAGGCAGAGGCAGGTGGATCTCTGTGAGTTCGAGGCCAGCCTGGTCTACAAAGTGAGTTCCAGGACAGCCTCCAAAGCTGCAGAGAAACCCTGTCTCAGAAAACCAAACCAAACAAACAAAAAACAAAAACAAAAACCATGGGCAAGGTGGGGCAATGGTAGTGCATATTTTTAATTCCAGCACTTGGGAGGCAGAGGCAGGTGGATCTCTGAGTTCGAGGCCAGCCTGGTCTACAAAGGGAGTTCCAGGACAGCCAGGACTACACAGAGAAACCCTGTCTTAAAAAACAAAGAAATAAAAGTAAATAAATAAAACCACAGGCTAGGAAGAGTGTGATGGCACCTTTTTTAATTAAAAAATAATATTTTGGGGTTGGCGATTTAGCTCAGTGTTAGAGTGCTTGTCTAGCAAGCACAAGGACCTTGGTTCGGTCCTTAGCTCCAGGGGGCAAAAAAAGCAAAAAACAAAAAATATTTTATGTGTCTGTTTTCCTGTATGTCTGTCTGTGCACCATATGTATGTCTGGTGCCAGCAGAAGCCAGAAGAGTGAGTCACAGCCTCTGGAACTGGAGCTACTTACAGTTGTGAGTCTCTATAGGTGCAAAGAGCCATACTCAAGTTCCTGGAATAGCAACCAGTGTTCTTAACTGCTGGGCTGTCTCTCCAGCCCCATGATGGCACTTTTTAAAGCCTTTCCTGTGGCAGCATCATGCACCACCGCAGATAATGGAGGGTGTAGTACAGTGATCCAGACAGATTAGTGCAGAAGGGTGTCTTCTCCATGCTAGGGGATAGTTTGGTTATAACCCTGAGCTTGAGTGCCTGTGTGTCCCTGTGTCTGGGTCTTACATTTTCTTTTTTTAGTTGAGCCTGGCCATCACTGAAGTGTTGCACACGTATGCCACGGTGTTACAGCCCATGAGTGGATGTTGCCACATTAGTATCCACTTGTATTCCTTGCTTGGCTTAGTTTCCTGAGCTGGTTGCTGTAGGTTTGCTGTTCTAATGCCCCACGCTCCTCCTCCCTGTCACCAGAGCCACCAAATCCTACATTTTATAGCATTTGGATCTGCCTAGCTTTTCCTTAACAGTATACTGAGAGGTTGTTTATTTTGCTTTCAATTTTGAGACCAAATCTTTACTTTGTTGCCTAGGGCAATCTGTTTTGTTTGTTTGTTTTGTGAGACAGGGTTTTTCTGTGTAACAGCCCTGACTGTCCTGGAACTCACTTTGTAGACCAGGCTTGCCTTGAACTCACAGAAATCCTTCCTGAGTGGTGGCACCACAGTCCTGCAACCTAGGGCAGTCTTAAACTCCTAGGCTCAAGCAGTTTGTCTGACTCACCCTCCTATGTGGATGGAACTACAGAGATGGGCCATCACACCCTGTCTTAGCAATGTGGATTTAATTAAAGCCAGGTATGATTGATTATATAGGCCTATAATCCCAACACTTGGGATATAGAGACAGATCAAGAGTTCCAGGCCAGGATGGAACTCCCCGCACTGGGGAGGCAGAGGCATGCAGATTTTTGAGGGGAGGTCAGGGCAGCCTGGTCTACATAGTAAGTTCTAAGACAGTCAGGGCTACACAGAGAAACCTTGTCTTTTTGTCTGTTTCTTTCTTTGTTTGAGACAGGGTTTCTCTGTGTATCTTTGGCTATCTATCCTAGAACTTGCTCTGTAGAGAAACTCTATCTTGAAATCCTCTTCCCTCTTTCCCTCTCCAAAAAGATAGTGTTCCTGGCCAGGCTGGGCTACTTAAGCCCCTGTCTCAAAATAGTAAAGTGTTTTCGTTGTTTGTAGCTTCCATTGCTACGGTGGGCCTCATTGTCTAAATGCTACACTTTGTCTGTTTACCTGTTGAAAGGCATCTTGGGAAGTGTCTTTGGAATAGCAGTCTGCTATGGCCATGGTAGGCCATTCATTGGAATCCAAGGCCCTAGGGAAAGCTTGGACAAGCTTGGACCCTTCCTCCTTCCTCCAGGCTCCTGCCCAGGCGTGCTTGCTCTGCATCTTTGTCCTTGGTTTGCTAGGGTGGGCTCGTGTTTCTCCTTTCCTTCCACATCTTGGCCCTTTTCTTTTTTGTTTGTTTGTTTGTTTTGGAGCAGAGGATCGAACCCAGGGCCTTGCATTTGCTAGGCAAGCACTCTACCACTGAGCTAAATCCCCAACCCTGGGTTCTTTTCTTAAAGACAGACGTGGGTCCATTGCTGTCCCCCTGCCTGTCAGGTTATGCAGGTCTGCAGAGAGACCAAGAACCAGTGGTAAACCAGGGGTGATAGAGATGCCCAGATTCACAGGTTCTGAGAACGGAGGTGACCTCAGTGGTCCTGACCCAGGCCAAGGGTACTGGCTCACCTTCTCTTCTCCCTCCTGTCTCCTGAACCAGTCCCACCAGCAGTACTCCTCATCACACAACACGCCCCTGCCCAAGAAGTCCTACTCGAAGATGGATAGCAAGGGCTACAGCATGTACGAGGACTACGAGAGTGAGCAGTATGGGGAGTACGAGGGGGAGGAAGAGGAGGACATGGGCAAGGAGGACTATGACGACTTCACCAAAGAGCTGAACCAGTACCGGCGTGCCAAGGAGGGCAGCCGGGGCCGAGGTGAGCCCTGCCCTGCCCTTCCCGCTCCTTCTCCATGGCCAGTGCTCCTGGTGAGATGGAAATTTGCAGTCAGGGAGAGCCCGGCAGCCACCCCTGTACTGCGCCTCATATCTAAGAGAGCCTGGCAGAGAAGGCACAGAAGCTGTATACTGGGGGATAAGGGCTAGGGACAGCCTTGGAAGGACAGGCCCAGAGCAGGGGCAGCTGGTGTCTCTCTTCTGGGCCAGAGAGGAGAGCTGGTGGCCCCAGCTCTGCCCACTTCCAGTCCTGGACTTTCTATCACCTGGCTGACCATTTTGTTCATCTCTGAACTTTGTACTTCAGGAAGCTGGTGAACTTGTCGCTGGAGGCCTAAGGGAAGATGGGGGGAGGGGATAACAACTCAGGCGATCTTCTGAAGCCAGAACAGACAACAGCTAGAGGCGGCTTCTAAAGTCTTCCAGCTCAGGTTCTTAGACTTATAATCCAGGTTATTGTTAAGAGTGGCTGTCCATGTTTGCTCTGGGAGCAGGCTCTGCTTTATGGAGACCACAGACTGGTGTTGCCCAGGGGATGCAGTGGGCCACCCACATCAGTACTGTGAGAGGAACCAGGTCACACTTGTTTATTTACTGTCTTATCAGTCTTATCAGAATCTACAATAGACACCAAGACACTCCCTCTCTGCTCTCCCTCTCTAAGTCTTTAAAATCTGGTATGCATCTCCCAGTTGGAACCAGCAACATGTCCTGGCTTTGTAGCCACATAGGGCTGGTGGCTGCTGTCTTGGACAGTGCGGCCATGAGTAGAAAGGTGCCAGGAGGCCAGCTAGTGAGTGCAGGAGTTGCTGCTGTGTGTCAAGGGTGCCGAGTGAGCTCCAAGTGAGGCTCACTATCTCAATCACTCCACAGGTAGCCGAGGCCGGGGCAGGGGCTACAGGGGCCGTGGAAGCCGAGGAGGATCTCGAGGCCGAGGAATGGGCAGGGGCAGCCGAGGCCGGGGCAGAGGCTCCGTGGGAGAGCACCCAGAGGACGAAGAAGACTTGTATGAGGAGGAGATGGAAGTAAGGTTTTCTGTAGCTCTTGGGATATAATGTGACTAGCAGGCTTCCTGGGCTGCAAGTACTGCAGGGTGTGGTGTGGGGGCGGGCACTGTGGTACTAAGGTAGGAGGACTCATGGTATCCTAAAGGAAAGGCTTTGAGACAGGCACACACATGTTTGAAAGGTTCCTTTTGGGGGAAAAAAGAGAAAAAACTTGAGTGGCTGAAGTAGGAAAGGCACCAGATGGTAAACTACAAAAACCCTGACCTGGGGCAGGGCTTCTCTGAGTATCTTCTAGAATGTCTTCTGCCTCTTGAGGCAGGCACGGGAGGGGTGTGCAAAACACACGCCATTCTGTCCCTGCCTTCTAAGTCCATGTTGTGTGACCCATTTCTTGAAGTCCCACTGCTGTCCCTTGTGCCCAGAGGCCCGTGCTTGGCTCGCTCAGTGTTGTAAGAGTTTGAAGTGAGAAGGCCGCAAGGGTAGGGCTGGGACTCCCCAGCACCAGGAAGCCACTCAGGTTAGGGTCAGCGTTGTCTCTTGCATAACTCTCCTGCCCTGCTCTCTCTTGAACCCAGTATGGAGAGAGCGAGGAGCCCATGGGAGATGATGATTACGATGAATACTCCAAGGAGCTGAACCAGTACCGCAGGTCCAAGGACAGCCGAGGCCGAGGTGGGCAAGGGTGTTGCAGGGACAGGCCGGCTGGGCTGCAGCAGCTGCTGGCCTTAGCATGGGAGGTAAAATCCCTTCTTTCCTGCTCCACAGGATTAAGTCGAGGCCGAGGCCGGGGTTCTCGAGGAGGTCGAGGCAAGGGGATGGGCCGGGGCCGAGGTCGAGGCGGCAGAGGGGGAATGAGCAAGGGCGGGATGAACGATGACGAAGACTTCTACGATGATGACATGGGCGTGAGTACACTCTTGTGATCCGATGTGGATTTTGTTTGTTTCTCATCTTATTTTCCTGTGGATGGGTGTTTTGCCTGGATGCCTGTGCCTGTACCTACAGAGGCAGAACAAGGACGTTGAATCCTCTGTGACTGGAGTTATAGGCGGTTTTGAATGGCCATATGGTAGTTGGGATTGAACCTGGGTCTTCTGGAAGAACAGCCACAATTTTTTTTTGTTACTGTTTTGTTTTGTTGTTGTCTTTTTTGAGTTAGAGTTTTTATGTGTAGTCCTGGAATTCATTTTGTAGACCAGGCTGGTCTTGAACTCAGAGATCTGCTGAGCACCCAGTTCTTTTTTTTTTTTTGGTTTTTGGAGACAGCGTTTCTCTGTGTAGTTTTTGGTGCCTGTCCTGGATCTTGCTCTGTAGACCAGGCTGGCCTAAACTCACAGAGATCTGCCTGGTTCTGCCTCCCAAATGCTTGGATTAAAGGCATTCACCACCACAGTCCAGCAAGCAGCCAGTTCTTAATGCTCTTAATCAGTGAGCTCTCTAGTCCCTGTGATCTAATGTTTTAGCCAAGGCTACTTAGGGATTTTTGCTATTGTTTTCTTTCTTTCTTTTTTTTCCAGAGCTGAGGACCAAACCCAGGGCCTTGCACTTGCTAGGCAAGCGCTCTACCACTGAGCTAAATCCCCAACCCCTGCTATTGTTTTCTAATGAGCCATTCTCCTAAAATTGATCCTGTCCTGTTTCCATCAGCCCCTTACCCAGGGAAGGGCTGAGCAGTGTTTTCCAGTTCCCCAGAGGGATGTCCTGTTGATACAACCTTCTGTTTAAACTACACCTTAGCAGTACTTGCAGCCGTCTGGTTGAGTCTAAGGTGGAAAGGTTCTACCTGATGCATCCCAGTGTTCCAGGAGCGTTTCCAAAAAGGCTTGCCGGCCCTCTAGGAGTGGCGTGTCCTACACTGCACTTGGAGCTTGGGTGCCCGAGTTCTTCCAGTCTGAGTGCTGCATTGCATGTGGGTGACAGGAGTGGCCGGCACCTGTCCTGTTGTCTTGAACACTTGATGTCCATCCCATCTCTCCTTCTCCATTGCTCACAGGAGGGCGGTGGTGGGAGCTACCGGCGGAGTGATCATGACAAGCCCCACCAGCAGTCTGACAAGAAAGGCAAAGTCATCTGCAAGTACTTCGTGGAGGGGCGATGCACTTGGGTAAGCAGCACCCTAGGACATGTGGCCCACACGGATGGGCTGCCACAGTGCACACTCTTGGGAAGAAGGGGAAGGATTGTGTGATGGCCTGCCCTTCTGGGCCCCTCTGGGTCCCAGGAGACATCTGGGCAGCCTGGAAGTCTCCGCTCATCTCTTAGAAGTAAGAGGACTGGACTTAGAGCAAGCAAGATGAAGTGTTGAGAATGTGAGTTGGTAGAACTTTTTATCTAGTCTCTAGAGTCTCTCATGAATCTACAAGGATTAATCTGTTCTGATTATACTGTTGAATCTCAGGGTATAGCCCTGGCTGTCTTAGAACTCCCTCTGTAGGCCAGGCTGGCCTTGAACTCACAGAGATCCCCCTGCCTCTGCCTCCTGAGTGCTGGGATCAAGGGCGTGCACCACCACGCCTGTCCTGGAGAAGAATTATTAAAGACTCCAGGCAGAATCAGCCTTGGACTTCAGAGTTGTGCAAGAGACAAGTGTAGTCACTTAGTTAGGACAATGGGCTTGTGACTGTGATCAAAGGCATCAGGTAGGTGGCACATATGCCTCAGGGGTACTGCTCTCATAGAAGTTAGAAAGAAATAGGTATTTCAAACAGATACTTTGTGTATAAAATAGCCCTTATTACTCTCAATTTTAACTCTGCTGATTTCAACACATACATGTTTGTCACTCAACATGTCAGAGACTTCAAAGCTACCACGTGGTCAGTGGCCCTCTGGGGACCTAGAGTCTTTCATACTTAAACATGTGGCATTTGACTGGGTGGTGGGGGCACACACCTTTAATCCCAGCACCTGGGTGGCAGAGGCGGGAGGGTCTCTGTAGTTTGAGGCCAACTTGGTCTACAGAGCAAGTTCCAAAACAGGGCTACACAGCGAAGCTTGTCTCAAAAAAGAAAAGTTGGAGAAAGTACCTGCTTTTTGCCAGGTGTATGGTTTAAGCCTTTAATCCCAGCACCTGGGGTACAGAGGCAGGCAGGTCTACATGTCAAGTTATAGGTATAGTGAGATCTTGTCTCAAAAAATAAAAATATTTTTTAATTCAGAAAATATCCCGCCTGGAAGCTTTTACCTGTTTTTGATTGGCTAGATAAAAAAGGGAAGCGGGAAATGGGGTATGTTTAGCCAGACAGTCTTCCTCAGATAAACAGGGTTCAGTTAGGAAGGACAATACGTGGGACAGCTTAGGTGGTGAGTGTTTGTTGCCAGACAGCAAATGGTATGGAACAGAGTAGATGGGAGAGGAAGGAGAGCCATGGCCAGATGGGGCCTTCTGCAGAAGGCCCCAGGGCAGGCTGGGGGCTGGCACTGGGTTGGGAAGCAGCATTTAGGAGCCTCCTTTTTCCTAGGTGGTACGTTCTTGTCTGTGGTCCCTCTGTGGACAGAAGCGAGTCAAAACTCCCCCTCCCCCACTCTTCTCGCCTCTCTTCCAGGGAGACCACTGCAATTTCAGCCACGACATCGAACTGCCGAAGAAGCGAGAGCTCTGCAAGTTTTACATCACGGGCTTCTGTGCCCGGGCTGAGAACTGCCCCTACATGCATGATATCCTGTCTGTCCTGTGCTGTTGCTGCCCCTGGGGCCTCAGCAGGCTGCCTCCCTTCTGCCCCTCTTACCCACACACCTCCTTCAGTGCCCCCTCAGGGTCTGAGGACTTGTCCAAGGCCAGCTCTGCAGACCAGAACTTGCTCTGGAGTAAAGCGGTGTCGAGAAAGGCACCTGGTCTTGGGTCAGCTGCCAGCCACTGCACAGCTTTCCTGAGTTGGTCACCTCACTCCAGAACAAAGGGGTTTGGAAGGGGGTTGCTTGTGCTTTGGGGTGGGTTCTGAGAGGAAGTATTTACCTTAATGAGTCGTGAACGTGACTTTCCCTGTAAGTTATACCACACCACTGGGAACTGCATCAATGGGGACGACTGCATGTTCTCCCATGACCCACTGACCGAGGAGACGCGAGAACTCTTAGATAAGGTAATGTCTGGGGCGGCACAGGGGCACGGCTGAGAAAGCCCAACTCCATTCAGTGGGCACAGGCTCTACAGGATCAGAGTCCCAGTGCACCCATCTGGACTAAGCCTTTGGTGGGGGAACAGCTGGGTTCCTTCCTACAGGAGATGTGGGGGTCATACTGTATCCTGCCCAGACTTAAGTCACTGCCCTCCCTGGGAGACAGCTGAATGAAGGAATGTCACCTTGTGGTGTTGTGTAGAGGGACAGATGCAGGGTGGGAATGTCAGTGCCTCTCTGTAGTCACAGGGACTCATCCAGAGAAGGGAGGGGGACCAGGATCTCACAGGTGCCTGATGTCTGTTGTTCTTACCCAGATCAGCACAGGTGGTGGGGAGGCTTGCTTTGCCCATTCCTTTTCCGAGTCTATCAGCCTAGGGATGGTTAGCATCCAGTCACTTCAGGGTGTAATCAGTGGCCTTTGAAAGGACCAGCAGTGTCTGCTTGAGGGCCGCCCCCTGCTGGAAATTCAGTGTTCACACTCAAGCAGGAGCCCAGTCCTGCCCTCTTGGGTTGGTTTAATTTTCTTACAGGTTTGTTTTGATTGTTTTAAAGTTTGGTTGGGGGAGTTATATTTTGTTCGTTCGTTCGTTCGTTCGTTCGTTCGTTCGTTCATTCATTCATGGTTTTTGAGACATGGTCTTTTTATGTAGTCCTGGCTGTCCTAGCGCTCACTAGGATTCCCTCAAACTCAGACTCTTCTCCCTCCCTAGTGCTGGCATTAAAGGTGTGCACCACTGTTATCTGGCTATGCTATTTAAGTTTTATTACCTTTTTTTGTCTTTTTCTTTCTCTCTTGTTTTCTTTTTTGTTTGTTTGGGCAGTTTTGCTGTGTGGCCCAGGCTGACCTCCTCATTTCTTCCTCCTACTCTTCTCCGTGCTAAGTATGCAGGTGTAGACTCCCAGGTTCACTTGCTAGATTTTTCTCTCCTTTCTTTCCCTCCTTTTTCCTTTTTCCCTTTTTTTTTTTTTGGTTTTTCGAGATAGGGTTTCTCTGTGTAGTTTTGGAGCCTGTCCTGGATCTTGCTCTGTAGCCCAGGCTGGCCTCGAACTCACAGAGATCCGCCTGGCTCTGCCTCCCGAGTGCTGGGATTAAAGGCGTGCGCCACCACTGCCTGCCCCCCCCCCCTTTTTAAATGGAAAAAATGTTTTGAAATTAATTTAGAAATTGAAAACCTTAAAAGGAGAGAAAAAAGACAAAATATACAGGCAAATTTTTAGTTCATGATCTTCTCACTACCTCATTTGTGTACTAGTTCCCACAATGAGAGAATACTCAGCCACCCATGATAATGTTATTAATAGGGATATAGATCAATTTCACAAAGAAGCCAATTAATCTCAAGATAGCTGTTGCCATGGCAGTATTCTGGAATTCTTTTTTATCCGGTTTGGTGCATCTTTTAACCAGTCTGATTGAGTTCTTTACAAATTGCCACCTTGCCTAAACAAACTGCATTACCTGGTCCATGACTGCTTGCTGGATGGCAGTTTGAGAAGTTGGAGACTTACTTTCTTAGGTGTCGAGTTGTGCTAGAGCACAAAACCTAAGCATCCTGTCCTCCCCTGGTGGCAGTGCTGCAGCCACACTGAGGTGGACCCCATGATTCTCCTGTCTCAGCTCCCAAGTGCAGGGATTACAGGCTTGCACCACCATGATCCTGCCCAGCAGTTGTGTGGGTGTTGACCAACAGGTAGATGTGTGTCTCCTCTGCACAATTTAGACATACAGGAATTCTCAAGAGCTGGACTCCCTCTGTCTTTTTCTATAAATGCCCTACCCCAACTGTCTCTATGGTTTCTGTCTCTATGGTTTACTGTTTTGGGGACTCATAGGGGTGGGAGCAGGGAGTAACTTATGTGGTCAAGCCTGTGCTTCCCATGCAGAAGGCCCTAGGTTTGATCCCTGTTGTCACAGGAGAAAAACCAAGTGATTCTAGGTAGAACTGTACAGTAAGCAGGCTAGGGACGTGTGTGAGCCATAATGCACTTGCCATAGCCTCACAGCATCGTGGGCCCCTGCAGTTCAGTGCTGTTGGCTGCAGAGTTGAATTCCTCAGCAGATGGCTAAGTTTGTTGATCCAGTCATTGGTTGAGGTATATTTGTATATTTCCAGTTTAGGTAAAAGCTTAGAATTTGTAAACAACTACCTTGTTTATTTATGTGTGCAAGCATGACTTGTAGGTGTAACCGTCTTGTTAAATAAGAAACACAAAGCCAATTGCAGAGTTAAAAACCAAGAGGTCAGGGCTGGGGATTTAGCTCAGTGGTAGAGCACTTGCCTAGCAAGCGCAAGGCCCTGGGTTCGATCCTCAGCTCCACATAAAAAAAAAAAAAAAAAAAAAAAAAAACCAAAAAACAAACAAGAGGTCAGAGCAACAATAGCTGAGAGCTGAAAACTTACCCTTCACTGCTGCTCTGTCTTTCCTCTCCGCAAGAGACCTACTTTCTGTGTCCTGTCTTTTATATAGACTTTCTGTTCTGCCTTCTCTTCTCATTGGTTGTAAACCCAGCCACATGACCTCCTCGTCACTGCCTCCAGGTCTTCTATGGTTGGTATTGAGATTAATAGGCATGTGTCTCCATGCTGGCTGTATCCTTGAACACACAGAGATCCTGCCTAGCTCTGCCTCCCAAGTGCTGGGATTAAAGGTGTGCACCACCACCACCCTTCTGCTATGGCTTGCTCTGACCCCAAGGCAATAATAACTTTATTAATATACAAATAAAATCACATTTCAGTACAAATAAAATATCACTATAATGACTTTTTGGGGGGTGTGGGATTTTGAGTCAGCTTTTCTCTTTCTCTGTGTATCTCTGACTGTCCTGGAACTCACTCCATAGACCAGGCTGACCTTATATCTGTAGAAATCAGCCTGTCTCTGCCTCCAGAAGGCTGGAATTAAAGATATGTGCCACCTCTCCTGGGTGGTGACTGTCATTTTTGCATAGGGGACAGACTTTTGGAAATCCTTCAGAATACCAGCATCAGATCTCCTGGAAGGTTTGGGGACATGCTGGGCACTAGAAGTCATGTTGGACAAGAGCCTGCTAGCAGTGGTCATTGCTAGTGGGAGGCCACGTATGGAAAGGCTTGCGAGGGAGTGCAGGGACAGATATTTGTATGCCCCCTCCATCTGTGCTGAAATGGCTGGTGGGTAGTCTATGTTGTATCCTCTGGTCATTTTCTCATGTGTGTTTTGCATGTTCATGTCATTGGGCTCAGATTGGTGTGGTGGATGGTTATCTGTGCCATGTCCTGAAGCATCACCTCAGTGAGGCAGCAGCAGCAGGTAGCTCCTAGGTACCTGTCCCTTGGGCGTGGCTGCCAGGGACCCGATAGACCTAGGATGTACATATGTGCTCTCTCTACCTCATGGATTTTGGATGCTGAGACACAGCTTAGACCATGCCTCACCCTTCCAAGATCCTGCTACAATCCCTTACTTCTGTCTTGTGAGTTAACCCCCAAATAAATTCCTTTGACCATTAAGCTGATTCCATAGATTAATAGCGATCACATTGGATTGGAAGACCAGGTTAGGAATGGACTCAAGCATCCTTCTTAGGCTGTTGGGTCTGTGTTGTGGAAGACACGTATGAAGGCAGAAGCCAAACTGCAGGGCTGCCTGAGAAAGGTTGTATGTTCATGGTAGAGGGCATGTCTAAGGTGCTGAGCTGGGTGCCAGCAAGACTGCCTTGGTCTAGTTCGTTACCTGACAGCACTTGCTAGGGTTGATCCCCAGGCCTATCCTGACTGGTAGCTGTCTGTTAAGGATATTGGCCAGGTTTTCTCACTTGCTCATTGGTAGTAGAGAGAAGTGTAAAGTGTTTTGGAGCCTTGCTGGGCAAATCTGTCTTAGGACATTGGGGACCTGTGGATACTGTGATGGGAAGGAAGCATGGCAGTGAGGGACGACTGCCTTCAAACTTGAGATCTTCCTGCTTCAGCATCCCCAGTGCTAAGATTACAAATGTGTACCACTATGCCCAGTTGAAGATGGATGAATTTAGGCCCTGTGCTCTAAAGGCCCTCTGCAGGATTGCGTTTTAGGTTTTTTCTCAGAAAATTCAGCTCTCCACACAGTCTGACTTGGTGGAGCCTTCTGATGTGACTTCCTTTGCTACCCACAGATGTTGGCTGATGATGCAGAAGCAGGGGCTGAGGATGAGAAGGAGGTGGAAGAGCTGAAGAAGCAGGGCATCAACCCCTTGCCCAAGCCACCTCCTGGCGTGGGGCTCCTGCCCACCCCTCCAAGGCCCCCTGGGCCCCCGGCTCCCACCTCTCCTAATGGCAGGCCCATGCAGGGTGGCCCTCCTCCCCCACCACCACCCCCTCCTCCACCTCCTGGCCCTCCTCAAATGGCTCTGCCAGCACATGAGCCACTGTCCCCGCAGCAGCTACAGCAGGACATGTACAACAAGAAGATCCCTTCTTTGTTTGAGATTGTGGTGCGGCCCACAGGGCAGCTAGCAGAGAAGTTGGGTGTGAGGTGAGTATATGCCCACAGAAGCACAGGAGCATGACCTGGTAGGGCCCTGCCCTCTCTGAAGCTGTCAGATCTTATTTGGGCCCTTGGTCTTAGGCTTCAAGTGAGCACTTTCCTCAGCAGCTTCCTCACAAGTATCATTTCCTCCTCTAGGTTCCCTGGACCTGGTGGACCCTCAGGGCCAATGGGTCCTGGCCCCAACATGGGACCCCCAGGGCCCATGGGGGGCCCCATGCATCCTGATATGCACCCTGACATGCACCCTGACATGCACCCAGATATGCACCCTGATATGCACCCTGACATGCATCCTGACATGCACCCCGACATGCATCCCGACATGCCAATGGGTCCTGGCATGAACCCTGGCCCTCCCATGGGTCCTGGTGGCCCCCCCGATGATGCCCTATGGTCCTGGAGACTCCCCACACTCGGGAATGATGCCTCCCATCCCGCCAGTCCAGAACTTCTATGAGAACTTCTACCCGCAGCAAGAAGGCATGGAAATGGAGCCCGGGCTCGTTGGGGATACAGGTATGTAAACACCAGCTGGGCTGCAGAGCTGGGCTCACAAAGGTGGGATGGGGGGCAGAAGTGGCTTTTTCTTCCTTGTCCAAGTCTTAAAGCAACATTCCAGCCCCATTCCTGTCCCGTGGGTGTTGTCAGTATTGTGGGACCCGTTGCCTAATGGGAGCAGAAGGACTCCAGTGTGTGTTATCAGTGGAGGAAGCTCTGCTCGTAGTGCCTGTACCTCTCAGCAGCAAGGCACCAGTGCCTTAGGAGGCTGTGCTCATGCAAGTGCCCAGACAAGGCCCTCTTCAGGTGGTGCTGGGCCTGGTGACTGCCTGCCTGACCTGATGTCTGGACAGGATCCTTCCCCTCGCTGCTGTGAGGTTGACAACCTCAGTGTCCCACAGTCAGGGCTGGATGTTGTAGGTGGCAGAAGGATATTCATTGCAGCCTCCCTTAGAAGAGGAGGGACCCAGCTCACAGGGAGTGTGCTCTGTCCTTGCCATGCTTGCATCTTCGTAGAAGGAAACAGAAGTCAGGCGGCTTTTGAACATTAGCCATTGTTAGAAAATAGCATGGGACTGTGTAGAGAGTGGTGGGATACAGCCAAGGCCCAACAGGGACAATCATCTGGACCTTCTGAGAAGGTGGCCAGGTACAACAGCTGGCCACCTTGTCTGAGGAGAGCAGAAATGACTGCTATAAAGGAAAGGGTGTGTCACCTGGCAGTAGTGGCCTTGTCTGCTCTACAGAACAGTGTGGGGTCAGGGGGCATGGGACATGCATTCCTGTGCTGCCCAGCATCCAGGAGGCCGAGGCTGAGGCTAGAGGATCACTTAGAGTTCTGAATACAGTGAGACTGCCAAACAACCAGAACAGAAGAGGAACATTTCTAGGCTTCCATGGAGTTGCTTACAACAGATGTGCCAAATGGTGGCAGGGGGATAGCCAAGGGTACGGAGACAGGTCACGTGTTTTGGACGTGGCACTTTGGAGCCAGTGTGACCTGTGTTTGCTGTGTAGGGCTGAAAGGGGCAGCCTGAAGGATGGGTCCAAGTTTTGGCAGACCTTAACTGAAGCTCAGGCTGCTCTGTTGGATGTGAGGACCACTACTGCCTCGGGGCGTGGGCCTGAGCACATGCTAAGGAGTAGGCCTTTAGGAGATGCTGGCGAAGGCAGGCTGCCAAGATTAAGTAAGGTACTAGTGCCTGGCCTCCATCAGTTGGCTTGTTGACGGTGGGTATCTATCTCTACAGTGAAAGTGAGCTTGTCATGTGAGTTCCAGGAGCCACCCTTTAGAGCACAGAGCTGCCGTGGTTTCTACACACCAATGTGGCCTTCTTGTAATTGGTATTCTATGGAGATGGAGCCTCAGCCTGTGTCCCCAGCTCCAGTGGCTGTAGCATAAATTAAGCCTCAATTAGGCTCATGTACTGACCTGGAAGGAGGCCTCCTACCACTATGTATGAACAGTTTTACAGTTTTGCAGTTTGTGGAGTGTTTGTTTGTGTGTGTGGCGGGGGGACACACATGAGCAGTGTGCACGTGTGTGTAGGCTAGGTTGACATCTGTTGATCACTGTATATATTGAGGCAGAGAATCATTTGAACTTGAGATCGCCATTTCAGCTAGTCTAGCTAGCTAGATCTAGGAATACCCTGTCTGCTTCCCAAGCACTGGCATTATAGGCCGTTGCCATGCAAGCCTTCCCTTGCTTTATGTCTGTGTTGGGGATCCAGTTGTGTGGTGGTAGCCCACTGAACCATCGTGCCAGTCCCCAATTTTTCAATTTAAACTATTTAAAATACCAGACTGACTTTCTTGGTAGCATGGACTACATCTCTGATGCTCAGTATTTTGCCCCAGCTGGATAGGAGTCATCGCCACATGTGGAAAGGGCAAACCCCGTCCTGGGCCCTCTGGCTCACCACTCTGCATTTCAGGGAGTCGCAGTGAGATCACAGTGCTGCCGTGTCTAACGCACATGGTAGAGCTGGTCGGTCAGGAAGGGAGGAGTTGCTGCGGCCATGCAAGGGAAGCTCCCTCGCCCTGCCATCCCTCCGCCTATGTGCTCAGTAATTCTGGTGGCCACGAGCTCCTAGAGGACAGAGGGGTGCCCTGAGCTGGACTAAGGTTTTTAGTGAGTCTTGTTCTCTTTTGGTTCAGCTTCTGGGAGATATAGTGATTTTCTTTCTTATAGGCATGTCCAACCTGCAGCTTAGGCACTGCATGCAGCTGAGAGTAGCTGTGAATGCAGCATCACACAAAATCTTAAACCTAATTATGCATTATGAGTAGGCTGGCCATGATGGCTCACACCTTCAGTCCCAGCACTTGGGAGGCAGAGGCAGATGTATCCCAGTGAGTTCAAAGCCAGCCTGGTCTGTTAAAGTTTCAGGACTGTTTTGTGTGAGATTATTTTTACTTTGATTACGCGCTTTCTCAAGCATGAACTTGGTAGATGACATCACATCATGATGTCAAATGGTTGGACATGCCTGCAAGAAAAGACTGCTCATGGCGGACGATGAACCAAGCCTGCTTCCTATGAGGACAGCAGCAGCAACCTAGCCTGAGAGGGATATGCCTGTCTGCAGGAAGTTTGTCTGAGGCGTACGCACACAGTTCTGCTGACATCCATAAGCATCCACCATGCCCTTCCTGAGCCTCATCCTTTCCCTGACAGCTGGCCCACCCAGGCCTGGGGAGGAGGAAGGGACGGGTGGCCATCCTCATCCTCACACTCGCCACCAGGCTTGGCTTTTCCAACGGAGGCCTTCCCGACACAAACCCTCTTCCCTGCCACAGAGGACTACGGGCACTACGAAGAGCTGCCGGGGCAGCCTGGGGAGCCCCTCTTCCCCGAGCACCCTCTGGAGCCCGACAGCTTCCCCGAGGGAGGGCCCCCAGGCCGGCTGAAAGCGGGCGCCGGTGTCCCCGACTTCCTGCCCTCGGCCCAGAGGGCCCTGTACCTGAGGATCCAGCAGAAGCAGCAGGAGGAGGAGAGAGCGAGGAGGCTGGCTGAGAGCAGCAAGCAGGACCGGGAGAATGAGGAAGGCATGTGTCCCCCGGCAGGGGCCCAGCCGGCTCTGTGCAGGGACGAGGGGGGCCACCTAGGCTGGGTGCTGTGTCTGAAAGGAGCGTGGCAGGGAGGCCTGTCCTGAGCTGCTGTGCCTCACGCTGAGGAAATGGAGGCCAGGGTTCCTCTGCATCTTGGGTTCGGGAGACTCCTGACTCAGTGGAGGAGGGTGGTGGGCTGGTTCCTAGCAGAGACAGTGCCCTTCCCTGAAAAGCCTGAATGACACTCTCATGGCCTGTCCCTAGAACACATGCTTGGGACTCCAAAGCCAAAGATGGACCAGGCCTCCGTAGAGATACAGATCACCAGTGGTGTAGTCACAGGCTCAAGTGGTCACCCCGGTGGCATCCACCTCAGGGCTGATTGGACCCAGGGTCTCAGGAACTTGGAGCAAGCCAGTGGGGACAACAGGAGGAAGCGACAGGGAGGCGGCTCTCCCTTTTGGCTCAGGTTTCCCTCCTGGGCTCTGTTTGTGGTTGCACCTGCCCTTCCCCACCCCTGGACTGTTGTGAGGGGTCTGGGGATGTGTGTGAGCTGTCAGCATGGCCGTTGTCCAGACCTCCAGAGAGAGGTGACTAGAGCTGGTCTGGACCAAACCTGCCTGGAGGGCGGGAAGAGGCAGTAGGACCTGGGCTCTGAGGCTCAGCCCTACCCTGACTTAATGGCACCATACATACCTCCATTTCCTCATCTGTCCAGTGGGCATGTTGATGACAGGACCTCCTGGGGGGTTGTGTGAGTTACTCAGATCAGACCGCCTACCAGGAATGGAATGGGCCTGAGAGAGAGGCCATGATGATATCAACACCTAGAGCCAGGTTGTGTACCCCTGGCTCCCAGCAGGGACCATAGGAGATACTAACTAACAGCACAGAACCACACACCAGGGGAACCCAGGGCTCTATGAGGCCTGTGGGATATGGCCATTCATGCCTCCCACTCCTCTGCTCTCTTTCTCAGGTGACACCGGAAACTGGTACTCAAGTGACGAGGACGAGGGGGGAAGCAGTGTCACATCCATCCTCAAGACCTTGAGGCAACAGACGTCAAGCCGACCCCAGGCTGCAGTTGGGGAACCAAGCAGCAGTGGGCTGGGGGATCCCCGCCTGCAGAAGGGACACCCCACAGGAGGCCGGCTGGCTGACCCCCGCCTCAGCCGTGACCCCAGACTCAGCCGCCATGCAGAGACTTCAGGGGGGACTGGCCCAGGGGACTCGGGGCCCTCTGACCCTCGGTTGGCTCGTGCCCTGCCCACCTCCAAGACTGAAGGCAGCCTTCATTCCAGCCCTGCAGGCCCCAGCAGTTCAAAAGGACAGACCCCTGCAGAGGAAGAGGAAGGGGAGCGGGCCTTACGTGAGAAGGCCGTGAACATCCCCCTGGACCCCCTGCCTGGGCACCCGCTGCGGGACCCCCGCTCTCAGCTGCAGCAGTTCAGTCACATCAAGAAGGATGTGACCCTGAGCAAGCCAAGCTTCGCCCGCACTGTGCTCTGGAACCCTGAGGACCTGATCCCCCTGCCCATCCCCAAGCAGGACGTGCCCCCGGTGCCTGCTGCCCTGCAGTCCTTGCCTGCCCTAGATCCCAGGCTGCACCGCTCCACACCCCCTGGACCTCCCAACACCCGGCAGCGTCCAGGCTCCACAGATCCCAGCACATCTGGCTCTAACCTACCCGACTTTGAACTCCTCTCTCGAATCCTCAAGACTGTCAACGTCAACACCCCTGGCCAGAGTGACAAACCCAGTGACCCCAGGGTGCGGAAGACCCCTACTGACCCCAGATTACACAAGTCAGCAGATCCTGCGGCAGCATCCCGTGCAGCCAAGCCCTGTCCCACTGAAGCATCACCTCCTGCTGCCAGCCCAAGTGGAGACTCATCCCCACCGGCCACAGCCCCCTATGACCCCCGAGTGCTGGCAGCTGGTGGCCTGGGCCAGGGCAGCAGCAGCGGGCAGAGCAGTGTGCTGAGTGGCATCAGCTTGTATGACCCAAGGACTCCCAATGCAGGCGGCAAAGCTGCAGAGCCAGCCTCCGACACGAGCTCTCAGCCCAAGGGTCCCGAGGGCAATGGCAAGAGCTCAGCCTCCAAGGCAAAGGAGCCCCCGTTTGTCCGCAAATCTGCACTGGAGCAGCCAGAGACAGCCAAGGTCAGCGCAGATGGGGCCACAGCCACGGACAGATACAACAGCTACAACCGGCCCCGGCCCAAGGCCTCTGCAGCCCCCACTGCTGCCTCATCCACCCCGCCCCCTGAGGGGGCCACACCCCAGCCTGGGGTGCACAACCTGCCAGTGCCCACCCTCTTTGGGACTGTGAAGCCGGCCCCCAAAACAGGCACAGGAAGCCCATTTGCTGGCAACAGCCCTGCCCGTGAGGGTGAGCAGGATGCGGGGTCCCTGAAGGACGTTTTTAAAGGCTTTGACCCCACAGCTTCCCCCTTTTGCCAGTAGTGTCTGTGGGGGCTCCCTCCACTCCACCACCCTTCCAGGGTGACATTTAAGGGCAGCAACCAGAGTTACGGGTGGGGGGCAGGCAGGGTGTTCTTTCTTTACCTTTTTCTTCCCTTTTTCCCTTTTAAGTAGTACTTTCTTTGAGTCATAAATTGTATCTAACCGTCTTGGGTTCTGGTCAGTGCTGCAGGCTCCTGGGCTTCCTCTGCCCAGTGAGCAACTTGTGCCCCGAGTTGGACAGTAGCAAGTACCCAGCCTGGGGCTGCCCTGGAACTAAGGAAAACCTGAGTGTCTGGGAAGGCACTGAAAGCCACTCACCCTGGGCTGCTGGGAGACGACAGAACCACGTCACGTGGAAGCCAGGGCAGGAGTTTCTAGAGCTCCAGTGTGGACTGTCCTCTCTTCAGCATGCAGCCTGTGACAGCCTGCTTCAGGACACAGCAACAGTGAAGTGAGAAAATGTCAAAGGGAGAGAAAGGCCCTGGCAGCCCCGGCCCTCACCTGCTTGGGCCTGTGCATCCCACACCCTCCGTCCAGGGTTTGTCCTGAAAGTGACACCCTCTAGCCCTCCAGGAGACGCTGGGTGAGAGACAGACCTTCAGGCAGCCAGCCGTTCTCCCTCAGTATTACCTGTCCTGTGCCACTGGCCTGACCCTCGAGACAGCTCAAGGATCCGTGGTGTGGCCCCCTGCCAGACTCCCGAGGAGGGAGGCCCGGGGTGGCCCTGGCCAAGTGTCTGCTAGCTCTTTCCCACGCCTTAGCCGTGCTTCTGTAGAGTACCAGATAGTGTTTGCTTTCCCTCCCAAGCTGACGGCAGCACGGCATCAGCGGTCTGTTGTGGTGTGGGGTTCGTGGGTGCTTCCCCAAAGGGGGCCTGAGCAAACAGTAGGAGTCGAGCTGGTGGGGCCAGCGTGGTGTGTTGGTCCTTTCTAGGAAAGGGACTTGGGGTGGGGAGGTGTAAGGCATCTGCCAGATCCCAGTCAGCGGAGGCATTTCCCCCACAGCCTCCCCCACTAACCACCTCAGGACTGGCCTTGTCCAGAGCCCCAGGGGAGACTTCCTGGGACCATCCCCCAAGATTGGGTCAGGGAACTGGCTAAGACCTGCAGGCCTTTGTGCCTCTGGGTCACTTGCCAGGCCCCAGAGTCTGCTTTCTTGCAGCCTGCCTTTTCTATATTGGGTCTCTTGGCCCGACACACAGCCAGTGGATCTCCTCCACCTCTGGGAAGACAGGCTCCCACATCCTCCATCTACCGCCACCCCTCCACGCTATCCCCATATACCCTCCACAGCCCAAAGAGAAATCCCTTCAAAACATTTGGGGGCCTGAAGCCAGGGTGGGAGGGCTCGTGCCCCACAGGGCTAACACCCTATGGGGTCAGTGCACCAAGATCAGGTTGGTTTTGTTTGTCTTTGTGTTTTTTATTTTGTTTTGTTTTCTTAAACAATCATCAATGAGATTTGTCTTTGGACTCCAGCCTTGACCTCCAAGACTGGGACCTTGGTAAATGTAGGATAGGAAGAAGAGTACAGTGTGGCAGTGTTTGGATCCCCACCCCCATCCCTTTGAAAATGCTCTTCTGTAAAAGCCAGGCTTGGAAGTGGGGACCTGTCATCCCAGCACTCAGCAGGCGGAGGCAGGAGGATCACGAATTCAAAGCCAGCCTGGTCTACATTAGAAAAAGAAATGTTTTCTTTTGTTAAAGAAAAGTTACATGAATTTTGAAATCTATGAAATCTGTGGGTGAGATGGACTCTGGAGCCCTCGTCTTGGAATAGCCGAAGACCCTCATGGGACAAGGAACTCCACTTGATTCTCCACTCGCCGTCAGGCCACACTTTTAAAGAAAAATTGTTCTCTAACCAGGATTGTAACAAAAGTGTAAATAGTATTTCTGAGTTGAAAGTCGATGGTGCAAATATGTAAATAACGTACTGTATTTTTACAATGATGGTCGCATGGCTCTCCCGCCCCTTTTGTACTCAGTGTCTGTCTTCCAGAAACCTCACCTGCCTTCTCTCCTGTGGTCTCTTAATCCAGTAATTGTATTACTGACTGCCATTAAAGGATGCAGTTATTTTAAACAGCCTGCCAGTCTAGTCTCTCTCTGCCCGGCCAGGGAATAGACAAGGAGCCCAGGGCTTCGTGCCCGCCACGTCCCCAGCCCCCAGATACTTAGAGAACAGCAACAGCCAGAGCAGATGCACAGGCATGTGATCCTAGCACTTGGGAGGCTGAGGCCAGAGGATGATGAGTTTGAGGCCAGCTTAGGCTAGACCTGGGATCAAAGAAAAGAAGCCTTGAACTCCTGATCCTCCTGCCTTTCCTTTCTGTGTGCTGGGATTCTAGGTGCACACTGCCAAGCCTCAATTTGTCTCTGTGAGCACATGTATGTATACAGAAACATGTAGATTCGTACACACACCTACAGATGTTCCCCTTCTGAAGATGGTTCGACTTGGCTTTTTTTTTCCAAGATTTATTTATTTATTTATTATGTATACAGAAGAGGGCACCAGATCTCATTACAGATGGTTGTGAGCCACCATGTGGTTGCTGGGAATTGAACTCAGGACCTCTGGAAGAGCAGTCAGTGCTCTTAACCTCTGAGCCATCTCTCCAGCCCTCGGCTTGGCTTTTGACACTAGAGTGTGCCCTGTTCAGTGAACTTCGAATTTGGATCTTTTCCAGGGCTGGCAATCCTGAATTTTTGTTTGTTTTGGGGTTTTGTTTTTGAGGCAGGGTTTCATTGGCCTTCAGTTCGTATAGCCAAGGATGACCTTGAACTCATGGTCTTCCTGTCTTCCCAGTGCTAAGGTCACAGGCATGTGCTACTGACAGCTACATCCTCGGCCCAACAGCTCACAGTCGCGTCTGCATTGTTGGGATGGGGGGAGAGGTGCAGCTGGAAGCCAGGCACAAGGCCGTCATCACTGAGTAAGGCAGGCTTTGTATCTGATACTTGTGCTCCGAGCATGCTGAAGTAGGACATGCTAAGTGCTCTTCAGGGGCTTAGGTGTAATAATGTTTCGTTTCTTTTTGTTTGTTTGTTTGAGACATGGTTCTACTGTGAAGCCTAGGCTGGCCTTGTACCTATGAACTTCCTGTGTGCAATGCCTCTCTCTCACCCTCCCGAAGGTTGTGATTATAGATGTAGCTCATCAGGTCTGGCTATACGTAGCTATTTTTAATTAAAGATTTCTATTTTCTGTGCATAATTTTGCCTGCATATATATCTGTGTACCTGATTCAGAGGTCAGAAAAGGGCATTGCTTCCTGGAGCTGGAGTTGTGAGGGCTATGTGAAGAACCTGGATCCTCAGGAAGAGCAACCAGAGCTCTTAAAAGTACACATTATTTAAAATTTAAAAAAAAAAAAAAAAAACCCAACCAACAGCAAAATAACTCATGGACTCAGCTTAACACATTTTCTCAAAAAGTTCTAGAATGTGGGAGGTCAAAAATGGAGGTTCCAGTAGACTGAGTCCTTGATGGAGGCTTCCTGACTTGCCTAGGTCAGGTCACTGTCTTTACAAGGTCATTCCTAGGTGCATTCAGGTAAGGGAGAGGAGACAGTCATAAGACATCGAGCCTGTTAAACTGGGTTCCTATCCTCAATGACCTAGAACAGTGGTTCTCAACCTGTGGGTCATGACCCCTCAGAGGGCTACATATCAGATATCCTGCATTCAGATATTTACATTATGATTCATAATAGTAGCAAAATTACAGCTATGAAGTTTTATGCTTGGGTGTCACCACAGCACAAGGGACTGTATTAAAGGGTTGCAGTATTAGGAAGGTTGAGAAGCACTGGTCTGGAGTCATTTCATCGACCCACTGTGCTTGGCGGGCCATTCACATGTGATCACGTCCTCCCGCCTCCTTCATGTGTTCCTAGCCAGCTGTTTGAAAGGCAGAGCTGGGATTTAGCTCAGTGACAAGCACTGGGCTTCCCCAGCACTCAAAAGCACATCTCCTTTCTTTTCCTGTTTTTCAGACAGGATCTTGTAGCCCAGGCTGGCTTTAACTGGTGATGCTCCAGCCTCAGCCTTCCAAGTACTAGGACCACAGGCATGTAACTTAGATGAATTTCTAAACAGTCTTATTAAATGAGAAACACAGAGCCAAATATAGGGGTGAAAGCCGTAGAGATCAGGGAAATAGTAAGTCACCAGCTAACCTTAGCTCACCACGATTCCTACTTTGTCTTTCCCTTGTTGTTTTCTTTGTCCCTCCAAGAGTAAGTAGACTGTAGATGCTTGCTTGCTTTCTTTTTTGAAGCTGAGGATTGAATCCAGGGCCTTGCACTTGCTAGGCAAACGCTCTACCACTACGCTAAATCCCCAACCCCTGTAGATGCTTTCTGTTAACTTCCTGGTCCCTTCCATCTCTCACCCTACTTTGAGACTGCTCTTTATTTATTTTGGTGTTTTTGAGACAAGGTTTCTCTGTGTGGCCCTGGCTGTCCTGGAACTCACTTTGTAGACCAGGCTGGCCTCAAACTCGCAGAGATCCTCCTGCCTCTGCCTCCCGAGTGCTGGGATTAAAAGCATTCAGCACTAGGCGACAGGATTGCTCCAACTGACCTCTAACTTGCTGTACAGCTGCGGATAACTGAATTTTTGATCTCCCTGCCCTCTCCAGTGCTAAGGTTACTGTTGTATCACCAGGCCCCACTTATGTAATGTGGGTGTGGAGCCCAGGGGCCAGCTTTTTCGGGGTTGGGGGGCTCTCCCAACTCTGCCACCGTGCACTGGGGGTTACAGGTGGAGTGCCATGTCTGTCCAGCATTGATGTGGGGGCTGGGGATCCAAACTCATGTCCTTACGCTTGCACGGCAAATGCCTTACCCACCAAGTCATCTCCTCAGCCCCTGGCATTATCTTATTTCTGAGTTTCAGAAGTTTCCATCTGGAGCTTAAGAGGGAGAGAGGAGGGTGCAGTTCCTACATGGCAGAGGATGGAATTCTTAGTTTCTGCTTGTTTGTTTGTCTTGGAGCTGAGGATCGAACCCAGGGCCTTGCACTTGCTAGGCAAGCGCTCTACCACTGAGCTAAATCCCCAACCCCAGTACCCAGTAAATTTAGTTTTAAATTGAAACCTGGGTACAGTAGTGCACACCTACAATTCCTGAACTTATCAGGCAGAGGCAGGGGGATGACTGCAAATCCAAGGGTAGCCTGATCTACATCGTGAGTGAATGAAGGAGTAAATCAAGCACCAAGTCCGTGGCGGAACTGGTTAGGGAGGCACTCAAGCATAGGGAACACTTCAGCAACCTATTAGTGGGTTTGGGAACTCCTTTTGGCTTGGGCTGTGCATGCAACCCTCTTCAAACAGTGCACTGGGCATCTAAGACCATCCCCTGTAGTCTGCACACAGACCCTAATCAGTTGCTGGGGTCCTCGCCAGCATGGTCAATTCCCATGTGAACAATGGAAATCAGTTATTCCCCTTAGCGTACCCCTGGTAGCACCATGTTTCTGTTCGAACGCTGTCTAGGAACTAGGAACCCTGCTCTGAACTCGTTTGGTGTTGGCAGTAAACTGTGTCCCCTGGGCGATCTTTTAGGAAGACTCCGCCCACTAATTAAAATTGGGGGCAGGGCATTCCAGGTCCCAGAACTGGGCAGACAGAGGCAGGCAGATCCTTGTGAGTTTGGGGCTAGCCTGCTCTGCATAGTGAGTTCCAGGACAGTCATAGATAACTACACAGTGAGACTCTGTCTCAACAAGACAACAACAAAAATTACCAGGGGCGCCTGCAGCCATTGCACTGTAAGAACACCTACGGCGCCAGCGGCGGTGGCGCTCGCCTTTAATCCCAGCACTCGGGAGGCAGAGCCAGGCGGATCTCTGTGAGTTCGAGGCCAGCCTAATCTACAAAGTGAGTTACAGGACAGTCAGGGCTATACAGAGAAATCCTGTCTTGAAAAAACAAAAGAAAAAGGAAAAGAAAGAAAAAAGAAAAGAAAAACAAACAAAAAGCCTGCTACCTCCCAGCCGGCATTGCTCTGCAGTGGACTAGTGTGCTGACATTCTTTTTAGAGTTCTCCAGTTAATTCTCCTTCAAACCTCAGGTCTATGGGGCTGGAGAGATGGTTCAGTGGTTCAGAGCACTGGCTGCTCTTCCAGGGTTCAATTCCCAGCACCCACATGACAGCTCACAACTGTCTGTAATTCCAGTTCCAGGGCACCCAACACCCACGGCAAAATACCAGTGCACATTCAAAACAACCACAAGGAAAAACCCGCTCAGGTCTAATCACTAGCTGCCACAAAGTAAAATCTCTTTAAGGAAGTGTCGATTTCTCAGTCCTGACTCTCCTGGCATCCAGGTGATTATTATTATTCTTTCCTCTTTCTTCTACACACAAACCCAGAGCATTTCCCTAGCCAAAGACTGTGAAAAATGTTGTCTCTGGCCTTTTCAGTTCTCATTTAAGGCTCTTGTGGAATGTCCCCTGCAAGCCAGCAGGGCTTCTGGCTGTCCATTCGAACCCTCCTCTCTCTCCTTTGCCTTTCTAGCTCCCACCCTCTCCTCCCTTGAATTCCAAGCCCTTGAGCTGGGGCTGTAGCTCAGTTGGTAGAACACTTGCTCGGCAGGCCCTGCATTCCACTCCCAGCACCACAGAGGACAGGTATGGAGCTGCAGGCCCATAATCCTGGCACTCAGAAGGTGAAAGCAGGAGGATCAGGGATTCAGAGCTCTTCTCAGCTATGCAGCAAGTTCAAGGCAAAGCTGGACTGTATGAGGCCCTGTCTGAAAAAGCAAAGCAAAACAAAAACAAAAAACAAAACAAAACAAAAAAAAAAAAAAAAAAAAAAAAAAAACCTCAAGTGGTACATGAAGGGACAGATATCATGAGTGTTCTGAAGTGGGCATGATGAAATACCTGCCGACGATCCCAGCACTCCTGAGCTGAGGCAGGTGGGCCAAGTCCAAGGCCAGCCTGTACTACTTAGTACCAGGCTAGCCTAGGCTACATAGTGTCTCATTAAACCAAGGGCTGGAGGTATAGAACACTTTTATACCATGTGCAAAGCCTTGTGTCTCAGCCTCAATACTGGGGGGGAAAATACAATGCTCCACCCTGATCGCTAAGACCCCTGGGTGTTAATATTCTGACCTGCCCCTTGGTGCCGCCCTGCTTCCTGACAGAAAAGCCTCATTATAAGGAAAAAACGCTCCCCTTTCTCCCTCTCTCTCCCTCTCTCTCTCTCTCTCTCTCTCTCTCTCTCTCTCTCTCTCTCTCTCTCTCTCTCTCCCTCTCTCTTTCTTCTGCTTTTCCACCTACAAGGTGTGCACTGGTGACCCCAAACTCTCTTCCTCTCTCTTCTCTCCCTCTTTCCTATCTTTCTCTTCGTCTCCATTAAAATAAACCATTTCCACACGGATGCAGTGTCTGGGTCGTGAATGACTGTCCACTGCCACCCCACCGCCATGCCTACATGGTTATGCTGCCTGCCAGCCCACTGCTACATCTGCCCAGCATGCCAGCATAGTTCCCTGCATTGGAGGGATACCCTGGCCCGGCCAGCTGGAGACCCCCCACAAGTGCAAATTTGTAACAGATCCAACTGTGGGGGGCCCCAAAACAGCTTTACCACACAGCTGCCATGACAGTCTTAGAGGCCCAGACCCAGCTTCTGTGACAGGCTTACTGGGAGGCAACACCCAGGTCCAGGAGAAGCCATAAGCTGACCCCACCCAGACAGGGCCTGCATCTAAGGGGAAAAACATTCCCTATACCCCTAGACAAAGATCAGCCAATCAGGGTCTTGAACCCTGGAAATTCCCTTACCCCAACCTCTGACATGATCAAACAAACAAACAAACAAACAAACAAACACCCCACCCTGCCCAGGCTCAGAGCTCTCACTGCTGACTTGGACAGAGAGTCCAAGTTCCAAGCTTGAAATGAAAGCTCTTTGACTTTACATACGGAATTTGGTCTCCGTGGTGGTCTTTTGGGGGTAAGGGTGTCCCCGCGATCTGGACCTCTTCAGGCCTCTGTGGGCACCTGCACTTATGTGCGCATACTCATACACAGACATATAATTTCAAAATGCATCTTAATCTTGGGTGAAAAGCAGTTAATATTTCACCTTTAATGGACAGTTGAGCCATATTACTCATATCTGTAACACCAGTTCTTGGGATTACAGAAGGCTGAGGCAGAAGGATTGTAAATTGAGTTTAGGCAGCATAAAAAGGTGAGAACCGGGGAGGGGGGGGGGGAACGGACGGACGACAAAGTGTCATGGAATAGCATGCCCAGTTTGATTCCCAGTACCGAGGTTAGGTGGAGGATAAAGAGTTTTGAAAATAATGTCAAGCAGGCATGAATAGTCGTGTGTCCTCTTTAGTGAGGTTACTGGTTAGTTTTACTCCCTGGTTTCGCCCGAGTCTTGCAAAGTTTCTACATTAAGCTCCTAGTACAAGTTTTGTTTCCTGGCTGTTGAGCGCAGTTATTTTTTTTAAACTACAAGTCCCAGCAGACATCGCCCCACAACCTTCTTTAGGCCGACCTGCTCGGAGCGCATTGATCTCTGGGATTTGTAGTCTTAACTATAAAATAAGGTGGGCCACACACTACCGGCACAGAAAACCTAGGTGGAGACACGCCAGGTCGACCAATAGGCATTGCGTACCGGGATAGAGTGGCGGGCAGCTCACCAATCGGCGAGCCGCTCCTCGTGAGTGACCTGGCATGCAGCCTACAAACGGCCCGTGGGGCGGAGCGTGAGCCCCGACCCCATTGCAAGCCATGGGAGGCGGCTGGTGGTGGGCTCGGGTCGCGCGCCTGGCCCGCCTGCGCTTCCGGGGGTCGCTGCTGCCACCTCAGCGGCCCCGCAGCGGGGGCGCGCGCGGGTCCTTCGCCCCCGGCCACGGCCCCCGCGCGGGGGCCTCGCCGCCCCCGGTGTCTGAGCTCGATCGCGCGGACGCCTGGCTCCTCCGCAAGGCACACGAGACAGGTCTGGCAGGGACCAGGGTCGGCCGCTGGACAGGAGGGGTGGGTGGGCACGTGGGAGTGGGCGGCGAGGGTGCGGCGTGCATCTGCTGGGAACAGGGCCCGGGCTCAGCGGGGGCAGGTTCTTCTTGTGAGCGCAGGGAGCCGCAGGGTGGGAGATTTTGCACCCTGGCCACATAGGGCACCAGCTTGCGGTCCTAGCTAATGGGGTGCAGCACAGATTTTGGGGGGGTGGATTTCGGCTAGGAGAGGTTAGCCCCATGGCACCACACACCTGCATGGGTGAGAGACCGTTCCAGAGGCACCTGCAAGGAAGAAGCGATATGCCTGCAACAGGGGGGTCGGTTCGGACTGCAGAGGGGAGCACTCGGTATAAAACAAGTGTGGCTACCTGCAGAAGATGGGGAAGTTCCGGATTGGGCCAGCGCGTAGCCAATGGTAGAGAAGATGTCTGCTGATTGGAGAGAGAGGTGATCTAGGATGCAGGGGGAGGGACCTCACATAGGGCAGTGGGTTGACAGATTGGAGCCAGTCGGATATTGGATGGGGCTGGTAGTGCACACAGCCTTTTGGCAGCTCTCAGGGAGTTGAGTGGCGGGGAGATGTGGACAAATGTAGGCAGGCCCCGGGTGGAGACGTTGGTCTGAGGAAGAGAGAGAGGGCCACAGGATGCACAAGTGTCCTTGGACAGACTTTCCGTCCTCAGACTGTCTTCAATTCTTGCTTTAGATTTTCCTCTGGGTTAGACAGAGACCGTCTTCAATCACTGGTCAAAGGGGCTTAGAATGTCCGGAGGAGAAGGGGTAGGGGAATGGGGCTTGCAGGGGGCTTCCCAGAAGGGATGGGCATGTGGAATATTTTTGTCTGTGGCTGCATAGAGTGGAGATTGGCTTGACGGTCTGAATGGGAGGGGATGCAGGAGGCAGGCCTTGGCTGATACAGAGCTTCCCCCGCCCCCCAACAGCTTTCCTCTCCTGGTTCAGAAATGGACTTCTGGCATCAGGCATTGGGGTCATCTCCTTCATGCAGAGTGACATGGGCCGGGAAGCTGCCTACGGTGAGTACAGACCCTCCCCTTTCCCTGCGTTGCCAAGTCCTCTACTCCCTCTTCTAATGCCCCGCCGCCGGTGTGCTGGTGTGCATCGCCTCCCCCACCACTCCACACGCCTTCATCAACGCTGGCCCCGCCTGAGTGAAGATCTAAAGTACGACTGTAGCAGTTCTGCCTAACTGCTGGGTGTTCTACCTCTACTCGGTTTCTCAAAACAGAGACCTCGGACAGTTTCCAAGGGGCCTTGACTTGTGTGTACACCTTTGTCTATACCCCTAGACCAGCCCCCTCATTTGATCTTGAGCTCCACCCCCGAGTCCCAGATACTTCTGTGTGCAGTTTCATGTACTTGGCTCTTACTACCTGAGCCCTTGGCTGCCTCCTCCCGCTCTTATTTATCTATTGATTTACTTATTTATTGTTATACTGGGAAGGAACCCAGCGTGCTAGTGAAGTGCTGTATCACTAAGCCACAATCCCCCAGCCCGTTACTGGTGGGTTTTCTATCTATGTGCTCTTATCACTGAACCATGCTCTCAGCCCCTCACTGGGGGATTCTAGGAAGATGTTCTACCACTGAGCCACCTACCCCCCAGCCCCTCACTAGGGGATTCTAGGCAGGGGCTCTACCACTGAGCCACACCCCAGCCCCTCACTGGGGGATTCTAGGCAGGGGCTCTACCACTGAGCCACACCCCAGCCCCTCACTGGGGGATTCTAAGCAGGGGCTCTACCACTGAGCCACACCCCTGCCCCTCACTGGGGGATTCTAGGCAGGGGCTCTACCACTGAGCCACACCCCAGCCCCTCACTGGGGGATTCTAGGCAGAGGCTCTACCACTGAGCCACACCCCAGCCCCTTACTGGGGGGTTCTAGGCAGGGGCTCTACTACTAGACCACACCCCCAGCCCCTCACTGGGGGATTCTAAGCAGGTGCTCTACCACTGAGCCACACCTCAGCCCCTCACTGGGCAATTCTAGGCAGGGGCTCTACCACTGAGCCACACCCCCAGTCCCTTACTGGGGGATAATTCTAGGCAGGGGCTCTACCACTGAACACTGAACTACATAGCCATCTTTTGTTGTTGTTGTTGTTGTTGTTACTTTTTGAGACTAAGTTTCCCTGTGTATAACCCTGGCTGTCCTGGAACTCCCTCTGTAGACCAGACTGGCCTCAAACTCACGATCTCCACCTGCTTCTGCCTCCCAAGTGCTGGGATTAAAAATGTGTGCCACCATTACCCTGCGTGATTTATTGATTTTTACTTTATGTTCGTAAGTGTGTTTGGGGACCATGTGCATGCCTGGTACCACTGGAGCCAGAGAAAGCATCAGATCCCCTACGATTGGAGGTAAAGATGGTTTGAGCCACCATGTGGGTGCTGGGAACTGAACCCAGGTCGTCTGCAAGAACAAGTGTTCTTAAACTCGGAACCATCTCTCCAGCCCCCACTCCCAATAATTTCATTTTTGTTTTTTTTTTTTTCAAGGCAGGGTTTTTCTGTGTAGCTTTGGAGTCTGTCCTGGGACTCGCTCTGTAGACCAGGCTGGCCTCCAACTCACAGAGACCCACCTGCCTCTGCCTCCAGAGTGCTGGGATTAAAGGCATATGCCACCAATGCCTGGCCCAACATTTTTCTTTCTAAACTTGTTACTTTGTGACAGTTTAAGTTGCCTGAATAAACCTTTAGCTTGAGCTCCTAAACCTCTTTTTTTTTCCCCCCCAAAAAAAAGGTTTCTCTGTAGCTTTGGAGCCTGTCCTGGGACTTGCTCTGTAATCAGGCTGGCCTTGAACTCAGAGATCCGCCTGCCTCTGCCGCCCCAATGCTGGTATTAAAGGTGTGGGCCACCACCTCTGGCTCTTCCAGCCTCTTATTAGCTGGCATTAGAGGCCTTGCCCAGCCCTGTGCTCGTACTGACCCAGCCTCCCAATCCATCACTCTGACAGCCCCTTGGGTACCCTGGACCCTGCAAGTATTGACTGCCTCTCCTTCTTCCACAGGCTTCTTCCTTCTGGGCGGCCTGTGCGTGGTGTGGGGCGGAGCCTCCTATGCAGTGGGCCTAGCCGCACTGCGCGGACCCATGCAACTGTCTTTTGCGGGTGCTGCAGCTGGTGTGGGGGCAGTGTTGGCTGCCAGCCTGCTCTGGGCTTGTGCTGTGGGCCTCTACATGGGCCAGTTGGAACTGGACGTGGAATTGGTGCCGGATGATGATGGGGCTGCCTCTACAGAAGGCCCCGATGAGGCTGGCCGGCCACCACCTGAGTAAACAGCAGGGCCGTGGGGACTGGCCGGGCACCGAGGACTGAGACATTAAACCTGACCCTTCAGCACTTCAAGACTCCGAGTGATGGTTCCTGTTATCTGGGGAGGTAGGGAGGGGAGAGGGAGGCATCCGATAGGGGCGAGGCAGCGGCATTTGCTCCCAAGCTTGACATCCTGAGTTTGATCCTCAGGACCCACATGGTAGAAGGAGAGAGCTAATTCCCACACCGTACCACACACGCACTCCCCCCGCCCCCACCCACCCACCCAAACAAACAGAAATAAATAATTTAAAGGGACAAGAAACAGCAGTCATGCAGGGTCCCTGGGGATGGAACCTCTCAGGGAGTGGTGTTTAATTCTCAAGGACAACTCCAGGCCTTGATTTATGCCCCAGGTTCGGCTTCTCCTTAGTCTCCCTTCCGCTGAACCCTAGTACCCGTGGGCCCTGGATAGGGCAGGCCCAGCGTAGGGTAAAAGGCCTCTGGGAGTGTGGGACCTGGGCCCAGCCTGTGCAGATGTGGATACATCAGGCTCAGCTCTGCGGGGCCATAGCGGATGGTTCCCGGTGTACACAGGCCCCGCACCACCGGTGGCAGGAAGCCTGCATGGAGAAGAGCAGGTGAGGGGTCCCCGGGAGTTGTCAGGCCCCACGGCAGTACTGGATCATGCTTCAGGGCCCCCGCCCGGATGACAGAAGTGAATTCCGGCCGAGGTGCGGCCGGCGGATCTGAGAGTTCCTCCTCTCCGCTGTCCTCTGAGCCTCTCGCTTCCTTCGGGCCAGGCTCCACTTTGATGCCTTTGCCTCTGGCCTGAGGGTCCTTGTCCTTGTCCTGGTCCACAGAGGCAGCCTGCTTCGGGTCAACTGGAGGCTCCTCCTCTGAAGAAGATACTTGATTTTATTCTGTGCAGTGCTCTACCACTGAGCCACACCCCCAGCCCCTCACTGAGGGATTCTAGGCAGGGGCTCCACCACTGAGCCACACCCCAGCCCCTCACTGGGGGATTCTAGGCAGGGGCTCTACCACTGAGCGACACCCACCCCACTCCCACTCCCAGCCCCTCAGTTCACAGGCCTTCTACTGTTGAAGCAGATTCTAAGCCTTCTTTTTACTTTTCAGGGATGGGTGAGGGTATGGAAGTGAGATGTCAACATTGGTGGTCTTCCTGTATCTCTATTATGCGCATGTGCATGATGGGGTGGCATACATGCCATCATGCAGGTGCTATCCAGGTCAGAGAACAGCTTTGTAGAGTTGGTTTTCTTTTCTCTTTTTCTTTTTGGTTTCTTTTTGTAGACCAGGCTGGCCTGGAACTCACAGAGATCTGCCTGCCTCTGCCTCCTGAGAGCTGAGATTAAATGTGTGTGCCACCACTGCCTGGTCCAAGCTCACATCTTTATGCATACACAGCAAGCATTGTGCCCTCAGGCCTCTTTACTCTTTCAGATATTGACTTGCTAAGTTGTCCAGGCTAACCTTGAACTTGGCATCTCCCTGCCTCAGCCTCCCCAGTAGCTGGCATTATAGTCCTTCACTCCAACACTCCAACCTTGAAGGAGGCTTCTGAAGGAATGTGTGTCCCCAGCCCTTGATCTTGCAGTGTGGGGCACAGTGTGGCGGGGCTGCAGTTCACATCCCCAGTGGTTCCTGCCCCCCTCAGGCAAACAGCTGGACCAAGAGATATGTTTATCATAAGTGAAGGGAGGAACCCCAGACACCTTCTACAGCGTAGCTAAGACCTATCTATCCCTGACATGCCAATAAAGACTGGACTGAGAAGTTCCAGCTAGACCTCTGCAGATTATAGAACTCTCCAGAACCCCTTCTCCACAGCCATAGAATTTTAAATAATACCAGACATGTTTCACCTGTATTGTCCTGAGAGACAGCCAATGGCCACATGTTGCTACTGACTATTTGAAATATGATGGATAAATTTGAGGATGAAGACATTTAATTTTGAGGTGGGATGAGGAGTTGGTTTCTTCAAGACAGGGTTTCTCTGTGTAGCCCTGGCTGTATGTAGACCAGGGTGGCCTTGAACTCAGAGATCTGCCTGCTTCTGCCTCCTGAATGCTGGGATTAAAAGCATGCACCATCATGCCCTGCTTGGTTGTGTTTTTTGTTTGTTTTTTTTTTTTTTTTTGAGACAGGGTTTCTCTGTGTAGTTTTGGAGCCTGTCCTGGATCTCACTCTGTAGACCAGGCTGGCCTCGAACTCACAGAGATCCGCCTGCTTCTGCCTCACAAGAGCTCCACTTCCCCAGCACTGGGACTGCAGAAGTGTTTCTGCACCTGGCTCTTCTTTAGAGGAACTAAAGCCATACCAGTAAGCTTTCCAGCAAGCACATTATCTGTGTCATCTGTCCCCAGCCCAAGGACATTTAACTCAGTGTTAATGTAAATAGCCACATATGCTGAGTGCCTTCCACAGTGGGTCCCTTAGTGTTTCCTGGGCGCAGAGGTGGGGGGGGTTAATTTACCTGTGGGCTCTGGCCCTGGGCTGGATGGATCCTCATGAGACACACTGGCTGGAAGCTGGAAGGCATCCAGGGGTGTTTGGCCCTCTTCGGCATGGCTGGGGACAAGACGGTGGGACTGAAAACCAGAAGTCTTGGGACAGCAGTGAGTATCAACATTCCCAGCATGGAATTTGCTGATACTACCCTGAGCACTTCAGATTTTCTTTCAGACCTATTAACTCCATGTAGTTTTACACACACACACACACACACACACACACACACACACACACACACACTGAGTCTCCAGCAGGGGTTCTACCACTGAGCCACACCCCAGCTCCTCACTGTGGGATTCTAGGCAGGGCTCCACCACTGAGCCACACCCCAGCCCCTCACCTGGGGATTCTAGGCAGGGACTGTACTGTTGAGCACTCTATTTATTGAGAGAGGATCTTCCCAAGTTTCCCAAGCTGGCCTTGAACTTTCAGTTTCCTGTGTCAGTCTTTCCACTGGCTGGGATCAGAGGATCAGGCCCAGCTCTAAAATATATTCTAACTGGGCTGCGCTCTCCTTCCTATGGG
This sequence comes from Onychomys torridus, assembly GCF_903995425.1. NCBI lineage: Eukaryota > Metazoa > Chordata > Mammalia > Rodentia > Cricetidae > Onychomys > Onychomys torridus. The sequence continues at coordinate 9,566,477 of NC_050443.1, forward strand.
CAAACCTATGTCCCTGTCAGCCACCTGATATTACCTAGGGGTCCTTTAAGCATGTCATGGTCATCTTAGTCTCTTCCTTCCAAATCTTCTGTTCCTTTCTAGGACCCAAAGGGGCAGATGGCACTCCCTTCTCTCCTGGCTTATTGTTTTGTTGTTTTTCTGGACATGGTTTCTCTGTGTAGCCCTGGCTGTCCTGGAACTCACTCTGTAGACCAGGCTGGCCTCGAACTCACAGAGATCCACCTGCCTCTGCTCCCGAGTGTGTTCTGCCACCACCGCCCGACTTCCTGGCACTTCTTAAACCATACCCCAGCCTCCTCTTCTCTTGTTCTCCAGTTCATATCTCCCCAGTCAGCTCTTCCAAAAGTGCAGCTCTGCCTGTGATTTCCCCCTCCAGACACAAAACCTCCCTAATGCCCCAAGACAAAATGCCCTGCTGTTGTTTACAACCTTTTTTTTTCTCCTGACCCTGCTCCAGCCCCAGACACTCTCTTTCCCCCCCTGGGCAGGTAGGGCTGTAGACCTGAGGCTTCATCTGCTCTGGGCCCTCTGCTCCAAATGCATGTGTGTATTGCACGGCTCTGGCTCTCCCTCTGTCGAGTCCGCCGTGGCTCCCCAGTGCCCTAGAGTCAAACCCACACCTTCAGCCTGAGGTAGACCTTCGTGAGCCTTCTCTGAGACCCTGCCTGCCTCCTCCCAACTGTGACTCCTCTCTGCCCTCCGTGAGGCCAGTCCATGCCTGGGCTTTTCCCGTCAGGCCTACAGAGTCCTCCCTTTAGGGGCCCTGGCTGGGATGGGGAGAGCCTGCCGCTGCCGGCCACCTCTCACCTGAGCACGTGACTGACCCACAGCACGTGATGCTCCCCGGCACTCTTCCCGTTCCCGGCCACAGTGGCCACGGACTGCAGCCACACGAAGCCCCCCGCACGCTGCAGCCAACGGTAGTAACCAGTCACCACCTGACCTTTGTCCAGCACTGGGTCCATCCCAAGGGAGCAGAGAGCCCAGAGGGGTGGGGAGAGAGGGGAGGGTGAGGAGGGCCAAGACAGGTGGGCAGGAGGTAGGCAGAGGCAGCAAGAGTGGGGAGAATCGAGAGAGACAGAGAGGTACAGAGAAAGTCAGAGACCCGGTGGTACCCCAGCATTGGTCAGAGACCCCCTCACACCCCACTTACTGCCCCTCCCACAGGCCATTGCTCAAGCCCTTTGATGCTTTTCTATTCCAAACAGAGCCCCAGGAGCTGCAGTACAAGCAGAGACTGTGGTTAGCCCTGAAGAAGGACTTCCAGGGAACAGAACAGCAGGGGCATTCAGGTCTTTGTGGTGGGCGGTGGGCGGTGGGCGGGGAGAGGGTACAGAAGTGTGTCTCACGATCCAGATGGCTTTGACGGATCCTGGCTGCATCCTGTCCGTGGACAAACTGGTAGCAGCTGCGTCCCACCAGCTCCGAGGGTCCCATGTCCATGTGGTCGCTAACTCTGGGGGAGACAGAAAAGAGAAAGCGGAGCTGGAGACACTGGGTGGTGTGGGGGGACGGCAGAGTGGGCTTCAGCGTCTGCCAGGGTCTACTCCCTTGCAGTGCAGTCCTCTGCCTCTCAGTTTCCCTCCGTGAAATGGGCATAGTAACAATAGAGGTGAAGGAAGGGACAAGTGATGGGACAGCAGTGGAGCCAGGCCCACCCTCCCTTCTCCCAGGCACCCCCGCGCCTCGCTTGCTCTTCCTCCCCAGCCCGAAGGCCCAGGGTTGACTGAACCCCACACATCCCCATCTTTCCAGTGGACCCACCCTCCCTCCCACCCCTACCCCGGTACCTGCTCTCACAAGCTAGGATGGTGAGGCCCAGGCTGAGGCGGAAGACAATCATGTGTCCGTGCAGGGGCAGCTCAGCTAGCGGGGCCGGGGGCAGCGTGTGTCCAAGCGCCACGAGACCCAGGGCTCGGGACCGCAGGCGCCCCGTCACGTGAATGACCTGGGGAAGGCGGTGGTCGTTGGGAGGGATCGAGCAGGGCCTGGCTGGAGATGGCCAGGCAGAATCAGCAGTGATGCGGGTGACTGGGGAAGTGCCAGGTGGGGCTGCTGAGGCAGGGGGATCACAGCCAAGCCAAGGCCCTGCCCAGTTCCACCTGATAACCACAGGCCCCTTGGCACAGGGGAGGCTTTGAGTGTTTCCCCGTTTCTGGCTTCGTCGCCCTGTAACCCCGGGCATAGCTGGCAGACAGGAGGGAGAAAGGGCAGCTTCCACCCACCTTGTAACCTGAGGCTTTGACATTTAGGCCCCTCTTGGTGAGGGTGGACTTCATGCGGACGAAGAAGGAACGCTCCTGGGCCCGGAAGGCGGGGGATGCCTCTGTGGGGCTGGCTTCTAGGGCAGAGCAGGAGGGTTCTGTTTTAGGGTTTCTAAGGCTCCTGTCACCTCAGAACCAGACACTCAGACACATCTAATGGTTACACAGGCACACTGATAAAAGAATCTCCCCTCCATGGGACAGCCAGGTCTAAGATCAGACGAGCCCCCCTTGGCTGCTCAGAACCCACCACAGTTCACTAGAGCCCTGAGAAGAGAGCCATCTCTCAGTTCTGTCCCCCAGGTATCAGGTCTGAGCCCCGGCTGGAGCAGCCACCTGTCTGGGCTCTGTCTGGCCATGTCCCTCCCACACTGGACTGGGCACCTAAGGAGGGTGGGATCACAAAAAATGCTCACACCCACAGGACCCTTTCCCTCAAACTCAGGCACATACTCACGTGTTCAGAGTGTCTGCCCGGTCCTCTAGCTAATCCTAATGCTGTGACCCTTTAATACAGTTCCTCATGGTGTGGGGACCCAAACCGGAACATTATTTTCATTGCTACTGTTATGAATTGTAAATATCTGTGTTTCCCCGTGACCCCCCCCCCCCCCCCCGCCGTGAAAGGGTCATTCAATGCCCCCTGCAAAAGGCATTGTGACCCACAGGTTGAGAACTGCTGGCCCATGGAGAGGATCCTGAGCAAGGCATGAACATACCCAGCCCCCCTGATGTCCAAGGGTCCAGACAGCCTAACAGGAGTCACTCCTTCCGGGCCACACGTGAGCCCAGCCCCACCTAGAGCGTGAGTGACCCCTGCCACATAGCCTGAGTCCAGTATTGCACCTTGGTCATGTATTAACTAAGCCTGCTTCCTTGTAGTGTGTGATCTCTTCTGTCCTGAAGAAACTTTAAAAGTACAGCTTTGCTCTCCCACCTCGTCCTGAGATGGCTTCAGAGTCATCCCCCCCCCCCATATTTGGCCAATGTTAAGATCATATGAGGAAAAATGGTCAATCTTCCTGTCTCTCCCAAATTGGTCAGTAACCTCTCTTAGTCCCCAGCATATACCAGATGTCTCTCCAAGCTCCTCACACTGTGGATCTGTGGACGGCTCATTTTGGGTGTTAACCAAACCCAGTTCAGTAATTTTCACAGGTCCCCAACATTTCCATGCTAAAGGGAGCTTGTGGGCAATGTCCACTCAACTTTCAGTCCGCCATGAGAGTGGAAATTTCCACCCAAGGAAGAAGCTAGGCACTGACAAGATGCCTCAATGGATAAATGTGTGGTATCTGAGACCCACGTAGTGGGTGGAAAGAACACACACACACACACACACACACACACACACACACAGAATTAACAAGCAAAGGGCTCAGGAGCAAGATCCTGGGCTGGAGTAGCTGTGTGATTTGGGGCAATTAATTTGACCTCTCTGTGCTGTGCCAGGGTTTTGAAGGCCATCCCTCCTGGCTTGTGGAGATGGGGTTAGGATCCAATGCAATTTTTTGTTTGTTTGCTTTCTGAGACAGCGTTTCTCTGTGTAGTTTTGGTGGCTGTCCTGGATCTCACTCTGTAGACCAGGCTGGCCTCGAACTCACAGAGATCTGCCTGGCTCTGCCTCCCAAGTTGGGGGATTAAAGACTGCGACACCACCACCCGGCCCCAATGCAATTTTTAATCTTTTTTTTTTTTTTTTTTTTTGAGCTGAGGACCGAACCCAGGGCCTTGCTCTTGCTAGGCAAGTGCTCTACCACTGAGCTAAATCCCCAACTCCCAATGCAATTTTTAAACACAGGGTCTAAAAAAGAAAAAAAAGTCTCGCGGCCTTATTCCCACCTCCATCCAGCAAGCTCAAATCTTGGTGTACCTTGGAAATTTTGGGGAACCAGGCAGGTTTAGACAGCCTATTGTCACTGCCTTAAGTGGGCTTAATCCGTTTTACAAAATCTTGCTTTCTGGCATGTTAAGCACGAACACCAGGATCTACCCTCAGGCTTCATTCATTGGCAAGAAGGGGGTTCCTAGAAATTACCAATCTCGGGAGTGTCCACCAGCGAGGAGGAAGACGAGGAGGAGGAAGAGGAGGGTGGCGTGGGGGGTCCGTGGGTCGCGGACCGCAGCCCCAGTTGCTCCAACACCTCGGAGTGGTCCCCAGGATGGATGTAGTCGAAGACACTGCTGCCCGTCAGCTCCACCTGCCGGTGATGGAGGGGAATGCAGGAGTGCGTGAACGCAAAGCAGGGGCTGGGTTTAGCCTGGGCACCCGGGTGCACCTCACACCAGCCTTGTGTTTTTCTTTAGAAGCTTCCCTCCTTTTTAAATTAGGGAGGGAAGGGAGAGGTTTTATTTGTTTGTTTGTTTGTTTTGAGACAACGTCTCACTTTGTAGCTCTGGCTGTCCTGGAATTCATTATGTAGACCGGGTTTGGCCTCCAATTTAGAGATCCGCCTGCCTCTACCTCTGGAGTTCTGGGATTAAAGGCTTGTTCTGCTATACTTGGCCCTTTTTGCTTTTTTCAGACAGATATTTGCTAGGTGACCCAGGCTGGCCTCAGACTTGTGGTGACCCTACTGCCTCAGCCTCCTGAGATCTGGAAATTACAAATTCATACCATCAAGCCCGGCGGTTTTCAACCCTTTAATGAATTTGAACCTTTAGGATCAGCCACCTCTCAGAGGGCTCTCAGAGGGCTCTCAGAGGGCTCTCATGCTCCCCCACCTTCCTCAGTGCAGCCTCTGGCTTTCCCCACGGATTCCACACTGATCTTCTGACCTTCAAGCCCCATTTAAAACTCTTCTGAAAACTGTACTACAGAACATAACAGTTCTTATTCAGAAGCCCACCATGCCTCCCGCTGTCCTGTGCTTGGGCTGAGGGACCTAGCTCTCTTTAGCCTTCATGTATCTGTACCCATTCCCCACACCCCACCTTGTCTCTTCTATTTTTTAAAAATTTATTCATTTATTATTATGGATACAGTGTTCTGTCTGCACACCAGAAAAGGGCATGAAATCCCATTGTAGATGGCTGTGTGAGCCACCATGTAGGTGCTGGGAATTGAACTCAGGACCTCTGGAAGAGCAGCCAGTGCTCTTAACCTCTGAGCCATCTCTCCAGCCCCCCCTTCTATTTTTTTACACACATATCCTTGTCCAAAGTCCCCTCCTTTGGGGAAGTGCCATTTATTTATTTATTTACTTATTTATTTGTTTGTTTGTTCATTTATTCAAGACAGGGTTTCTCTGTGTAGCCCTGGCTGTCCTGGAACTCACTCTGTAGACCAGGCTGGCCTCGAACTCACAGAGATCTGCCTGCCTCTGCCTCTCAAGTGCTGAGACTAAAGGCGTGCTGAGACTAAAGGCGTGCTGAGACTAAAGGCGTGCTGAGACTAAAGGCGTGCGCAGCCACCGCCCGGCTGGGAATGTTATTCCTTTTTCAGACAGCCTCTTATGTAGCCTAAATTGGCCTGGAATTTCTAATTCTCCTGCTCCACCTCCCGGATGCTGGAATTTTTTTTGAAAGATTTATTTTAATTATTATGTATACAGAAGAGGGCGCAAGATCTCATTGCAGATGGTTGTGAGCCATAATGTGGGTGCTGGGAATTGAACTCAGGACCTCTAGAAGAGCAGTCAGTGCTCTTAACCTCTGAGCCATCTCTCTAGCCCCATGCTGGAATTTAATGCATAGGTTTATGCCTCACCACCACGCCCAGTTTATTCCATGTAAGGAGTCTGACCCAGGGCTTTGTGAATGCCAGGCAGGCATTCTATCAACCAGGCTACAACCCTGCCCCAGCTACAGTGGTTTGAATCCCAGAACCTTCAGAATGCTACACAAGCGATGTACCTCTGAGCCACTGAGCTCAGCTCCCTAGAATTCCACCACAGAACTACATCTCCAGCCCAGTTTTTAATTTTGAGACAAGGTCTTATGAAGTTGCCCTGGCTGGCTTTGAATTTGTGGTCCTGTTTTTCATGTTGGGGTTAGTGAACAAGGGCATGCATAGGCCAGGCAGTAAAGATGTCGGCCCACTGCGGGGGTTCTTACCTGTGAGAGACCCAGGTAGATGGACACTGTCTCTGAGATGTAGAGAAATTTTCCTTCCTGGTTCAAGGCGAACACGAAGCCATCCAGGGACTAGAGTTGGGAGAAACGGAGCGGGTGTAAGAAAAGTCCGAGGCTCCTGAAACATGAGTCTCCCTCTGGAGATGGGGGACTTCCGTGGTCCCGGGGAAGGGACAGGAACAAGGGACCTTAGACCCAGCGCTCCCCAGGGGACAGACGCGGGAAGATGGGTGCTATTCCCAGAAGCGACCACCAGGTGGCAGCACGGAGCAGCGGGCTGGGAAGGGACCTCACCTGCAGGATGTGTCCGCCAAGGTGCTGCTCGAAGACTTCAGAGACCAGAGCCACAGGGCCTCGGCGGCCTGGGGCTGGGGACAGAGGGCACAGGAAAGTCAGGGCCTGTTGGTCTGGCTCACTGCGTTCTGTGCAGCCGATACGGACCCAGTCAGTCTTAACCCCCCAGCCTCTATAGAAAACGAATTCACAGATGGCTGTTCCTTATAGGACAGAGGCGGCTGGGACAGAGAGGTCAAGACTGAGTGACAGAAAGCAAAAGGAGAAATTTGTTCACTCTTTCTTCTTCTCCTCCTCCTCCCCCTCCTCCCCCTCCTCCCCCTCCTCCCTCTCCTCCTCCTCCTCCTCCTCCTCCTCCTCCTCCTCCTCCTCCCGAGACAGGGTTTGTCTGTGTAGCCCTGGCTGTCCTGCAATTCGCTCTGTAGACCAGGCTGGCCTCGAACTCACAGAGGTCCACCTGCCTCTGCCTCCCGAGTGCTGGGATTAAAGGCGTGAGCCACTGCCACCAGCTTCACTCCCTCTTCTTTTGCACACCAAAAAGGTCCTTGAGTACTGCTATTCCCAGGCCCTACACTGTACAGGCAGGTGCTGGTGACACAGAAAACCGCAGCCAATCCTCACTGGGCCCTGAAGCCAGGTCAATGAAGACTAAGCCAAGGCCAACTGGCCTGCTGCTGAAGGCCTGTAATTCTAACTACCTGGGAAGTCTGAGGCAGGAGAACCAAGAACTCAAGGCCTGCCTGGGATATATAATGAAATACCATCTCAAAAACTAAAAAGAGGGCAAGCAGCATTGCTTAGTGATAGAGCCTCTGCCTAGAATCCCCCAGTGAGGGGCTGGGGGTGTGGCTCAGTGGTAGAGCCCCTGCCTAGAATCCCCCAGTGAGGGGCTGGGGTGTGGCTCAGTGGTAGAGCCCCTGCCTAGAATCCCCCAGTGAGGGGCTGGGGTGTGGCTCAGTGGTAGAGCCCCTGCCTAGAATCCCCCAGTGAGGGGCTGGGGTGTGGCTCAGTGGTAGAGCCCCTGCCTAGAATCCCCCAGTGAGGGGCTGGGGTGTGGCTCAGTGGTAGAGCCCCTGCCTAGAGTCCCCCAGTGAGGGGCTGGGGTGTAGATTAGTGGTAGAGTGCTTGTCCAGCATTCACATGCCCCTGGGTTCAATCCTCTGCACTAAAAAACAACAAAAGATAAACACAAAAGAATAAGTGTGGGTAGAGAAATTGGACTCTCTTACACTGCAGGGTGGAATGTAAACTAGGGTATCAGCTGAAGAAAATAGTTTGGTGATTCTTCAACAACTAAGAAGAGTTATTATGTTAGCCTCTGGCCATCCCTTCACAGCCCAAATGAACTGAAAATAGGTATTGTGAGTGTGCTGTATGCACATGGAGAGAACAGCATTACACACAGCCAAAAAACAAACAAACAAACAAACAAAAAACCCATGTCCATCCTCCACAGAATGGATAATCAAACGTGGTACAACCATTCAGAGGAATATTATCTAGCCATGAAAAGGAACGGAGCTTTGGTATGTGATGCAACATTATGAAATCCAAAACTATGTCTGAAAGCAAACAGGCACAAAAGGCCACAGTGTGTTTGATCCCATGTCTGTGAAATGTCCAGAATTGGCAAACCCATGGCAATAGAAAGCAGGTCTGTGGTTGGCAGTGCAGGGGAGGTGGCTGCTCTGTGGCTGTGGGAATCCTCTGGGAGTGAAGAAATGATCTGATGTAGGTGATGCTGGTCTTACAATACTGTCCCTTGCAGTAAGTTTGACACTCTAAAACAGCAGTGTCTACACAGCCAGTTCCAGACCGGCCAGAGTACAGAGTGAGAGCAGGTCTAACAAATTGAGTGTGTGTGTGTGTGTGTGTGTGTGTGTGTGTGTGTGTGTGTGTAGAGATGTTCAGTGGTTAAGAGCACTCACTAACTGCTCTTGCCGAGGACCCAGGTTCCATTTCATGGTGGCTCACAACCCTCTGTAACTGCAGTCTCAGGGGATCTGATGCCCTCTTCTGACCTCTGTGGGCATTGCACACAGATGGTACACAGACATACATGCAGGTAAAACACCTACACCCTTAAAAATAAATGAATCAATAACAAGTTTTCAAGATTGTTGAAATGGTTTAGTGGGTTAAGGCATGGGCTATGAAGCTTGAAGATCTGAGCTTGATCCCCAGGACCTGTGAGAGTGATGAGCCCTGATCCTCACAAATTGATCTCTACATGTGTGCTGTGTCCTGCTCACATACATGTGCACATAGAGATAAACAGTGCAAGTGCACAACAACAGACTGCTAATTTTACCCTGGATAAATTTTGCATAACATTTTTTAGTTTGTTTGAGATAAAGTCTCAATAGCCCAGGTTTGACTCAAATTTGCCATTCTCCTGCTTAGCTTCCTGAGAACTTGATGTACAAGGATGTTCCTCCAGGCTGGAGTAAAAACTGGTTTTACTTACTTTCTTCTTTTCAGTGCTGTGGACTGAACCCAGAGCCTTGCACATGTTAGGCAGGGGCTCTACCACTGAGCCACACCCCCAGCCCCTCACTGGGGGATTCTAGGCAGGGGCTCTACCACTGAGCCACACCCCAGCCCCTCACTGGGGGACTCTAGGCAGGGGCTCCACCACTGAGCCACACCCCAGCCCCTCACTGGGGGATTCTAGGCAGGGGCTCCACCACTGAGCCACACCCCAGCCCCTCACTGGGGGATTCTAGGCAGGGGCTCTACCACTGAGCCACACCCCAGCCCCTCACTGGGGGACTCTAGGCAGGGGCTCCACCACTGAGCCACACCCCAGCCCCTCACTGGGGGATTCTAGGCAGGGGCTCTACCACTGAGCCACACCCCAGCCCCTCACTGGGGGATTCTAGACAGAGGCTCTACCACTGAGCCACACCCCAGCCCCTCACTGGGGGATTCTAGGCAGGGGTTCTACCACTGAGTTAAACCCCAGCCCCTCACTGGGGGATTCTAGGCAGTGCTGCTGCTGCTGAGTTACATCCCCTTCTGATATTTTTATATAGTAGATCATGGCATAAAAGGGGGTAACTTTTGGAAACATGTTGAGATAAAGATATATACTAAGAGAAGGAAGAACTTAGAATTTCATAGAGACATAAATTCCGAGACAGATGGCTGCTAAGACATAGGCTGGATGACCCAGGCCCTTCCCCTTAGTCAGGAGAACTGGGGTCCCAGACCTCATGTTGGTGGTTGGCAGAGACACAGCTGTCCTGGACGCCACCCAAATGACTGTCATTGCTGCAGAAGATGACACTCCCACCCCACCCAAGGTAGATCCGAGCACTCTGGGGACACTGTCAGGGACCTTCCCTCTGTTAGGCGGAGGGCCTGAAGTCACCGCCTCTTTGTGCCTCAGTTTCTTCGTCCAGAGGGTTTGCTGCAGGGGTCTGAGCTCCTAGGCTGCCAAGCATCCAGCCAGCGTGACGGAGAAACAGAGTAAATAAAGGCGGGATTATTATGTTACCCCTGCTCCTCAGTCTAGCCCAGGGGCCCCCAAATCTGACCGCTGTTCCTCCTGCTTCCTCCTCATCTGAACCTCTAGGAACAATAAGTGTAGGGGGTGATGGGGACCCCTCCCCTGAGACCCAAGCTCCAGGCAGCCCCGTGACAGGCGGGAACAATGCTGCCTGCTAATTGTGGCAATTTCCCCTGTCATTTTTGCTAATTCCTTCATTTTCCCTCTCCGAGGATCAGCCCGGGTCAGAGCGAGCTGCTGCAATTAACGGCATTAATGGGCACGCTGGGATGGGGGTGCGCAGGGGGGAGAGCTTGGGGACTTGCTGTCCCCCCCACTCTGTGTACAGGGCCCATCTCCTGTCACAAGGATCCCCAGGGTATGCCTAGGGTTGCCAACTGATGCCTTAGTACCCCCAGTTTCTGCCTCCCCAAACCTGACAGCTCTCCACTCCTGGCACCCACAGCCCCCTGTCCATCCCCAATTCAACAAGTGTCTCCCACCTTCACATCTGCCCCTCCTGAAGTCCAGATCCCTGAAATCACTTATTCACTTAATAATTCTTCTTCATTTAATAAACATGTGTGAGCCAACACCTGGGGGGCAGCGGAAGACTGAGATGGATGAGGAGAAAGGAAGTGGGGAGACCCACAGGCAGACAGAGGGTAGGCTCCGGAAAGGGAGGTCAGCTAGGACGCCTACCAAGCTCCAGGGGGGCCTCTCCTTTCCTCTTCTATGGGTCTCCTGTCCTGGGTCATTAGGGGTGAAGGGCTAGGTCTGCATGACTCTGGGGGTGGGAAAGGGGTGTCCCCTCTTTCAAGTGTCTGTCCTCATAGGTTACACGGACTCCCAGGGAGACTGCAACTTGTTCTGGGAATTTCCGCTTTCTCTGTCTCTCTGTCTCTGTCTCTGTCTGTCTCTCTATCTTTCGAGACAGGTTTCTCTGTGTAGCCCAGGCTGGCTTCGAATTCCCAGAGATCTGCCTGCCTCTGCCTCCTGAGTGCTGGGATTAAACATGTGACATACAACCGGCTCTCCCTCCCTCCCTTCTCTCTGTTTCTCTCTTCTTTCTGTGTCATATAGCCCAGGCTACCCTGGAGCTCAGTGTGTATCCAAAGATGACCTTGAACTCCAGATCCTCCTGCCCCCACTTCCTGGGTACTGGGATCACAGGCCTGCACTGTGCCTGGTTCGCGCAACGCTGGGTTGGAACCCAGGGCCTCCAACATGCTAGGCAAATGCTTTACCAACTAAGCCCCCGCCGCCAGCCCTGCCCTGCGCAGTTCTGTGTGCAGTTCTGAGAGTTCCATCCGCTCTCCCTGGAAAGTGGCTGTAGAGAGAGGGTGAGATGGATTCTCTACACCAAAGGTTTCCAGGGCCACAGCCGGGTGTACAGTGGATGAGTAATACATCACCGTAAAGTGTGCCAGGGTACTGTGCCAGTCTAGATCACTCCTGGGAGTTTCTCTCTGCCTCCTGCTGTCGCTGTCTGCTTCCCCCGCCTCCTTTCTCAGTCCGCCCCACCCCCTGCCGCAGGCCCTCCTCCCAGCCCTGCTCTCTGCCTGGCCCTTCTCATGGCTGGCTCCTTCATTCCTTCAAGCATAGTGGTCACTTCCTCCGGAAGTAGCGTCCTACCTGTGGACCAGTTGTTGGGGCACTCAACTACTGTTTATTGAGCATTTCCTGCCCCCCCCCCACTGTTTTAGCTTGTGAACAACGAGGGAAGAGGCCTGGGGAGATGTTTCAGTGGGTAAAGCACTTGCTCCACAAGTGTGGAGACCTGAGTTTGAACCCCCAGAACCCGTGGGAAGCTGGACATGGTAGTGAGCACCTGTAATTCCGCACTCCTACTTGGAGATGAGAGATGGAGACTCCCTGGGAACCCCTGGGCCAGCTAGCCTGGCCTACGCAGCACTGAACAGCAGACCCTATCTCAGAAGGGGAGGGAGGCAAAGAATGACACCAGGGTTGTCCTCTGACCCCCACACACACGAATTGGAGAGATGGCTCAGCAATTAAAAACACAAAAACCAAAATAAATAAATGAATGAATAAATACATAAATAAAAGCTGAGCAGAGGTAGTGCATGCTTTTAATTCCAGCACTCGGGTGGCAGAGGTAGGAGGATGTCTGTGAGTTTGAGGCCAACCTGGTCTATAGAGAGAGTTCCAGGACAGCCAGGGATACATAGAGAAACTCCATCTCAAAAACCAAACCAAACAAACAACCCCCCTCCCAAACACATACTGCTCTTGCAAAAGACTCAAGTCTGGTCCCCAGCACCCAGCTTGGGTGGCTCACAGCCACCTGTCACTTGGGCTGCAGGGATCCAACCCCCTCTGGACTCTTCCAGCAGTTACACACACAGTGCACATAAACATTTGTAGGCATAAACATATACATATAATTTTTCGTTTTAGTTTTTTGAGGCAGGATCTCTCTCTGTGTAGCCCTGGCTGTCCTGGAACTTGCTCTGTAGACAATGTTGGCCTCGAACTCAGATCCGCCTGACTCTGCTTTGCAAGTGCTGGGATTAAAGGTGTGCACCACTCCCTGGGCATCACATACATTTTTAATAAAAAACAAAACAAAACAAAACAAAAAACAGTAAAAATAAGCCCAGGACTGGTAGCCCACATCTTTAATCCCTGCAATCTGGAGAGAGAGGTAGGCAGAACTCTGAGTTCAAGGCTACCTGGTCCATATATAGAGTTCCAGGCCAGCCAGGGCTACTTAGTGAGACCCTGTCAACAACATCTGGTGAGCTGGCTCAGCAGGTAAAAGCAGTTGTCATTAAGCCTGACAACCTGAGTTTGTTCGCAGGGGCCCACATGGTGGAAAGAGAGAACTCACATCTGCAAGCTGTCATTGGGCCTCCATATACATGCAGAGGTATGTGCATCCCTTACATACATGTGACCAAATAAATAAAAAATTTAAACAGAGACTTGGGAAGAGAAAGAAAAGGGAAAGGGAATGGCTCAGTGGTTAAGAGCACTGGCTGCTTTTTTCCAGACGACCCAGGTTCAATTCCTGGCATCTGCATGGCAGTCTGAAACTGTGTAACACCAATTTCAGGGGATCTAGTGCCCCCTCCTGGCCTCCATGGACACCTGGTACTGGTGGTGTACAGAGATGCACATAGGCAAAACACCCACACACTGAAGCTAAAAACTTTCACCAGGCGGTGAAATCCTAGCACGCGGGGGCGGAGGCGGGGCAGAGGCAGGCGGATCTCTGAGTTCAATGCCAGCCTGTTCTACAGAATGAGTTCCAGGACAGTCACGGCTACACAGAGAAATCTCAGTCTCAGTCTCAGAAACCAAACCAAACCAAACCAAAAACAAAACAAAACAAAACAAAACAAAAAAACAAAAAACAAAAAAAAACCCAACCACAAACATTTCTTATAGAAAATGAACCAAGTAGCCACCATGTTCCATCTGTGTGACTTTGGGCAAATATCTCCCTGGGTCTCCGTTTCCCAGGGCTATACAAAGGAGTCACAACGGGCTTCCCGCCTAAGCCTAAGGTGTCTTCAGAGAGCTAATTCGTGTGCAGGTTGGCAGAGGTCTATGGTTTTGGATTTTGTCGCCTTGAGTTAGGACGTGGAGCCACCCACGCACGCTGCCTGGACTAGTTAGTTCTCATGCACAGGTGGGCATTGTGCCAATAGCCAGGGAATGGCCGGGGAGCTGTGGCCAGAGTGAGCCCTCTCCTTTGGAGCCTCCCAGTGCCCCTCCAAGTATTGGGGGGCTGGACAGCGGCAGGGCTCTCTCAGCCCCCTTCCCCTCCCTGGGGCTCCAGGACAATAGACAAGATGTTTATCCCCCGCCGGCGGCGCACGTGTTGTTCGCCGGTAATGACAGTAATCAGCCTCTCTAATGCGGCATTCTCTCGGCACCAGTCAATTCGCCTAATTACCGCCTGGGAAGCCGGATTATTTAAATTTAAATGGTGATTTATTGCGGGGCTTAATCAATGCTATTTTCTCTCCCCCACCTCCTCCCTGGGCACTAGGGTAGGAAGGGAATAGGCGCCTTCTCCAACCCCACCCTAAGGACACCTATTCTGTAAGTGGAGGGGCTTCTCCACCTGTGACCTCAGGGAAGACCTTCACTGCCCTGTCTTAACAACTGAGCAGGGACAGATATATAAAAGAGAAGGATGGAAATCGAAGACTTTCAATAGCCAGAGGTGGGAAGTAAGAAAAATGAGATCTTCCTCTATATGTTGATGTCGTATGTAGTCTACATTTCTACACATTATAGATTATAATTTTTCCCCCTATGGTGTCACATCTGCATCTCCAAGGCAGGGACTTTCCACATCATTTCCCCCCTTTTTCTGTTCGCTAAGTAATCTTGTTTGAGACAGGAGCTCATGTAGCCCAGGTTGACCTTAGTACTCAGGCGGGACCCAAACCCACAGAGATCTGCCCGCCTTTGCCTCCCGAGTGCCGGGATGAAAATGCCTTATTTGTTGTTGGTTTGTAGCCTAGGCTGGCCTCATACTCCTGGTGATCTCAGGAGCACTGGGAGAATAAGCCACCAACACCACACCAGGGCAGGGTAGAGTGTGGGAGGTCCTGGGCACCCGTCGTGGCCTCACTCGGTAAGCAACAGGGTGGTACAGGCCACATTCCGAAGGCCGGTTTGCCCTTTGCAGGGAGTTCCAGGGGCCTTGCAGATGTTCATCAGTTTCTGGTCGCTCTGAGCGGGGCCATTCGGGTGGTCACCCCCATTTGTTTTTAAAAAAATGCAACACAGAAAGGGGGAGCCACCTACCTGGGACTGCAGAGCGAGGGGCAGAGGGACAGCTAATGCCACCGGGGAACCTTCCTCACCCTCCCTACACACATGGTTGCCTCCTCGCCCCAAATGGGGGATTCAGCCCCCAGAGTTCCAGTGTGCCCCGAGCCCCACAGGCCCAGGTCGGGAGAGCTTCCTTCCCGGTTGAGTGGAGGCCCTGGGCCCAGGAGGCTCTAAGCTGGAGACTTCTTCAGTGACAATGGTTCATCTCCCCTAATAACATTAATAGCCTTTGCTGGGCATGGCGGCAGACACCTGTTTTGAGGAAATGGAGGCAGGAGGATGCTAAATTCAGGGCTAGACTCTACTACACACCCAATTTGAGGCCAGGCCAGCCTACCGGAGGCATTGTCTGAAAGACTCAGGCCTGGGTCATGGCGCACACCTTTAGTCTTAGCAGAAGCAGGCAGATCTCTATAGGCCAGCCTGGTCTACAGAGTGAGTTCCAGGCTAGCCAGGGCTACATAGTAAGACCCTGTCTCGTAAAAAAAAAAAAAAGACAACAACAATAATAATACCCTAGTGATTTGGATTGTGGCCGGGTTCTGACTTAGGTCAAAAGTTTATAAAAAATCTCAACTTTTTGTCCCCTAGAGAGCCTAAGTCATCAGTTAGGAACCCACAAAGGGTCTGGTGGACTCTCCAGGAACTGGGCCAGGGCGGCCTGGCTTTCTCAATCCTGTCCCCAAGGCTGGGGGTGGGGTGGCAGGGAGGACTTGGCAGCATGCGCATGCGCACTCACCGAGGCCGGCCGGAGGCCCGACGGCTCGCAGCCCCCAGGGCGGCGCCCCCAGCGCGGCGAAGCGACGCAAGCGGAGGTAAGTGACACTGAGGCGCACGATGGACGCTTTGTCCAGCTGGCTGGAGATGGCACCGGGCAGAGGGAGCAGCTTGGCCAGTTCGAAGAACTCTAGGTTTTCCTTCCCGCGCCGCCAGCGCGCCGCGTTGCGGGACTTCTCTTTGCGCTGCGCCTGCAGGCTGGGCAGGCGGCGTGGAGGAGGCGTCAGAGAGGGCCCCGGGCGCACGGTCCCCGCGCTTCAGGAGGTGGGGCAGACCTGAGTGTCAATTCTACACCCCTGCTGGCTTGGGGACAGAGCCTTTATTTATTTAATAATAATAACAACAATTATTATTATTACTATTATTATTATATTTATGGTGGTAGGGATTGAACCCAGGGTCTCCAGCACTTTACCATTAGGCTACATCCCTCCGGCACTTTTTTCTTTTCTTTTCTTTTTGTTGAGACTGTGGTCTCACTGGGTAGACCAGGCTGGCCTCAAATTTTATAGAGATTTGCTTGCCTCTGCCTCGGGAGTACGGAGATTAAAGGCATGCGCAACCACGCCCGGCTCTTGTTTTTGCTTTTTTGAGACGTCTCTCTATTTTGCCCAGGCTGGCCTTGAACTGGCGAGCTTCCTGCTCCTGTTTCAGAGTGTTGGGATGTCAAGCCACCGGGCTGGGCTGAGGACAGAGCCTTCTCCCTCTCCTGACAATGTCGGGGGTGAATTCGGAGCTGGGGGTCTAGAAAACCCAAGTCCGGAATAGGCGAGGGTGACGAAGTCTAGGCGCAGGGTCGGGGCACTGCCCTGAGTCTCATCCGGAAGGCTGCGAAGTCCCCCCAACCCCCAGCACGCCTTCGGGGGCAAGGCCATGGTCAGGGGCATTACATTTGCTCACCAGGGTCCTGGCGGGGCCTTGACCATTAGCCCGGGCAGGAAATCCCAGGGGACGCTGCTGGCTCCACGGCCTCCCCCGCACTTGACTTCACCTCGGCCGCTGCTTCTGGGGTAGGGGGTCGCCATCTCGGCGGGGACTCGAGAATTCAGGCGCGAAGGAGTCGCAGGCGGGGCTCAGTTCCCTGGGGGGAAGAATGTCTCGGGAAAGTGAGGTGCGTGCCGGTTCCCCTAGGGTCCAGCCAAGAACTGGCTTGGATGCGTGCCTCAGTTTCCCCTTCCCGGGAAGCCGCGGTTCCCACCCTGGCGCTCCGGGTGAGGACGTGCCCCGCCGCCGCCTCCCCCGCGCGGCCCGCCAGCGCGCCCGCCTCACGCCCGCGCCGGGCCGGCTCCCGCATACCAATGGGCGCACGCGGCGCGCATACGGATCGGACCGGCCCGCGCGCTGCGTGCCAAGCATGCCCAAGCTGCGCTCGGGGCGGGAGCCTCGCCAGGGCCCCGACGCTCCGGGCTCCATCCCTCCCCGCAAAGCTTCCCAACACCCCAGGTGCGTCCCCCAAAGCCAACCCCCAGGATCCCACTCCCCAGGTCTGCAGCTGCACCCATTTCCTAGCCTGGGCTAAGGAGGCGGGGAGGACAGAGGGACCCCACCCCAAATCCTGCCCAGGAAGCATTCGAGCCCCTGGGGTGGCGCCACCTGACCCGGTTGCTAAATATTTCCAACCCACAACTTCCTCCCTAAAGACCAGGGCGTGAGACCCTGGCCCATGACACCGCTGGCCACTGTGACTCCAGGATGGACGCGACACTCGGGACCCAGGTGTTCTGGAATTCAGACCCCCTAGAACCAGAGACGTGTCCAACTGGCTCTTTCCTCTTCACGATTAGGTGTCCAGGCCGCTCATGTCCCCAGCATCTAGGTGGCCCCCAAGCCTCCCCAAAACGCGTTGACGTCTAGTGCCCTGAACCTGTGTGACCAGGACCCCAACAACCACGCACCACTCTCTGGATCCCGCCGGTACGGACGTCCTGATGCCGTGGCCTCCAGGTCACCAGAGTCTGGGCCCCACATTCCGGCAGGACCCAGGGGTCCCCAATCCCTCCCGCCAAGCCTTCAGGCGTCGCGCACCCACAGGGCTCCCGACTGGGTTACCTGGACGTGGGGTGGGCTCGGGGCGCGGCGTGGGGCCGGCCGGGTGGCGTGGAGGGGCAGCTCCATAGACCCTGGGGCGCGCGGGCTAGTGCTCCGGGCTCTCGGCGCCCACGGCGGCCTCGCAGACTTGGAGACCACGGACAGCGGCGGCGAGGGGCGGTGCTTGCATTCGCCCCGCCCACGCAGGCCCCGCCCAGCGCCGGCCGGTGCGCCTCTGCCTGCTGGATAGTTCCCATACTGGTGTCGGCAGCTCGCTGTTTCTGAGTTGTCTCACCCTACGACCACATCAGGCAGGTCGAGTGTCAAGCCTCTCCACTCTGGAGTTCCACCACGATCGCCATCCTCAAAGGATGGAGCCCCTCAGCAGCCCCTGGGGACCTTGGGGGCAACTGGTTCAGTAGGAGGGGACACTCAGACGTCCGTGTCCTCTTGAGAGACCTACATCTAGGCCTTTGACAATCTCCCTTCCCAGGAGAAAATTGCAGGATGCCAGTCTCCTCCATTCAGGGCAGGAATTGGCGGGCACTTAACCCCTTCCTCCACCCAGGACTTAGTTGTTAAGGGAACTCAACAGTCCAGCCCTGCCTCCCCCCGTTCCCCCAGGTCTTGTCTCTGTGGCTCCCCATTGGGACTAGAACCCCAGCCTGTGGGCGCCTAACTTCATAAATGAGAACAGGGTCAGTGGGGTGTGGTGGCACTCATTCGTTAATCCCAGCATTTGGGACAATGAGGCAGGAGGATTGCACGAACTGGAGGCAAACCTGGGCTATGAAGTGAGTTCCAGTCCGACCCAGTTTGGGATTCAGAGTGAGACCCTGTCTCAAACATAATAAAATAAAATAAAGAGCAACTGGGCTGGGAGAATGGCCCAGTGGGTAAAGCTTGCCACAGAACCCTGAGGACCTGAGTTAGAAGAATTCACATAAAGTCAAAGGCAGTGGTCTGTTTCTATAATCCCAGCACTCCAAAGGGCACAGTGAGAGATTCCTGGAAGCTGGAGGGCTAGCCTGGTTATACAGCCAGGGACTGTCTCAAACAAGGTAGGAGGGGAAGGAGCATCATATGAGATTTACCTCTGACCTCTACAAGCAGGTCATGGCGCCTGTGCACCCTGCCCCCAAATACGCACAGTCACAAAACATAAACAGAAGAGAAAGAATGAACTCAATGCTGGGGGTTCAGCTCAGTGGTAGAGAACCCTGGAAATAGACAGGCTTCCCAGGTAACTAGGCCCTAAACAGAGGATGACAAGAACAGACCGGGGTTCCCTGCCTGAGCTCAGAAGCACCCCACTACAGACAAGTCTTATAGTCACATCTTAATTTAGTTTTATTTATTTGTTTATCTATCTATAATCTATCTATCATCTATATATCTCTCTATGTATCTATCTATCATCTATCTATCTATCTATCTATCTATCTATCTATCTATCTATCTGAGACAGAGTCTCATGTAACCCAGGCTGGCCTGGAGCTCTTGATCCTCATGGCTCCTTCTCCCAAGTGCTGACATTACAGGCATGCAAAAGCATGGTGCTGCACACCTTTAACCCCAACACAGGAGACAGAGTCCTGAAGGTCTGAGTCGACATAGTGAGTTCAAGTGTGTGTGTGTGTAGCTGGGAGAGTCCAGAAGAGGGTGTTAGATCCTTGGAACCTAAAGTTACAGAGGGTTATGAATCTCCCAGCATGGGGCCTGGGAACTTGCTCTGAAACACTAAGCCACCTCTCTAGCCCCCACCACTTTACAAATATTTTCTTATTACCTTTATTTACTTATTCATGCATGCTATGGCGGCATGAGGAGCTCAGAGGGCAAGCTGTGAGAGCTGGTCTCTCTTGCAACCATCTAGGCCCTGGGGTTTGAACTCAGGCGTGGGAGCAAGTGCTTGTATTCACTGAGCTATCTTGCTGGCCCCATGCTCAGCTTTAACGGTCACATTTTAATCAAGCCCTATTCCCTTACTTTATGTAGCCCTGGCTGTTCTAGAGCTCTCTCTGAAAAGCAGGCTGGCCTCGAACTCACAGAGATCTGCCTGCCCCTGCCTCCTGAGTGCTGGGACCAAAGGTGTGCGCCACCACACCTGTCTTAATTTTATTTTGTGAGTAAGAGTGTTTTGCCAAACCTGGTGGTGGTGGCGCATGCCTTTAATCCTAGCACGCTGGAGGCAGAGGCAGAGGCAGGCAGATTTCCCAAGTTCGAGGCCAGCCTGGTCTACAGAGTGAGTTCCAGGACAGCCAGGGCTACACAGAGAAACCCTGTCTCAAAAACAAATGAAAAACAACAGAAAAAAAGAAAGAAAGAAAATGAGGGGCTGGAGAGATGGCAAAACACCAATGCACATTGAAAGAAAAAAGAAAGAAAGGAAGGAAGGAAGGAAGAAAATGAAAAAAGGAATAGCTGGAGGTGGTTCAGTGTTTAAGAGCACTGGCTGCTTTTCTGGAGGTCCTGGGTTCAATTCCCAGCACCCACATGGCAGCTCACAACCATCTGTAACTCCAGTTCTTGGGGGTCTGACACTCTCATACATTAAAAAAAATACTTCGCCATAGGACATTTCTTAATTAATGATTGATGGGGGAGGGCCCAGCCCATTATGGGTGGTGCCATCCCTGGGCTGGATTCTATAAGAAAGCAGCTGAGCAAGCCACGAGGAGCAAGCCAGTAAGCAGCACCCCTCCATGGTCTCTGCATCAGCTCCTGCCTCCAGGTTCCTGCCCTGCTGGAGTTCCTGTCCTGACTCCTTCAGTGCTGTGGAAGTGTGAGCAGAATAAACCCTTTCCTCCCTGAGTTACTTTACTCACAGCAACAGAAACCCTAACTAAGCCTAGCTGGTACTAGGGAGCAGGGTATTGTTGTGACTGCCCTCACACATGTTGTTTGGGAGGGGATTGTGGAAGGACTTTGGAACTTTGTGCAAGAAAAGCCACTGAGTGTTGAGACCTCAGTGACCTGTTCTATTTAATCCCAGCACTCAGGAGGCAGAGGCAGGCGGATCTCTGTGAGTTCAAGGCCAGTCTAGTCTACAGTGTGAGTTCCAGGACAGCCAGGGCTACACAGAGAAACCCTGTCTCAAAAAACCAAACAAGAGAGAGAGAGAGAGACAGAGACAGAGACACAGAGAGAGACAGAGAGACAGAGAGAGCAGCAGTGCTTCCTGGGAGAACATGAGTTCCAGAGGCTGCCAAGGTTGTACCTCGTGTTGGCAGCGGAACTTGGCAGTGTCAGCGTCACCCAGGTGGTTCTGGTCTTGAAGGCCTGAAGGGGTCATGGAGGGCAGCTGAGGCTCAGCACTGGGAAAGTCCAGGAGAGACCATCGGTGAAGGTGCAGCTTCAGTGGCAGTTGAAGACCCAGGAAAGAAGGGGTCAGTACAGAGAAGTTGAAGCCTGGCACCGTGAATAGAGCCTATGAGAGGCTATTGGTGAAAGTGCAGCCAGGTTGCCATAGGTGACCCCAATATTTTGGAGATGCCATGGCATGACCACCAAGAACAGCAGCAGTGGAGTGAAGCCAGATGGAGCCTAGACAAGCTGTGTGTGCTGCAGAGGGCAGAGCCACAGAAGTGACCCAGGTCCCACGGAGGAGCCCAGAAGATTGTGAGTGGATCCCAGGCGTTGGATATGGAGTTATTCACACGGGGCAGGAACCTGGTGGCAGGAACTGAAGCAGAGACCGTGGAGAAACACTGCTTACTGGCTTGCTCTCTCTGGCTTGTGCAGCATGCTTTCTTACAAAGCCCAGGACCATCTGCCTAGTGGTGACACCGCCCACAGTGGACTGTGTATTCCCATATCAATCATTAATGAAGAAAATGATCACAGAGGCTTGCTGACAGGCCAATCCAATGGAGGCTTTTTGTTTTGTTTTGTTTTTGTTTTTCGAGACAGGGTTTCTCTGAGTAGCTTTGTGCCTTTCCTGGATCTCACTTGGTAGCCGAGGCTGGCCTTGAACTCACAGAGATCCGCCTGGCTCTGCCTCCCGAGTGCTAGGATTAAAGGCATTTGCCACCACCGCCCGGCTGCATTTTCTTAATTGAAGTCCCCTCTTCCCAGATGACCCTGGCTTGTGTCAAGTTAAAAAACAACACCACCACCACTAACCAAGATATCCAGGCTGGCCTCGAACTTATTATGTAGCTGAGGTCATCACCTTGAACTTCTGATTCTCGTTTCCACTTTCCTCTGGTGTAGATGACAAGTGAGTGCCACCACCATGCCTGGGATTTCAGTGCCGGGGATCGAACCCAGGGCTTGGTCCATGCTAGGCAAGCGCTCTACCAACTGAGCTACGCCACCATTAGCAGCTCGACTGTGGGCATTCATAACCTTGCTGTCACCTAAGACCCTACGTCAGAGGCGCGGACGAAAGGACTTGCACTCAAGCCTTCATAAGGCTTGCCCGTTGTACATGCCCCTTTCACTGACTGAGCCATCTCGCTGGGCCACCTGTGGAGTTTTGTCCAGGCTGCTTCCATAGATCACAGGAAACAGTGAAGGGACACCAGCCCGCTTGAGTACGAAGCTCCGGCAGGCCTTGCCCTTCTCCCCACTCCCTCTGCCTTGCTAAAAACAGATTATATCCCCAAAGCTAGCCACCAAGATCCGTTTCCTTATCTGGCCACTTTGCCGGGCGGTGGTGGTGCACTCCTTTAATCCCAGCACTCAGGAGGCAGAGGCAGGTGGATCTCTGTGAGTTCGAGGCCAGCCAGGTCTCCAAAGCGAGTTCCAGGAAAGGTGCAAAGCTACACAGAGAAACCCTGTCTCGAAAAACAAAACAAAACAAAAGCAAACAAACAAACAAACAAACAAACAAAAAAGGAAACACCTCATCCTAACACAGGGTTTCCTCTTGTACCTTTAATAAACCGCCATGTTCCTATGGGCCACGCCTGCCTCCTCTCCATCCAGAGGCAGTCCGTTGTCCCCTTCTGGGACAAGTACTCCTGCCCCCTCTCTTCTGTTCCCTTCCCTGTCTCCCTCATCCTCTATCTCCTGTCTTTGTTCCTCATGCCTTTCCTCTGTCCCTCTGGGGCAAATCTCCTTGGTGCTGAGGACTTGGTCTTGGGGTGGGGGTCCTGAGATCATACTCTATAGCTTTCTTCTCCTCTTCCTGTGAATAGACCATTAGCAAGATTTGAAAAATGGAAAACAATGCCACTGCTCTCACTGAAATTTTTGGTATTTGAAAATACATTTTTCCCACTGCTGGGGGTGGGGTGGGCATAGCTCAGTGGTAGAGAACTTGACCAACACGCATGAGGTCCTAGGTTCTCTTCCTTGTCTTGGGAAAAAGTAAATCATTCTCCCCAGGTTTATGTCTATCTTAACTTGTAAATGGGGTACCCCCCCACACACACCACAACTATTTTTGTAGTGCTGGGGATGGAAGTTAGGGCCTCCTCTACCATAGCACCCTTACCCTCAGTCTACCATTGAACTGTACCCCAGCCTTTCACTGGAGGATCCCAGGCAAACCTCTACCATTGAGGTAGGCATGCCACAGCCAAATCTCTCCCTCTCTCTCCCTCCCTACCTCCCTCTCTCTCTCTTTCTTTCTTTCTGTTATTTATTTATTTTTTACTTATTTTTTCAGACAGGGTTTCTCTGTATAGTTTTGGAGCCTGTCCTGGAATTTACTCTGTAGCCCAGGCTGGCCTAGAACTCACAGTGATCCGCTTGGCTCTGCCTCCCGAGTGCTGGGATTAAAGGCCGCCGCCAAGACCACCGCCACCACCACCACCTGGCTTCTTCTTTTTTTTTTTTTTTTTTGATAGAGGATCTTTGTAGCCCTGTCTGGCCTGGACCTTGCTAGGCTTCCAGCCTGATTTGTCTATTTTAAAATATATTTTTCAGCTTTCAATTTCAAATATGGCAATATTCATCACCTTGCAAATCAAAAACTTTTGGAGTCTCATAAAAATACAAAGAAACTGGGCAAAAAGTTGTGCAGAATTTAGCTGCCCTGGAATACGAAGCATGTTGGGAATTTATTTGCTCCCAAAGCTACGGGCATCCTCAAACACACAACTCTACTCTCAGAGTCACCAACCTGTAGATACATGCTCCATTTCGGTGTGTGTGTGTGTTTGTGTGTGTGTGTGTGGTGTGTGTGTGTGTGTTTGTGTGTGTGTGTGTGTGTGTGTGTGTGTGAGAGAGAGAGAGAGAGAGAGAGAGAGAGAGAGAGAGAGAGAGAGAGAGAGATCGAGATCTATGACCCTGGAGGTCTGCCGCAGCTGCTAGCAGCTGTGTGTTCTAGCATTGGCTCCAAAGGAAGGTGCTGAGGGCAGGGCTGGCAAAGCGAAGGTGGGAAGGGAATGTGTAGGGGGAAATCCTTCCTATGCACCCTCTCTCTTCCCAGCTTAGACTGACACGTGAGCAAGCAAGGCCGGGGCTGGAAGGAGCTGGGGCGTGTAAGTCCAGTTTCCCCACGTCTGCGTTTCCGGCCTCCCGCTGGCAGAATTCTGCAACAAGGTCTCAGCGTGGCTGAGGCCCACCAGGGAAAGAGCAGGATGGGAGATGGCCTAAAAGGCCATGAGACCTCTCCCCGCTTCCTTCTTTCTTTGTCTGAGTCTCCCGATGTATAGCCTTGGCAAACCTGGAACTCGGTATGCGTAGACCAGGCTGGTCTCACACTCACAGAATTCCTCCTGTGATGGGATTAAGGGCGTGCGCCACCACTGTCAGATTCATGTGATATTTCAAAGGTATTGCTGGCAGGATTCGCTGGCGACTGGATCTGGGTGTGGCAGAGAGAAGCATGGGAAGCCCGTGTCAACTTGCAAGGCCTTTGCTTGGGAGGAAGTTTGGTAGTGTAGCCGAAGTTCCGTCTGGGATCGCCAGAGGGCACCAGAAGGTCAGAGGACAGCTTCCACCTTCAAGCAGCAGCTTGTTTTTGCCATGCGTGGTATGTCAGGCAAGCTAGCCCATGAGCTTCTGGGCGATTCCCGGTCTCTGCCTGGTTTCCTGCAGTAGGGTGGCCAGGATTACAGGTTTCATTTGGCTTTGTTCATGGGTTCTGGGGATCAGGTTTTCAGGCTTGCATGCTTGGCAAACACTGCTGGGATTAGAGGTGTGCTCCACTACACTGTATTGGGTCCTGGAGCTTGAACCCAGAGCTTCATGTACACAAGGCCAGTGCTCTAGCATCTGAGCCACATGCCAGTCCCTAGACTTATTATTTGTTGCTGTTTTGAGACAGGAGCTCACTATGTCACCTTGGCTGGCCTTGAACTCAGAGATCCACCTGCCTCCGCTTCCTGAGCGATGGGATTACAGTTGTGTGTCACCACTGTGGTGATATATTGTGTATCAAATAAAGCTTGAGGACCAGAGGACACAACCAGTCACTAGATTAAACATAGAGGCCAGACAGTGGTGGCACACACCTTTAATCCTAGCACTTGGGATGCAGAGATCTGTCTGGATCTCTGTGAGTTCAAAGCCACCCTGGACTACATGAGATTGATTCAGTCTAGGAGAGAAACAGAGCCAGGCAGTGGTGGCACACACCTTTAATCCCAGTACTTGGGAGTCAAATACCTTTGCTACCAGTATTTGGAAAGCACACATGCCATTAATCCCAGCACTAGGAAGTGAAACGGATGGGTATATATATATATATGGCGTGAGGTATATAAGCCCCTTTTGGCTGAGGATTCAGAGGCTTGTAGTCAGAGGATTTGTGGAGCTGGGATCTTGCCTTCCATTTGGCCTGAGGATTCAGTAGTGGTGAGAAGTTTCTCTAGTGGCTTAATCCTTTGTCTCTAATCCTTTGTCTCTCTGATCTTTCAGCATTTACCCCAATATCTGGCTCCAGGTTTTTATTATAAGACCATGTAGGATTCATGCAACACACCACAGTCAAATTTATTGATTTTTAAATTTTTACTTATTAATTTTAATTTTATGCATATGGGTGTTTTGCCTGAATGTATGTCTGTGAACCATTTGCATGTCCTTGGAGCCCAGAAGGTGGCATTGGCCAGAAGAAGGCATCAGATCCCCTGTAGGGAAGTGAGTGCCCAGCATGGGTGCCAGGAACCTCAGGTCCTCTGGAAGAACAGCAAGTGCTGTTTACCTCTGAGCCATCTCTCTAGCTTCGATTGATTGTGTATGTGTGTAGAAGTCAGAGGGAGTCCATTCCATCTTCTACCATGTGGATCCTAGGGACAACTCAGGATGTCAGGCTTATTGGCAAGCACTTTTACCTGCTGATCAATAACTAGCCCTTTGGTTGCTATTTCTTGAGACAAAGTTTTGTGTAACCAACGCTGGCCTCAAACTTAGGCCCCTCCTGCCCCAGCTTCTCCAGTGCCAAGATTACAGATGCCTGGCACCGGGCGCTCAGCCTTATTTATTTCCTTTGTCTATAAAGCTCCGTGTGGCCTGGCCCCTGACCTCCCGTTAACCAAGTGGCAGAATAAATGAAGGTACTAGGTGGGGGATAGAGGGTGATGGTGGTGGATGGATGAATTGTCCAACTGAGAAAGGGGGAGTGATGGAAGGCAGTCATTCCCCTCCTCCTCCAATGCCACTTGAGACACATTGATTCTAGGCCCAGTTTTTAGAACATGCTTCCTCCCAGGCTCCCAGACCCAGGTCGCTTCTTCAGATCCTGCTTTCTTCACAGAAAGTCTCCAACCTTGACTTCAGTATGCCGCATGCAACAGGGCAGGACAATGCTCTGCTGACCCCTGGTGGCCACAGGGAACAAGGCAACGCATTCTCTGCAGGCTCGGACTGATGCCAATCCTGGCATTTCCTGCACCGGTTCTTACAGGTGCATATGATCGATATTCAACAATCTGTTGCTTGGACCTCCAAGATGCGCAGAAACCCACTTCTCCTTTCAATGCTCACACTCCCACGGTGTGCTTAATTCAATCAACTCTCAGCTCAGCACCCCAGCCTGGGATTCACTCAAATCTTTTTCTGGCTTGGGCTCTGATAATCTCTATCCCTGGTTACTGACGTTCTTAGTGATTTTATTTTTATTTTTGAGATCAGGTTTCAAACTGTCCTTAAACCCAAAGTC
This sequence comes from Onychomys torridus, assembly GCF_903995425.1. Lineage (NCBI taxonomy): Eukaryota > Metazoa > Chordata > Mammalia > Rodentia > Cricetidae > Onychomys > Onychomys torridus. The sequence continues at coordinate 9,593,298 of NC_050443.1, forward strand.
CTCCTGCCTCAGCCTTTTGATTGTGGGGCTTATGGGCATAAGCTTCCATATTTGGCTTAAGATTTTGCTGTTCATTATGGAATATTTTGCCACTTATTTGCTGTGCTGAGGATTGAACTCATAAGCCTTCTGTCTTGTGCATGCTAGGCAAACTACCACCGAGCTACACCCCTAGCCCCTCACTTGAGGATTCTAGGTAGAGGCTCTACATTTTTACCGTTGTCTCTTTATTGGGAGACACAGTCTTGTTAAGTCTTGAGTTCCTCTGTGCCCAAGCAGGCCTGGAAAAGGCATTTCTCTTGCCTCAGCCTGAGTAGCTAGGCTGATTGCCCTGTAACATCAGGCTTGGCTACTTTTTTTTATGGTTTTGTTTTAAACTCATGTGTATGTTACATGTGAGTACAGGGGCTGATGGAGGACAGAAGAGCAAGAACCAGCAGTTAGCAGCCTGCTGTAGGTGCTGGAAACTGAACTCAGGTCCTCTGCAATAGTATATGCTCGTAACCACTGAGCCATCTCTCTGACCCCGACTGTGTTTGTGTTCTCCTGGCCCCTTCCTCTTCACGTCCCCACGGAGGCCTTCTTGAAGGCCCACTGGGTCTGCTTGGTCACAGCAGGCATACACGCAGCTGGAGTTGCAACTGTCATTGGTAGCTTGTTTCTTCCATTGGGAAGTGGGCGCTGGGATTCTGGATTAAATGGGTGGAGACTACCTAAATAATCCTAAATCAGGTACATTAGAGAAGCTTTCCAGCCAGGGGTGGGTGAGTCGCCTACCTGCAATCCCAGAACCTGGGAAGGTGGAGGCAGGAGGTTCAATTCAAGGTTACTTTCAGATATATATTGAGAGCCTGGCCAACATGGGCTCTACCAAATTAAAAAGCAAAAAAGAACCACTTGTGGGAATCACTTCTCTCCTTCCACTGTGAAGGTCCCAAGGTTCAAACGCAGGTCCTCAGGGCTTGGTGGTAAGTGCCTTTACCCTATGAGTCACCTCATCAGTCTGGAATAAGGTGAGGGCATTCTGTGAGCAGACAAGCCACAGACACGCCTCCAGAACTCAGTACTCAGGAGGCTGAGGCAGGAGGGTTGCATGGAATACAAAAATCTAGGCTACATATTATATCTTGGGGATGGAGATGGTTTAGTGGTCCAGAGTGCTTACACAGAGGACCAGAATCCTCTTCCCAGCACCTATCCGAGACAGCTTAACAACTCTTCCAGTTCCAGGAAGATCCTATGCTCTCGCCTGGCTTCCACAGGTACTGCATTTACCCACAAACATTCACCCACAAACATTCATATAAACATCTTTCATATGTCTCAAAAACCTAAAACTTAGGGCTGGAGAGATGCTTCTGGGGTTAAGACAGCTTCCTACTTTTGCAGAGGAGCCAAGTTCAGGTTATTGGGTGGCTCACACCTGTGGTAACTCACACTTGGCAGAGGTGATGGATAGGGTTCTTCCGTCTGAGGCTGCCTGAAGGTGTCTCCCATCCACTGGCGGTGCCATGTCGGTTACGGTCACAAGGTGAGAAGAGACATGTTGTATGAAAAGTTTCTGAGCCCCTGCCATAGGAAAAACCAAGTCGAGCAATGGTAGCGCACATCTTTAATCCCAGCACTCAGAGGCAGAGGCAGAGGGATCTGAGTTCAAGGCTAGCCTGGACTATATAGACTTCCAGGACAGCCAGGAACAACATAGAGAAACCCTGTCTCAAAAAACCAAACAAAAAACACAAAACCCTAAAACTTCAAAAAACCAAACAACAACAAAAACCCCAAACCCCCAAGCCTTAAACAAAAACCACCCCCCACCCCAAACCAAAGGTCTGAGTAGCACCTGGGAGGTAGAGGAGGTCTCAAGTAACAAGTAAGGTAGATCCAGCATGATGGTGTGCACACATGGGCACAAACAACAGGGCCCCCTCTACAGCCCAAGGTGACCTTACCTGAAATCCTCCTGCCTCAGTACACCCAGTCCTAGGATTACAGGGGTGGGTGGAAATGTTTTTGGTGGTGGTTCCTTTGGAAGGCGGTCACACCTGCCCTTGTAGATGGTTTAACCGGCTAACTCCATGGACTGGCATCTCACCTAGGCCGGTGGGGGGCTGGCCTTCAGACTTCCGTCCTGGGGGACACCACTGCAGAGGGTGACTGGAGGGCAGGTTGCCCCTAGCTGACCCCAGGCTGCGCTGGAGACTGCAGCCCTTTTATATCTCTCAGGCCTGTGTTTTTTTATTTTAACAAGATTGATTTATTAACTATGGTACATATCACATAAGGCCCTTTCATTTTTTTTTACACCATTCCCATTGAGACAAGTACAATACTTTGTAGCAAATACATGATTTTAAAAAACAAAACCAAACAAAAACACCTCCGTCAGAGATGCCTTGGCTGCCAAGATGGCCGCCCATGCACTGAACAGGCAGAAGCCTCAGAAACTCATGACTTTTTTTTTTTTTTTAAAAAAGGTCTGGAAATGAAGCAGACATTCCTAACGCCAACTAGAGAGGTCCTGGTTCGAGCTGCCACGACACAGCAAATCATTGTTACACTCGCTTTACAGACAGGTTTCCACTTTTGCTGCAAGACAGAAGTTTGGGCACACAGCCAGACTACTAACACACTTCAATATCATTAACGTTCCTGTTCGTTCTCAGGAAACTCAAAATATTTGTTAATCCAACACATATAAAGATCATAAAACATGTGAAAATACAAGTACCAGAAAAAGAAGCCGACAGCAGCACTATTCCAAATTTTCAAACAAGTTTTATTCCCATACAATCCCGAGACGTTTCCTTTGCTTAAAATGTACACAGGGAACCTGATTCTTTAATGTGAACAATAACTTATGTCCTGCCTCCTCCACTTAACTCCACTCCTCGGGCGGCTCCATGGCTGGGGTGGAAGGTAATCTAGGCCTCTAGCCTTGACCTCTCTGTGGCATCCTTAGCTGGCGCAGTCCCCGCCCCTCCCATGCACATGTGGTGGGTGTGGAATGGAGAAGCACCCCTCCTGGACCTGCCATCTATAGATGACTTTGGAGAATGAGGATTGCAGCTGGCCCACTGTTAAGTCTTAGAGTCTGGGGGCAGAGTACAAGGTACCCTTTGGGGTCCTCACTTGGGGTGCAGGCACAGATCACAGGAGGGCTCACCCCACGTAGTGGTAGATAGTGTGAAGGTTCTAGAAGTCTGTTGCTGCTGCCGCCTGCTTCTCCTGGGGAAAATGGAGCACAGCGGCAGACACAGCAGGACTGCCTGCCACCCACCGTGCAGCACAAAACCCAGCCCCGGGAGCTCTGGTGGTGTTGGATGGCACTAGGCTGATGTCACCTCCAGAGCTGCTTTCCAGGTAGGGCAGCAGCTGACCTGGCCACCCACTTGAGGCTTATGACAACACACCCACCCAAGCCCTGAGTGCTCTCTCTTCTATAGGTCCCCAGGATGCCTTGCCAAGGTCACTCAGTGCCTCAAGAAGGAGTGAGGTGCTCCAGCCTGGTGTTTGCAAGGTGAGGATCCAGGCAGGGCTCTACTGGCCACGTGCCTGCCTCTCAGTCTGCCCCTCATTGCTGACATTACATATAGGCACATGCAGCAGCCTCACAGACACGTGGCCTTGGTCAGAATTCTGTTCATGGCAGGATGGCTCTGCCTCCATCTCCTTGAAGACCCAACACAGAAGCTACTGAATGGAAGCTATTTCAATAGCATGGGGCTCAGGGCATGAAGTCAGGGCTAGGGACTGTCTTTGACCTTGGTGAACACAACACAACACACATTATGTTCCTGCTGACCCCAGGCCTACAGCACCCAATACAGACCTTCAGGAGGGAAAACATTTACGTAGAACACGCTTGTACCTTGGGTTTGGTTTGGTCTTGGAGATTACACTTTGCAGGGGCAGCGTAGTGTTTGCAAGCACCTTAGGTTGCCAAGTACTAGAGACAGGGAGACAGCCAGCTTCTCTAGGGCAGGACCCTTGGCCAAGAGCCAATCAGCCTCCTGCCTTACAGAGGAAAAGGCAGGGTGGAAGTCCCCCCGGGGACCCCGGGAACACACCCACATGCTATTTCTAAAGTGCAACGGTGAGACCCAGGGCAGTGCTGTGCGACCCATGCCCTCCTATGCCCGGGGTACCTTAGTCTCAGGTTTCATGGCCCAGTGCTAAGATTAAAGGAGGAGGCAGAGCAGGAGCTGACTAGGGCTGCCACATCAGGAGCAGAGTGGGGAGGCTGCTGGGGTAGGGTGAGGTGGCAAAGCTGGTCCAGTATACGGTGGTGACAAGCCAGGCATGGTGCCTCTGCCTGAGAACAGGATCCTCTGTATATAACCAGATGCTCATTTCTGCAAGATGCCATACCTGCCCATGTCCCAGATACCCTTCCTTGCTGGTTACATCTACAGCATAGGATGAAATGACCCCACTTCAACATCAAACATGCCAACCTGGGTGCTGCTGTGTGTACACACCTGCAGTGTTTCTATATATGTAGTGTTTCTATAGTGTGCTGGTTAGCAGTAGGGGTAGGGACCTCACCAACAATCCCTCCAAAGGCTCTGTCTTCTCAGGGGGTGGGTCTATGGGAGCCCAGGGGGTTTGCAGTCACTGCCCAGTGTCCTTCCTTTCTTGTTACACACAGACAAGGGGACTTTTTACCCAGTGGCCACCTGGCAGGTGGAAGTGGAAACTTGAGGTCTGTTTTCTTCCCATGCTTTCTGCCTTTCTGTCTCTGTGGAGCGCTCCATCTTTCTTCCAGTGTTCCTTTGCTGCACGGAATGGATCAGAAGCCTGGGAAGGGGTTGGAGGGAAGCCACACACTAGGTCTAGGCACAAAGCTTGCTGTGCTGATGGCCATGCCAGTGCCCCAGCGTGGACTGTGGGGTAGCAGAGCCAGAGTCCACATGTTCCCAAGGACCCCCTTGCAGGCGTGTGTAGGTATGGAAAATGAGAGAGGACCAACTGGGAAGTGTCCTCTTTAGAGGGGCCAGCCCTGCTGGGGTATAACCTCTGCCCCTGGCAGAGGCTGGGGCGATGTCCCGACGCTGGGGCCCTGACGCTGGTGCAGGCAGACAGGTTGGGCAAGGGGTCCAGGGAGCAGTGAGGGTGCTGGGCCGCTGTCTGGTCAGTTCAGTCCTCAGAGCGGCCAGGCCAAGGGCAAGGGCCCCACAGCTTGCCACAGCCAATGCCAGGTGAAGAGCAGGCTGCAGGGTGCTCGACTGCCTAGCCATGGTGGACACTGGCTAGTGACACCACTGAAGTCTTAAAAAGGCGCTTGGCTGCGACCTCCACCCCAGGGGACCTGATTTTGTTCAAGGCCAAATGCCACCCTGTCAAGATGACTGGTTCTCCTGCCTCCTGGACTGTGGTGGCTCACAGCGTGTGTTCGGCCTGGAGCTGAGAGGAGAGCAGTGGCTGCATTGGGGACTGAGGGGTTGGAGGAGGTGACTGGGGAGGCGATGGCTGACTGGTAGAAGGTGTAGAGGTGAGGAAGGGGACAGTGGGAGCCACAGCTGAGGGGGAGCCAGGTGCAGCCCCTGGAGGCTCGCTGATGGGCCGGTTGTAGAAGAAGAAGGGGCACTGCTGGATGAAGAGCTCGATGATGGTTTGGTAGGAGCGTGTGGCTGTGAGTGCGTCCATGCTGCTGAAGTCGGGCCGCATCAGGGTGGGCCAGAAGCAGATGGACAGGTTTTCACTGGTCATAAGATTCACCTTGTTGTTGTGGCTGACTCTGTAGGTGACAGTAAAGCCAGGTCAGATCTGCACAGGGCTTCCCTGCCTCCTAGCTCTTGGCCTGATCCTGCCACTAGCTCTAAGGAGCTGCAGGGTTCAGAGGTTGAGGACACATGGAGGCCCTACATGCCCCTGGAAGGTGCAGTGCACTGACCATCAACCAAAGTGGTAATGATGTTTGGGATGGGCAGGAGCTAGCGCATGGTTTCAAAAACTACCGGTCTGCCAACAGGCCCACCATGAGTGGACACACCTGGGCATGGGTTGAATGCTTCGTTCATATGACAGGCTGTTCTGTCCCAAGGCCCCTCCTGGTATGTGTTCTGCCTCACACCAGTCCAGAGACATGGACAGGAGCAGCTTTGAGAAGCTCTTGAAATTTTTGCTTCTGTGAAGTTTCTAAAGGCACCAGCACTTGCCAGAAGCTCCCCCCCACTTCCCTGGGCTTGGCGCCTAAGCCAGAATGGAAACTAAGGATACCAAGGGCCCTGGCTATGCCACTGGCCACTGCAGCAGAGGGTAGGCCCTGCTGGCCTTCTCCCTCAGGTAACTAACTCAAGCTGCCTGTGTACTACAGGAGGAAGACCACCCAGCAGCATGGAACCTACTTGTTCAGGTGGGAGATGACATATTTGAAGACTTCATGGTTTTCCTTTGGGAATTTCTTCAGCACCTCCTTAAGAGCATGTAACTTCTGTTCCCGGTCATTGATTTCTGAGAGAGGAAACCACAAGCTTTCAGGGCTGAGTTTGGGGGTATTAAATAGCTATGAAACGGCAGGTAGATGTGTGGCTGGTGGCCACCCCAGGTGCACTCTGGCGAACCTCTGGGAGGGCAGCCCAGGACTTTCTGACAGCTCTGTCCCACCCTTATGCCCAGAGCCTGCATCCAGGGCCGCACACCTGGACTGGGGTCCAGGCCACTTCTATGTCCCAGGCCCCTACTGAAGGGCAGTACTGTATGCCTGGGCTTCCTGCCCCCCTTCTGCCCCCCAAGATGAACCATCCACAGATTCTACCATAAAGAACACCATTCTTTGCTCATCGGTTGCCCCTGGAGACAGGCACCCCGACGCAGAAAGACTGTTTGCTTCCTGGCCAGACGGGAGGGTGCTATCACCCACCCACACTGACAGACCATGGAAGGAGGGGTCTGCCACAAGACCAGGGCTCTGTCCTTCCCTGCAGACATGAGGAGCTTTGCACATGGTGCTGTTGGAGGGGCTGATGCAGACAGTGGGTGATTCTTATGCAGCTCATCAAAGGGACCACGACCACATGCCCTGTTTTTACTGCTGCCTACTGTGTCCACTGAGGGTTCTAATGTGCTGTGACAGGAAGCATGTCATCCATGCCACACCAGCTCAGTCATCTCTACAATCTGCACTGTTCTGAGGATAGGAAACAAGGAAACAGACAGAAAATCTGTGGAACAAGGATCTGAACTGACCAGCTGCAGAACTGAGCTGAGTTTGGCTCATTCTGACAGGGAGGCAAAAATGGTCCAGACTCCATCTAGAATGACACCTGGTCAACCCAGATTCCTCTGCACATGGAAAGACATCTTTGTGGCCACTGAAGTGTGGGCTGACAGTGGCTAGTAGAGTGGCTTATGGGTAAAAGGCACTATCTGCTAAGTCTGATGACCTGAGCTGGGGCTCACAGGATAGAAAAAACTGACTCTTATAATACATCTGGTGACCTCCACTTGTACAAACACATCCATGAGCCCTTAAAACAAAACAAAAACAGACTACGATGGCCTTAGTTTGTTTTGGGCACTGTCTCCTTGGACACTGATAAAACTTACATGTCCTCTTGCTTCAAACTCCTGGTGGTTCAGAGACTCTCACACTATGGCTCCTAAGTGAAGGTCATGTAGGGCATGTGGTATGCATCTGTGACCCCAGCCCTTGGAAAGCTGAAGTGGGAGGACTGCCAGTTTGAGGTCAGCCTAGGCTATAGAATGAGAGACCCTGTCTTAACAACAACAACAAACTAATATAATAAAAATGATTAAAAATAGGGTAAGAAACCCATCCCTAACCCAGAAGCTATTTCCAACTGATTAACTGCTCACAAATGAAAAAAAGGTTTTCTCTACTGGAGTCTCAGTGGGTGTACAATCCACTCTTCAGAGCAGACCTCACGCCCAGCAGCAGATGGTCAACACAAAATGAACTGACTCAATGGCATTTTTGGAGGTTGTCTCTCTCGCTCTGTCGGCCCCACCTGTCCTCAACAAGAGCTTCCCACATATACTATGGCTCCTCATCCTGTTTCTGCTCCCTGGGGTTTTTCTTTGGCTCCTTTATTCTGCTGGTTTGTTTGTTTTGTCCTGTTCTGGTTTGTTTTTATTGTAGCTTATTATTATTTTTTAGATGCTTGTTTGTTTTCTAAAGAAAGAAAGGGTGGGGAATGGGGAGGAGAAACTATAATTAAAATAACGTATTAAAACCAAAATCTGGGCGGCGGCGGTGGCACATACCACTAATCTCAGCACTTGGGAGACAGAGGCAGGGGGATCTCTTTGAGTCTGAGGCCAGCCTGGTCTACACAGTGAGTTAGTGAGTTCCAGGGCAGCCTGAGCTACATAATGAGGCCCTGTCTCAAAACAAAATGAAACAAAAGAAATCTGTTTTCAGTAAAAAAAAAAAAAAAAAAAAAAAAAAAAAAAGGTAAGACGGTAAGGCCATGGTTTCCTGGTTGGGAACCTTACAGTGGAGGACATGCCAAGAGGTGAGTCACACAGGAGTGTGGTGCAAACTGGCTACAGCTCAGAGCCCAAATCTGACTCAAACCCTGACCTGGATGCCGATCCTGTCTCAAGCATCCAGAAGCTGTGAACCTGGGCAAGTGACCCTCAAGGGACTGTAAAAGAGCTCGGAGGCAGCAAGAGGTTCAAGGTAAACTCAGAGGTGGGCACATGCGAAGGGCCTAGAGCTACTCTGACCTGCAGGGAACCTGAGCGATGGAGCTGTCTGCCTGTCGGAAGATGGCTGAAGCCACAGGGACTGAAGTGAACTGGTCAGTGTCCGTTTCTAACCCAAGAGTTGTTTCAATAAGAAGTCTGTTTAGCAGAAGGAAGCTACGGGAGGAGGGTGGGTGACTGATCAGAAGAATGCATGAGAACCACGGGCATGGCTCCCTCTCACGTACTAGAATCAGTGCGCCCCTTCCTTTCAGATGCAAGCATGCCTAGGTCCCTGTAGGCACCCTGTGACACAGACACAGCCGTGTCTCTTTTCATCAGGCACCTGGGTAGCAGCAGTGATGGGTGTTTCCTTTCCTTCTTCCCTGGGGTAGTGATGGAGCCGTTCTGACACTCATTTATGCCCTCCCTGGGAAAGCTCATCCTCCTCCTGCAGGTTCTTCAGTGACTTGCCTAAGGAAGGCCTAGAAGGTTCCTGACCTGTACTCCCTCTCCCTTCCCACCTGATTCTCTGCCGGGTCCCTGCATTCATTAACACCAAGTGTCTGGTGGGAGGACCACAAGGGAAACTAAAGGATTTTCCTTGCCAAGTTTGGTCCTGGGCCTATGACACTAAAGCAAGGCTGATTTGCCCCTTCTAAGATGCTGGGGATGGACCGAGGACCTTGCACATGCTAGGCAAGCTGGATCCCACTCCACCACTGCCCTTTTTGATCTTGCTCCTGCTCTCCTCAGTCAGTACCTAGCATGAAACTCCTCCTGTGGAGGAGGCTCATACCTAACCATATTCAATCAGAAAGAAGCTGGTTTGAGCTGTAACTGTCATGCCACTATTGTAGCAATGGACGCATCTTGCCAGGCAGGATGGTATTGTAATATGCAGGGTTGAATCCTGGGTAAAACTATTGACATCTTTCTCCCACGGCAGCCTGTAAAGCACCTTCTAGTACTACACAGGCTAGCCAGCAGGGAGAGTTTTCTGCTCAGCTGAGGTTCAGCAGCAGGATCTTATTGAGTCATGTGGGCAAGGAAGCATCATGGTAAAATCCTGGGGTTCTCGGTGCCTCCCTGACCACTAACTCTTAGGGAGGCATCCCATGCTGGCAATGAGATTTCCTTTAGTGCCCTGTCTTCTGGGAGACAGAGGATGCTTCTATCTGCAGGGGTTACAGTGCCCTCAGGACCAGAGGCTCTCTGTGCGTTCCTCAGCAGGCATCCAGGCAGAAAGTGAGGCTGGATCTTGGCCCTGCTCTCTGCTCCAGACCCCCTGACATGTCTTAGAGCCATGAAAGGAATGGATTGGAGCTGTGAGCAGGCACTCAGGGGCCAGATGAACCAAGGTAAAGTCTACATACACACAATGCAGCTGCTAACAGTTGAGGCCTCAGGAGCCCATAAAGAAGAGGAGGGGGAAGTCAGGACTATCAGGGACCTTACAAACACCCTCACAGTGTACACAAACCAGGCCTCTAAAAGGTACAAAGAACCAGCTGTAGTGGCGCACACCTGAAATTCCTGCACTGGAGAAGCTGGGACAGGAGAATCTAGAATTTGAGGGCAGCTTTGACTACAGAATGAGACCTTGCCTGGGGGGGGGGGGGGAAATCAAACAAACAAACAAAACCCCAAACTAGCAGCTGGGCAGTGCTGGCGCACACCTTTAATCCCAGCACTCGGGAGGCAGAGGCAGGCGGATCTCTGAGTTTGAGGCCAGCCTGGGCTACAGTGAATGCCAGGACAGCCAGGGCTGCATAGAGAAACCAAACCAAACCAAACCAAACCAAACCAAACCAAACCAAACCAAACCAAACCACAACCACCACCACCACCACAACCACAACCCCAAACTAATGAAAAAAGGTACAAGAACTTGCTCTGGCCATAAAACCTGGCAAGGACTCTGATCCTACTGTCCACTGTCCCTACCCTGGCTGCTTACTGCCAACTGAGTTTCCCCTCAGTGCCGAGTGGCAGTTGCTGACCCTCTGCATGTTTACGCTACTGGAAAAGGAAAAGGCTGGGCAGAGGTAGGCAGGCCCCAGGTGTGTCTCCGTCTTCTTCCATGTGGCAGGCACACAAGGTTATGGCTAAGGCTGGGTCCACCCTCTGCTTGGCTTAGAATGGAAATTTCAGACTATTCTGGAGGCATGATCATGCAGCAAGCTGGGCAGTGTATCTTCTCCACCAGATTGCAGTTGAACCATATTCTGTCTGTCACTGTCAAGTGTCTCTGTCCACACAGGGCCTCACACATGTATGCTTGTAGTGGGGGACACAGCACCTCTGAGCAGTTATGTGGACAGACAAGAGAAAGCAATATCCTGAGGTAGTATGGGAACAAGAGCCTACAGGGTAGTGAGGGTCATCCACTCCAACAACCTCGGCTGCCTCATCTGCCCAGTGGGAAAGGTAGATGATAAGCCTGCACTGAGAACAATGTCCCTTGGATGACTACACATTGGCAGCTACAGGTCCTTGGCCTGGAATCCTGTACCCAAGGGGGACCTAGCTCTAGGACTCTTGTCAGTACAGAAGCCACAGGCAGCTTGTGGGGACCAGATGAACTAGAGGGACTCTGGACAGGGACAGGATTGGTGGTGTTGGTGCTGGAGAAGCGGAGAGGAAAACATGCAGGCTGGGAACAGTTCCAGTGGAATGAGGTGTTGGGGAAGAGAGTAACACAAAGGGGCCACTTGCTGCCTTACAACTCTAGCCCCACTTGAAGCCACAGCTCATGATCCTTCCTCCTCACTACTCCCTGCCTCTCCCCCATCATGGGGCTTTCTGCACTTGCAGCTCAGCTTGCTTGAATCTATCTATCTACAGAAAAACACCAGCTTCCACCCAGGGAAAGCAGGGACTCAAGTTCCAGCTTGCCAGTCCCCAGCCGTGTGACCTGGGCCTCCAGCCAAACTGTGTCACTCCGAGAGCCTCAGGCTCCTCTGTACCATGAAGAGACAATCCTCTACCTCACTGGTGATTAAGAACACACACCAATACCTAGCAGAGCCTGCTGCACACAGCAAGCAACAATCTGTGAGCTCTGCTGGTGCTTGAGTCTCCATGTTATCTTGACTAAGCTGGGAAGACAACTAGCAAACAAACAAACACAGATTTCACTTGGTGGGCACTCTTCAGCAGTGCTCGGTATTGTGAAATTCTGACGCTTATACAACCATCAGACAATGACTTGATATCAGTTGTGTTGGGATGTGGAACTGCATGCAAGCCTGAATACACAGACATGGATATTTTGAGGCAGTAAGTGAAAAGAGCTGGTCAAGTTGCTGTTGCCATGGAAACTTGTGCTACACTAGGGCATGACAATCTTCCTCTTACCATGTCCCTTAATGCAACTTTTGTGTTGCCTGGTATCTGACTCAGCTAGGTCCACCTTGATCCACTGAGCCCTGTGCTCCCTCCACTTGCTGCTTCGGCTGCGAAATGCCACGTCAGTGGGATCCCCTCCTCCCTACCCTCTTCTGTCAGGCTGTCAAGAAAGGACAGACAAGAGGCGGCCCAGCTGACTAGCAGGGCCCAGAAAGCATACAATGGAGAGGAAGCTATGAGACTCCACCCTTCCCAGGCTGCTGCAGCCACCTTCTGAGCTGTGGGAACCTACAGAGTGGGTGGCAGAAGCGATGGGAGGAAGGGAAGTGGGCCCCCTATCAGCAGCACCCTCTCCTGGCCCTCCCCAAACAAAAAGGTGCCATGTCAGCTGTTCCAAGAAACAATGGCATTCTGTTGGGTGACAGTTCTCAACATGCCTCTAGATGGCACTAGGTCAAGACAAATGTGAGAACTGGGTTTTGGGCAGCTGGGTACCAACCAGTGCACACCTTCTGAACCCCCTCTAACTCCCTTTAGAGACAGCAGGAGTCTGAGATGGTCCCCATCCTAAGTGCTGCCTCCCAGCCTTGGTAGGTGGGTGAAAAGGAGAGGCTGGCAGATGTAGAAACAGACTAGGTGCAGGTAACCTGTGCCCTGCACCCTCCACAGCTGGAATAGCATCCTTAGAAGAGCGGGGACTTGACCTACAACCTCACCTCAGCCTTGAGAATACACTGCTGGAGCGATAAGCTAGCCCAGGACCACACTTCCCCTTTTCTTGCCTGACTTCTTTCTTGCCACTCTCTCTCCCAGCATCCCCCTGTCCCCCCAACTTTTATTTTACAGGCATTGGTGTTTTGCCTGCATGTATGTGTGAGGGTGTGGGGTCCCCTGGAACTGGAGTTACAGACAGTTGTGAGCTGCCATGTGGATGCTGGGAATTGAGCTCGGGTCCTCTGGAAGAACAGTCAGTGCTCTTAACTGCGGAGCCATCTCCAGGATATCTTATTATGTATTCTGGCTGTCCTTGGTCCCACAGAGGGATACTCCTCTCAGCAGCTGTGGAGGAATTGCTGTTTCTGGGTCTTCTCACTCTTTCTCCTGCAAGGGCAAAGGCTTCCTTTGGCTAAATAGTAAGTGCCCTGTGGTGGGCAGCTCCAAAAGGTCAGGCCCTTCATGGCACATGAGATACCCAGACAATGAGAAAGCATCTTACACAATCCTAGAGCAGTAGAATTCTCAAACTTCCTAATGCTGCAACCCTTTAATACAGTTCCTCATATTGTGGTGACTCCCAAACACAGAATTATTTTCATTGCTACTTCATAACTGTAATTTTGCTAGTTATTAATTGTAATGTAAATATCTGAAATGCATGATATCTGAGCTGTGACCCCATGAAAGGGCTGTTGGAAATCTAAAGGGGTCATAAAGCACAGGTGGAGAACCTCTGCTCTAGAAAGTGCTATTAACACTAGAGGTTCTAAGTCAGCTGTGTTGGCACATGCTGTGATGCTGGCCCATGGGAGGGAGAGGCAGCAAGATAAGGAGTTTGAGGGCACACTGGATATACAAGACACTTCGTCAAACAAACAAAAGATCCTGGAGTGCGTATGTGCTACAGAGCCCTGTGATCTTCCGGCTAAGGCCACTGGAGAGCAACCCACCCCCAAGCATAATTTTCTTTCTTTAAAAAAAAAAAAAAATTCATTTTTTAGATTTGTTAATTTTATTTTGTATTTTGCCTGCATACGTTTGTGCACCACATCTATGCCTGGCACCTCAGAAGTCAGAAAAGGGTGTTAAGATTCCCAGAAACAGGAGGTATGGATGGTTGTGAGCCACCATGTCAGTACTAAAAACAGAACTTGGGTCCTCTGGAATTCCAGCTCCAGAGGTAACTTTCTGAGAGTTTGTTTGGCCTCAGATGACGGGTTTGCTGCCTTACATGAGGCAGGAGAAAGAAAAGGGTTCAGAACAGCAGCTGCAGCTTTACCCCAACAAGCCAATTAGGGCAGACACGGGAAGATCAGCCATAGCAGAGGGACAGGGATGGCACCCAAGTCAGATGCCAGGGTCGGGGGGCCTGCAGCTGCCCTGGGGAACACTCAGAGAAGTGCTCCTGTCAAAAAGGCAGGGCTGCCTGTAGCCTCTCTCCAGGTGCCTGTACTCACTGTGCGCTTCCACCAGGTCAATCTGCATGCTGTATGGTACCAGGGGGTCTGGCAACTCTGAGAAGAAGCTTTTCATGGCCCCTGCCACTGTGTTCACGGTGAAGTCTTTCTCTGCCAGGTCCAGATTGTGGTCTGAAAGCAAGTCAAGAAGTGAGGCAAGATCCACCCACCTAAGTTAGCAGAAGCCACAAGAAAGCTCACAGAAAGGGTTTCTAGATGGAGGAGCTGGCAGCCTGGGTTCCCAGACATGACTGGAGGCTTCCTCCAGTTCCCCAGGGGACCTGCTTGTCCCACTGGGTTCTGATGAGCTTCAGCTGTTCCCTTACTTCCCTTCTTGCCAGTCATGCGGTCGCTGCCTCATCCAGATCCTAATGCAGGGAGGAAGAACCCCGGTTTTCTCCCCCTGGTTCTCCCCAGCTCATGGCTTCTACTGACCACTCCTCCCATTTTTCTTCCTTCTCTGGCCTCACTGCATCTTGACTCCATAGGACTTGTCTACAGATGGACATCAAGTGTCCCTTTCTGGACTACCGGCTGGTAGTCCAGACTTTTGTTCAGACTCTTACAAGTACACACGACAAAACCACTTTGGTCAGCAAAGGTCCTATGAGATAATTCCATGTGGCTTATTGAAGCACGCTATTTGTCACTTGCCCGATGAAGATGTGTTTTCTCAGGACATATTCCTGATGTTCAAACAGTGGCACCTTATCACAAGGCGTCACCGTCAGCTGGTCCTCCTGTCCCCTCCACTTTGCCCACTCTCTGGATACTGACAGCTGAGAGTATTTACTCTTCTGCTCTGGCCTGGAGGCATGGCGTGGCAGTCAGTGTCACATTAAGAGCTTAGTCCCTAGATGGGAGCCTCTCACACTTGACCTAACTTAGGAGCCTCAGTTATTTTGAAATGTTGCCTTACTTTCTCGCCCACAGGCCATTTTGAGGAGAAATGTGGTTGATATAGAAACCTCCGGCTTTAAAAAAAAAAAAAAAAAAAAATCTGGATCATTAATTCAAATGCTACAACCCCTGGCCCCAGGCCAGGGAGGCCAGGCCCTTCCAAAAGTGAGCCACGGCCAGGGAAACCTCTAATGGCCGCTGTGAATGGCAATGGGAACAGCCTTGGCAGGGACAGTATGTTGATGGACCTGGTCCCCCACAGGGGGCATATGTCTCTGTCTCTGAGCCAGGACCTCTTGGTTCAGGTTCAGGTTTATGGGTGGCAGGAATACCCAGGCCATGTTGGCAATCTAGCCATGGCATCTGTTTTGGACTAGTGATGTACGGCCTGGCTGCAACTCACCTTGATCGAACTGTCTTTGCAGACTTTCCATCTCTGACTTGTTCCCGCTGACCCGGTAGATGCCCTCAGTGCTCAGTCCTGTGGAGAAGAATATGCAGGTCCATGAACCAGAGCCAGAGGGCAGGACAGGAGCTGACTGACAGGAGCTGATGGGGAGGCTACCAGGTCCACTACAGTGAAGGGCAGGGCTAGCAGTGCTCTCTTGTTTGATGCTTCCCATGAACTCCACAGTACCAGGCCCCGCCCTCCTGTTACTTTAAAGGTAAGGGCTCATGTAGTTCAGGCTGGCCCTGAACACCTCATCTTCTTGCCTCCAGTTTCCAAGTGCTAGGACTGCAGGTGTTTGCTACTACATTTGGCTTAATACTTGCTTGAACTTGATATGTAGACCAGGCAAGCCTCAAACTCCAGAGATCCACCTGCCTGTTTCCTGAGCGTGTAATACCACACGCTACATTTTAATGTACAGTCTTGAGTATTTTACTAAAAAAACAAAACAATAACAACAAAAAACACCCAAAACAAACAAACAAACATCTATGTATGAATAAGAATTTTGGTACCAATGAAGGCCAGACGAGGGTTCTGGAAAACTGAACCAGTTTTTTTTTTTTTTTTTAAGAGCATCAGTACTCTTAACTGCTGAGTCATCTCTCCAGCCCCTTTTTTTCTAAAAAATAAAAAAAAATACTTAGTTTCGTGTATGTGTGTACATGTCACATGAGTGCAGTGCCCATAGTATACTGAAGGGGCATTGGAGCTGGAGTTATAGTTATGAGCTGCATGGAAGAGCAGCCTGTACTCTTTACCACTGAACTGTTTCTCTAGCCTGAGTGTTTTTCTGTTAAAAATAAAGATAAAAGGCAAGGCATGGTGTACATACCTGCAATCCTAGAAGGAGGAACAGAGGTAGAAGGATCATAGCACGTTCAAGGCTAGTCAGAGATACATAATGAGCTCTAGGTCTCCATGGCTGACAGAGTGAAACCCTGTCTCAGAAAGCCACAAAGGGCCTTGGTGAGACAGATCAGCAGGCAAATGTACTGACAAGGTTGACAGATTGAGGTTTTGGTTTTTTTTGAGACAGGGTTTCTCTGTGTAGCCCCGACTGTCCTGGAACTCACTCTGTTGACTCAAACTCAAGAGATCCGCCTGCCTCTGCCTCTGGAGAGCTGGGATTAAAGGCGTGCTCCAGCACCACCTGGCAACAGGAGTTTAATCCCCACAACCCACTTACCTCCATCCCCAACAAAATAAATAAAAAGGGCTAGAAGTTCAGTGCTAGAGCACTTGCTTGCTATGGGTGGGCTTCTGTCCCAGTGCCAGAGCCACAGAAAGCATAAAGGAAGGCGCAGTGTGCCTCACCTCAGCTGCTGCCTTGCTGTGCACTCAATAAGCTTTTCTTGATCCCCCAAGAAATGAAGAAACACCCTCCCTTCTTTCACATACAGAGCATCCTGTGAACTTTTCCTATATAATTCAGTGTGTTCATTATTTTTATAATATAGTTCTTAGAAGCAGGAGTGCAGCTCAGTGGTAGAGCACCTGCCCTGCCCTGGTTTGATCCCCAGCACCACAGAAACCAAAGCACAAAATAATAATGTCACGAACCATGAACTTAAAGATCCCAGTGTAACAATGACTCCAGAAACAGTTCCATCTTTGATTAGGTTCTCTCAGGCTTCCATAGGTAGAAAGCCTAAGGAGCTTTTTCTGGTGTTTCTGAAGTGCTGGGAAGGAACGGCCCAGGTCAAGTGCTCTACCACATCGCTCCCCCCGCCAAGCCTAGGTCTATTTCTTACTATTCATGCTGCTGATTTTCCTCTGCAGCGCTTCTCACTTTGCACTTGAAAGAGGTCTTTGAGTATTAAATGTTTGTTTTCCTATCCCCTTTCCTATTACTTTTCTTTTTAAAGAAAGTATTTATTTCTCATTCATCTTCTTTTTTCTCTCTGTAGCTTTGCACCTTTCCTGGATCTCGCTCGGTAGCCCAGGCTGGCCTCGAACTCACAGAGATCCACCTGCCTCTGCCTCCCTTCCGAGTGCTGGGATTAAAGGTGTGCACCACCACCACCACCGCCCGGCTCATTCATCTTTTCTTCTGATCAAGTGTCTGCAGAACAGCTCAGTGCAATGTTGTTCTATTCATTCAGTGGCCTGAGCAGTGGGACTCTAGATCAGTCCTCAGTAGCGGGAGGCACCCGTACTTGTCAGATCGGTTTATGAGCTGAGGAGCTGGTATGGTCCATTCACCCAGACACTCTTCCTTTGGCTACAGCCTCTTCAGCTCTGCTTGTTCTTTCTTCTCGATTTCTTCAGGATCTCCGCAGAGGTAAAGATCAGGCATAATCTCCCCCGGGTGCTCAGGAGATAGTGCTACCATGTGCTGAACTTCTGGGGCCATCAACCACCACATCAGACCCACCGAGTGACCTTGTTGCATGGGATGGCAATGTCCACATAGCAGGAGAACCTGTGTCACACAGAGCGGTAGTGGGCCGACTGATGTAAGACGCCTCAGGGAGGGGCTGGCAATCGGCCCTGAGGTCTGCCACCACCAGAAGTTGTGGCTTCCTGAAATTCCTGAAGGTTGCTTGGATCTGGTAAATCAAGGACATGAAGTCAAGTGGCCAGCGTTCCTGGAGATGTTGCTGCTGCCATCAGAGCTTCCCCCAGGTCTTCTGGATCACATGCAGATGCTATCATCTTCCCATCTGCTCCTCTTGGGAGCCACGGCTGCTGTCACCTATTTAGGTTCCTGCTGTGAGGAATGTAAGAAAAGGCTCCTCCACCACTGGCAGGACAGCAGACTGGATATGGTGTGAATTTTTAAATTAAGACAGGAGTCGAGAACAACATTGAGCTGGGCATGGTGGTGTACACCTTTAATAATCCCCACACTCAGGAGGCTGAGGCAGGCAGATGGTTCTCTGTGAGTTCTAGGACAGCCAAGGCTGCACAGAGCAACCCTGTCTTGAAAAACTACCAGCACCAGCACCATGAACAAAAACCCTAAACAAAACTTTGTGTGTCTGTGTATGGGTATGTCCGTGTGAATGCAGGCGTCCTTGGAGGTCAGACACATCATGGTGTGAGTGCTGACACTCAAACTTGGGTCCTCTCTTCTTTTCTAAGTGTTTTAAAAACTTAGTTACATTATGTGTGTGCTTTGCTTGCATGTATGTATGTGCATCACATAAGAGCCTGGTGCCCTCTGAGGCCAGAAGAGAGCCTTGGAGCCCACCACATCATCATTTTAAAAGGTTGTGAGCCACCATGTGGGTGCTGGGAACCAAATTTGAGCCCTCTGCAAAAACTGAAGCTCTATTTGAGACAGGGCCTCATGTACTCAGGCTGGCCTTTAGGTATCTCTTGCATGCTGTGTCACCAGAGGCCTTATACACGGTAGGTAAAATCCCTACATCTCCACCTTTTTCAAAAAACAATGCCGCCACCAACAAAGGCTGCCTTGACGACCATGGTGTCTCACTAAGTAAGTAGCCCAGGCTGGCCTTGGGCTCATGGCTATTCTTTTGCTTCCACCTCACTGGGTTTACGGCACATGCCATTAATTATGCTGGCATTAGTCAGTTTATGATGGACTCGTTCTTCAATGACTTACAAATGTTCTCAGACACATTTAAACTCTCTACCCATTTCACATCTTAGGTGACACATCACAAGTGTACAGATGGAATTGGACATAAGTTGACAAGCCCCGGATATGTGCCAGCAGTTTCCAGTTTCCATGAACTAGTCTGAAATCATTTTCTAAGCTCTCTTCCTTGTCTTGTCAGCACCCTTTAACATGGTGATATGATGGAGTCCTATGTCCAGGATAGAAAGGCACTCTTGGCACTGTACAGGAGCCCAGCAGCCTCCATTGGGTTAGGCATCTCCATCCTCTGCACAAGAGGGCAGAAAAGAAAGCACACATCGGCTGTCTGGAGATGAACCAGGGCGTGGGCTGCAGCTTCACTACAGGATCATTTCAGGGACGGCATATCTGAGAATAAGAGGCTAGCTCTACAACATCAATTAATCATCAGCTCAGCATTTCCTGTAAGCGGCCTGCCTGTTTGTTTTACCAAACCTCATTTTAAAATAGCAATCCTGCTGCTGTTGTACCCAATGCCATGGCGTAATTTAGGAAAGGTATCATTAGCCTAGTGAGCACTTTATTACAACTACCACTTAGAATCAATGAAAACAAACAGCGCTGAAAGCTGACTGTGCCTATCCTGATGGCTAACAGTGACCAGTGGCTGGCAAATGGGTGGAGACCAGGATGCAGGGTCACTTGACTAGGGCCTAGGACTACATAGAGAACAGAGGGGACTGAGCAGAGGCCCCTGCACATACACCAGAATCCAGCAGGTTAAGCTAGGATCATCACAAACATGGATAGAACATTCTAGGGTGACTAGTTAACACCTGCCACTAGTAGTGGCTGGTATGCATTGTGTCACTCTATCAGAGAACACCAAATGGAGACTGAGGCACCCTGCCTATCGTAAGTCTCCAAAGAGCCCTCTGCATCAAAGCTCATCTCACCCAGCAGCCTTCCGTCTTCTAAATGCCTCCATTGGCTTCAAACATTTTCTCTGGGTGCTGGAGAGAGGTGGACCCTGGGGCTGGTTGTGCAACCAGCCTAGCTAAAACAGTGAGTTCCAGATTCAGTGAGAAAGACACTCGCTGTGCTAACCTCTGGCCTTGGCAAGTCAGCTGTGTGTGTACATGTGTGTACACACACACACACACACACACACACACACACACACACACAGTTGACAACATCACTATTTTCAGAACAACTGCCATGTACAACAGTCTTGTTCCAACGGATCTAGGGAGCAGAGATATGACTAAGAATGGAAATTACAGGTTGGCAAATACTCTCTCAATACATAAAATAACCATTAATAGCCATGGAAGTCATTTAAAGAATGGTCCAGAACTTTTTACTTCCCTTCTTAGTGGATAAACATCTGACTGGGATGCTATTTAAGATTAGTATCTGGCCCAGGGAGATGGTACCCAACAATAATCGTAATAATGAGCCATGTTCTAATTGCTCCCTCAGAATGAGGCCCAGGTGCTCAGTGCTGGCTCTGCATCTGTACAGGAGTTCTCACAATATCCTTAAGGCAGGTTGCCACCAGTTCCACTGCACAGATGGGGACACCGAGGTTAACAGATGAAGTAGCATATACGAAGTGGGAAGCTTCCACAGACATGATCTTCATTAATCCTGTTGTATCCTACCATTTTAATGCACTCTGGCTCCCAGTTTTTGAAATGTAGCCAGCATCAAGAGTCGGGGAGGGGCTTGTACAGAACAGGCACCAACACCCTGGTTTGCTTTGGAGGGAACAACATTCCTAAATGTGGCTCTAGAAGGTGGCCATTCTAGAATTTAGTTCTCTCCACTACCTAAATTCCATGAGTATCAATGAAACCAGGGGGCAGTACAGGCAAAATAAAAAAAAAGATACTTCAGGAATAAAGCTTATTCAGGAAATGCTGTGACTGCTTTAAAAAAAATTACTTTAAATTGTTTATGTGTGTGCATATGAATGCAGTCCAAGCCACGTCTTGGGTCCCAGAAACCCAGGCCTCTGGAAAAGTAGCACACAGTCTTAACCACCATTTAAGCAATCTTCCCACCCACCCACAATTGCTTTTTCTATGTAACCAAGTCCTTAGGCACCACTAAATTTTTAACCATGGTCACATATGATATTGATTTAAAAAAAAAAAAAAAAAAAAGCCAGCCAGGTGTGGTGGTGTACACCTTTAATCTCAGTAGATTCCAGAGGTAGCTCGATCTCCATGAGTTCAAGGACAGTCTGATCTACATAGTGGGACCCTATCTTGACTACTGCCCTCACTAGGAAACAGACAAAAGCAAAATCTATTCTGTCTTTCAGTAAAAAATTACTATTGCTTTTGTCCTTTTGTCTATGACCAAGTGTGACATCGTGAACTTACTAAGTGTGCACATGGCGGGCAAATTACTTTGCAGAGTTTTTAGGCTTGCTCAAAAACTAGCTTGGCTATGAATGGCCCATTTTCACTCCTCAACCTTCCAGTTCCGGAGAGAAGCCAGCGGCATGATGTCTTACAGGAGCCTGAAAACTGTGGGGGAGAATTGGCTCTCGGCCTAATTCCCTCTTCCAACACAGGGTTTTTCTGCATAGCCTTGGCTAGCATGAACTCACAGAGATTCATCTGTCTGCCCCTGCCTCCAGAATGCTGGGATTAAAAGAGGCATACAGTACCATGCCCCGACTTCTGGGCAAAATTTTAATATCCAAATGAGCTTTTCTCTTCCCACTGGCAGCCCTCTTGGTCAGATGTCCTTCTGTAAGGCCCTTAGGAAAGGCTAGAGACTGTTCCTGCATAACCACCACTCAGTTCTTCTCATTTCCTTCTTAGCAATGAATCAATACTTCCTCCGAGACAAACTTGGAGTTGCTTATGTTTTTACTTTCTATATTTGGATATAAAAAAACCCCAGCACTTTAGCTTTTTCTCTCTCTCTTTTTTTTAAAAGTAACTAATGCTGCTAGTATGTCAGAAACAGACAGGATGGACAGCAAGAGTTACAGTGAACTTGCCTGAGGATTGGTCCTCTGGGGGCAGCAGTGGCTCTTCCTTTGGGATACATGTCCAGTCCGCCACAGCTGCAACTCCTGCAGAGGACCTGCTATGCACTGCCATCAACTCACCAAACAGGGGATGGGGTGGTGAGAGCTGGGCCCAAACCAAGAGCAAGCAAAAGCGCTACATCCCCTTCTCTGGGCACTGAAGGTACAGCCTCATCTTAGCAGAGTGGTTTGTGTTTAGAGTGACTATTATTCTAATTACCACTAGCAGGTGTGCAAGGGCACACCACTGAGTCTCACTGCCTGAGCTCCTCCATCTAGCTGCTTCCACAGTGTGCATTCTTTTTTGTTTTTGGAGATAGCGTCTCATGTATCCCAGTCTGGCCAGAGACTTGCTGTTTAGCTGATGGCTGATCCTGAACTCCTGATACCCCTGCCACTACTTCCCAAGTGCTGGGATTACAGACTATGACATCATGCATGAAACTGTAGCCTGTACTTTTTTAAAAGTTTAAAAAATATGTATGTGTATGAGTGTTTTGCCTTCACATATGTTTGTGTACCATGTATGTGCAGCACCCTTGGTCCAGAAGATGGTGTCAGATCCCTGGAACTGAAATTACAGATGATTGTGAGACATCATGTGAGTGCTGGGAACTGGACCTAGGTCTTCTGCCAAAGCAGCAAATACTCTGAATCACTAAGTCACCTCTCGAGCCCTGTAGCCTGAGCTGTCCTGGAACTCAACAGGTGTATGCCACCACCACCTGGCTTGTAGCCTGCACTTTAAACAAAGAATATGCCTGAAGGCACAGCCTGCATTTTGAAACAGCAGAAAGCACTCAGGAGGCAGAGGCAGGTTGATCTCTCTAGCTTGAGGCCAGCCTGGTCTACATACTGAATTCCAGGCCAGCAATGGCTAATTATTGAGATCTGTCTCAAAAACAAACATCCAACCAAAAAAACCAAACCCACACAAGTGTTCTCATTCAGCAATACATATACTAAAACTGGAATAATTCAGAGAAGATTAGCATGGCCTCTGCACAAGAATGACACACTGATTCATGACATGTCCCACATTAACACACACACACACACACACACACACACACACACACACACACACACACACACCCCCTTGGCTCACATCTGGCTCTGCCTTACAGCTGAGCTGGGCAGCTAAGAACAAACTGCCTGTGCATCCTCTGAGCCTGGAGATCTTCACGGAAATCAAGATAATTGTATCATTAGTAAGTCTGTTAAGAAGGTGTGAAAGCAGGGAGATGGTGTTACACGCCTTTAATCCCAGCACATGGGAGGCAGAGGCAGACAGATTTCTGTGAGTTCCAGGCTTGCCTGTTCTACAGAGTGAGATCCAGAAGAGTCAGGGATACACAGAGAAACCCTGTGTCGGGGAAAAAATATAAATATTAAGATAATATAAATCAAAGGCATACTGAAGTGATACAGAAATGCCAGTAACAGTCACAGTTAAAATGGCAACAATAATCTAACTTTCAGGTGACCAGATGGGCCAGACACCGTACTAAGCTCCTAACTAGAAGCAGAATGTCAAGTCTTCCCTCGCACTAACTCTGACATAGATTACTGCTGTTGTCATGGGTCTGTAAGCAGGGAGGTTTTCCTTTGGTTCACAGTCTCATGGTGGAGGAGTGTGGCGGGATTTGTCTGTGGTTCCATGAATGCGAAGCAGCTTGAGCTACATCTGGAGAGTCAGGAAGCACCAAGTGGCGGTTGATTTCCATTTTAATTTCTTTTTAAAAGGGTCTCATGTAGCCCAAGCTAACTCTAAACTATTTACGCAGCAGAGGATGACCTTAAATTTCTGATCCTCCTGCCTCTACCTTCCAAATGCTGGGATCACAGACAAGCGCTTATACATTATTTTTATTCTCATTTTTCAGAGCAATAGAATGCTCAGAGAGGCTAGGCTGTTTGCCCAAGGCCACAAAGCTGGCTAGCTGATGGAGCTGGGATGTGGCCAAGCTAATCTGGGTGTATTTCAGCTGATGGAGTATTTCAGCTGATGGAGCACAGAAGCATCATGCTATACCCAAAGAGGGCCTGACTCAAATGGCTACCAGGAATCCCCTCCCCAGCTCTACTTCAGAGATTCATCTGTACCTAAGGGAAATAGGTGCTCCTAGACACCCCTTCTCCCCAGCCAGTCCTGCTTTGCAGGCTTCCTGCTAGAGTCTGGAAAGGGTGGCAGGAATCCCACTCACCCGGTGCACTGGGTTCTCCACAGCCTTTTGCCTGCTGTGCAACTTGAGCTGCCTGTCCCTCCAGAGTCTCTGTCCATTGTCCTCCCTAGCTATGTTCCTCTGCCAACACCACACCCCGCTGCACACACTGCATATGACAAGCCTTGTATCAGCTGCACTGCAGGCAGTGTGACTAGACATTTCCAGTGCCATGGTACATCTGCACAGCATGCCATCAATCCCAGGACTGCCTGAGGAGGAAGGGCAGGGTGATATGAGGAAGACACAAAGTCCTTGCTCCCAGTTTGGGCATCAGATGGCTTGGACATCTGGGTGGGCTTGCTGTGAATTGTGAAGCAGGGCTTTTGGATGTAGTTCTGAGCAGAACACAAGCCCTGTGCTCCCCTGATGTCCAAGGGAACACACCCCAGGTCCTGAAGTGTGAAAAATGGGTATAACCCACAGTGGAGACAAACACATTTCTCTCTGAGGAACAGGAATGAAAGTTCCTAGCCACAGGGCAGCTCAGAGAGAATATGAGGTGCCCTCTCACTCAAGTGACTCCTACCCATATGAGCCTAGTGGCATAGGGGTAGTGCCAGTGTGATCCTGAGTGGAGCCGGTGTACTACTCCAAGGGAACTAACTCATGGATGAACAGACCTGTCAAAGCTACAGTCTCCTCGTGCCTGGCTGCACTGACTAACTACACCACTGTCATTGTCTCTGCATAGGATGCCAAACTCCCCAGAGCAGCCAGGTGGAAAAGCATCTCAGGGTCACGGACACACGTCTCCAAGGAGGGTAGAGGTTCCTGATGCACAGTGGCCCATGAAAGGAATCAAAAGTCACCAACCACAGCTCTGGTTTCTAAGGAGTGCTTTTCATAGTCAGAAGCCTCTGTGACAAAAGCAGGTCCCAGGCCCTGCAATCCAGAAAAAAAGAACCAAACTTGTCTATCTGTGGCCAGGGGAGGGGTGCTGTCACCTGACTTTACTCCAGTGTTCACAGGTTTTCTATGGAACATCCTTTGTTCCTGTCAACACTTCAGTTAACTTTGTGGCTAGACATAAGAAAAAAGTTCTCTGCTATAATAACATCACCTCCAAGGTGCAGCACTTATCAACTCTGGGGCCAAACCAGACCCAACACTTCCTATATCCTCTGCACAGACCCTTCCAGTTGTCCAGAGTTCTGCAGTAAGAAAAAAGAGCAGAGCAGGCACAAAGAAGGCAGAGCTGGGGAGAAGCGGGCAGGGTCCCCAACAGTCTGTGAGGGCCACTAGTGCTTTCTGATGGCTGTGTTTGGCATGCTTCAGCACCTAGAAAAGGTTCAGTGGCTATGAGAGAAGGGTTGATGTGCAAAATTTCTGGGGCAACAGGAGGGAGGTGGTAGGCGGCAGAAGGCCATCTTTCTATCAGCCATCATCTCTTCTGCACATACATGTGCAGCCTCCACCTTCCCCAAAGGCCTTCCTGCCTCCCTGGATCGAATGTCTTCATTAGTTCACTAGCTGCCATTTTCTGCTCTCCATCCTGGTTTTTAGCACAGGGCTATGACTTGTCTGTATCTGGGCTGACCCACAACAGGTGGCACTGCTCCCGGAGCTTACCTAAGTTCTTGGCCTCTTGGCCCCTTTGATACACTTAGTCTTCCCCGTCAACCTATGCGGGTCTTCAACATTTTTACAACTGGCCTTAAAGAGAGGAACAGGGCCTATGCAGATGAGGTTTCTTGTTTCTTGGCTCAGTGATGCCAAATGACCTACCTGCCCTCCTGCTGTCCTAGTCTCCCTCAGGAGAAACTAAAAGAGCTCTGCGCCAAGACTATTGTGCCCGTGTTGCCTACAGAGCATGAGCACTGAGCTGTGCTCACGAGAGTGGTGCACTCAGGACCCAGGAATGGCACACTGTGGGGTGGCAGCACCTGCCGGTACCCTCCGACTGCCACCACCAGGACTGGCAGGACACCGAACCTTCAGTTCTGGGAAAGTGCAAGTGAGAGGTCGGGAGGGTAACACTCCACCAAAGTAAGACGGAAGGATGAGATGGAGGGACAGACAGACACATCAAAAGCCAAGGCCAAAGGAATTCCCCAGATCCCAGCTAGACGGGGCATCAGGCCAGCTCTATGAAGGGACACTCATACAGGATAGCCTGCTGTCCCCATGACCCTGCTTGTCTTGTATGGTACAAGATCTCCTCTTTGTTCACTCAGGGCTGAGCAGCCTGTCTTTCTGATCTTCCCCAACACACTGAAGGCCAGGGCAGTCAAGACAGCCAGGCAGAATGGGCCTGTTGGAACTATGTTGGGGACTTGGGCTGACACCCAGACTATTTCTGTCTTGGATGGAAGGCAGGGTTACTTGGTGAGACACGCTCGACTTCTCTTTGGCTGCTGGGCTCTCCAGGCAGCATGCCAGGGCACGCTGTTCTGATCATGAAGGGCATTGGGTGCTGAGGAAATCCTCTAGCAAGGCAGAGTCACAAGCTAAATGAACTCCACTTATCTGGATCATGCAAGAGCTGGCGAGCTGACCGCCTGGATGTGTGGCAGTGAAGAATTTTTGGAATGTAAGCAACTTGTGTTTGCTTCACTTACAAGGAAGCAGAGAAACAGGAGGGTGATGAGGGACAGGTACGCAAAGGTAGGGGGAAAAAAGCAACCTAGAACAAGAGGTGATATTAAGGCACACAGAGTCCTCCAACCAGTGTATGAAATTACGTACCTTATATTCTAGCACCTTATTAGCAATGGAAAGGGCACAATGAAAGTGATCACTTGCAGAGAGCTTGTTAGTGTGTCCAGCCTTGTACTCTCTTACTATAGGCCACAGTGCATTTGGAGGGGACTCGAAGGGCAAAGAGCCCCATGAAAAGCAGCTCCAGAGCACGGGCTTAAATAGCTCATCTTGAGGCTCTCCCAAACAGCTCCATCACACCTAGTGAGGTGTGGAGGCTTCCTGAGTTAGAAAGAGCTCTGCTAGTCCAAGACTGTAAATCACGGTCCCATAGCTCAAAGCAGAGGAAGACCTGCAATGATTCTCTGAGCAGCCAGTGCCCAAAGGACTCTGAGTATTTTGTTTCTATTGTAAAAAGGGCTTAGTGCAGCTCTGAGAGATTAGCTCATGCACAGTGAAGCCAGTCTATGAGGAAGACGACTATGCTGATGAGGACCGGGCTCCTCCCAGTGCACTTTTCAGTTTCAAGTCACGGCCTTGGTCTCCTTGTGGGTTCCCCTCAGGGGCTGGAAGAAGCCCACCTCCAAGGTATGGGATGTAGGAATACTGAGGAGAAGCTGGGCAGGGTGTGTAATAGGTGTCTGGTACAGGCTTCTAAATGCTCGGGAAACTGCCTGCTAACGCTGGGAGGCAGGCTCTCAAGCACAGAGGAACTATGTATCAGGAACACAGCCCAGTGCTATCTGGCCTGATTCTATTTTCCTGCAAGGCTCTAAGGTTCTACCTAATCCTTATCTGGCCTCCGATAATCCAAATCATGGCAGGTTAGGAGGACAATGAACACACCTCTTTCTGGATCTGGTTTTCCCAGAAGGACAGTAGAGGTGACAGCTCTCAGGGATGTGAGGAGGACAGAATGAGAATCAGGAAACCCAGAGCCTGGCAGGTGAACTCCAAATCAGCACTGGGCATGTGCTGCCCTTAAATGTCCACAGGTGCTATTCTTGTCTCATGCAACAGCCAAGGAAATGGGAACCCAGGGAAATGGAGGAACTTGCTCAGAGCCACTCTGGCCATGTTGCCCGCAGATGCTGCGCTGGCACCTTGTTCACCAAAGGTGCTGTGCAATGTGCTAGGTCCAAATAAAGTGCATTTCCTAACTGGATTGGGCAATCTGGGAGTTCACCAACAGCTGGGAGGAGTCAGTTCAGGCAATAGTTGGCCTTTTGTCCTGTTGTCCCCCATCAGGATGACACTGTAGTTTGCTCTGTTAGTTATAGAGCTGAAAATATTTGCATGTCTAAACTCTTAGCAGCTATTTTCCATTTCATAGCTTGGTGGAATTTTCTGGAGACTAGTTCCAGGAAAAACTGGGCTGGTCTTTTCTGAACTGTGTATCACACTCTCAAGTGCTGCATAATACTGGACATCTATTTCTCAAGATCATGTGGAACCTGGTACAGGAGTGTGCTACTGAGGGGAGATAAATTGAAGCTCTTTTCAAAGTCCAACACTGCCAGATCAAAGTCTGTGTAGATACTTGTATTCATTCTGTTACATGGAGGTGAGATGTGGGAGGTAAAGCCAAGGGTGAATCTGGCACTCTGCTCAATAGTTACTGTCCCCATTATCCATGTTTATTGTCAGTATACTTGGTCACTGACTATATTTTAGAAAGGATGCAGCTGCAGGAATGGCACTCAGCACTAGTAGAGGTTGGCATCAGGTCACTGGGACTCCATCAGGCCTCCCTTCTTGGAAAGCTGTGAAGAGCAAACTACAATTCATAGGTTCAGTCACCCTGACTCCTTCCTCTTGGGGTTTCACTGATCTCTTTACAACACTATGCTCTTTACCTTTGAAGACAAGGATCCCTGTCTACCCTGAACAAAAATCAGTATTCCACAAACACTTTGGCCAGATAGTATGATGGTCCACATTCATTGATAGCTAGACTGGATTTACTATCACCTAGGAGACAGGCTTAATGGAGGTTGAGAAGATCCACTGTGAATGTGGATGGCACCATCCCAAGGGAAAATGGAAGAGGCAAGCTGAGCGTCTGCACTGGACATAATATAGTTAACCGTGTTACACGTCTCATCAAACTGCTTTTGTCACAGCCATGAGAAAAGTAACTAATACAGACAGTGCCCATGGCAGGTGGAGACATCCCTTGTTTTCATTACCAGAAAGAAGGATGTAAACATTTTGTAAGTGTGGGCATGACATCTCCATGGTGACTTGCAGGTTCAGATCTCCAGAAGCTCACCCCAAACACCTAACCAAAAACACCAAGGTAAATACATGTGATCAGTCTTCCAAATGAAAGGTGGCTGGGGTCTGACAATCTGCCATCCCCTTGCTCTGCACTATGCTGGGGACTCCATAGAGCAAATGCTTAAGCAAACTCTAAAGACAGCCCTAGAGCAGCAATACCTTGTGACCCAGACCAACACTGTCTTCCTCCCCAGTCCCCAGTGCTCCAAGAAGTGAACAACACCGTGAGCAGGCCTCTTCTCTGGATCCATCTCAAATCAAACAAGCAACTGTAGACTCAGTGAAAAGTGACCAACCCTAGAGGAAAATACCTCTTTATTTACCCTCCATTTACTGTTACTACCAACCAACAGTTCATTTCTTCAACTAATTCAAACTATACATCGTAACAGCTTTCCTTCCCCGCCCTCAGCATATCCAGAAAAGTCCATCATTCATTCTACAGCTCTTGTATCAGCCCATGAAGAAACTGTCCCCATAAGCACATACTCTGAATCCCTGCTTCCCTGCAGCTGCTACCCTGCCTTCAGAATGGACGAGTTTGCCTACTTTGGACATTTCATGTAAATGGGAGCATACATCTTGGTTTTTGTGACTGGTCTATTTCACTGACTGCACTGTTCAACAAGATTTGAGGTAATCCATTCCATTCCCTCTATGGCCAAGTGACAGGCTAGTGTATGGATGGATGCTATTGTGTTTTGTTACCAGGCATGGGTTGCCAGTTAGGCAGTTACTACTCTGGCTATTATGAATAACAACCCCTCATACAGTATTTTATTGCTTTCTTTTCCAGCCTGAGGCAGATCTTGGACTCTCTTGTTAGCTCCCACCTCGAAGACACTATGTTTCCCATCAGCCTGTCCTAGCTGATACCCTTTCGTTCTGCTGGCTGCCAGCTACAAGTCTCAGGCGGGCTCCCTGTCTGCAATCTTCCCTTACCCCCACACCAAAGACATAGGGCCTTTGTTCCCACCAGATACTGAAACCTTGATTAGGACCTTAGTATGATATGCATCACCCCCTCTCCTTTTCCATGTACATAGTCCACATCTCCACAGCTAAAGAGAGCTTTTGAGGGATGGGGGTCTTTTGAATGCGCTACACTATTCAGTCATTCATAGTCATTTACTAGAGTCTTGTGCATTTGGCTTAAAGGAGACAATGAGAAGCCAGTCTCTTCTCTCGAGGAACTTAGGGCCTATTGAGGAGACAAACAGTAAGGCTCTCGTACATAGAGTGTGTGTAGAGAAAGGTGCAGGGCACAACAGACGGTCAGTAGGGCTCTGGCTTGGAGGGCAGGCCAGAGACGCGTTCCAGGTAGGACTTTTGAGGGATGGCAGCAGTTCTGATAGTGACTTTAAGTTAGGGGTGAGAAGGCAGCAGACTCCGTTTGTCCAGGATGATGGAGAACGCTGACGGGGGAGTTGATATAGGCTCTGCTGATGTTAGAAAGACACTGCAGCAATTGGGAGCTGGGAAGACGAGACCAGAAGCAGAGAGACCGCTCAGTAAGAAGCTTTGCTAGTAAGTCAGGACAGAGGGAGACTGACGCCGGAGGCAGGGGCCACATTCAGGACCCCTGCTGCAGGAAGACACAGCAGCACTGACTAAGTTGACAGCTGCTGGAGTGATTCCTGGGTCAACTGAGGCAGGCCAGCAGCAACTTCTCCCACATGGCCCCCTCCTCCAACCCAACCTCCAAAACCTGTCTTCTCACTGGACACGATGGGAAAGTGAGAGAGGAAAAAATTATTTTCCAAGACAATCTTTAACAGACCCACCTATAAGAGTGTAAGTGCCCCAGCACCCTGGTGGTATGGCCATCCTTAGACTCTAAAGAAGAGCCCGCAAAGATCTGAGCAACCCCAGGTGCTGCAGGCTGGCCTTCAAAGGATGAGAGTAGTATCCGTCTCTATCTGCCACCACTGACTTGCACTAGTCCACCTTTCCCTCTTAGAAGATTCTCCTACCCTCTGTCAGAGGTAAGCCTCTACCCAAACATGCCTGCTTCCTTCCTTCCTCAAGTTTCAAGCACCAAAGGCCTGAAGCCACACAGAAACTCCTTTGATACATCAGCTGGCTCTAAGACACACCATTATTCTTCCAGAGCTCAAGGTGTGAAAGATACTATCATATGGGCACAGCCTCCCCTGTGCCAATATTACCCTAAGGCCAATCTTGGCAAGAGACAGGCTCTTAGCTGCTGTGGCTAGAAAGGAAACCTAGACTCCCTACAACTCCCAGGCCTTAGCTATATAATGAAGAGTTGGGTCAGACGCTTAACCAAGACTTTTATGTAAGGTAACATTATGTCCAGCAGTTTACAGAGGTATACGGTGATGAAGTCTCAGGCTGACCACAGCCATAGGTCAACAGAGATGGGCATGTATGAGATTTAACCACAAGAGCCCATGTCTCCTCAGCTATAGACAGCTGCGCAGTGTGACTTGTAACAACATCAGACAAATACACACCTTTCAGCTGCCAGCTGATTAAATTAGCTGATACATCCAGACAAAGAAAGACTATACTGAGGAAGGGAAGGTGTGGGTGAGGAAGGAGGAACTAATTTTTATGGTGCTGGGGATACAACCCAGCTCGCACACTGAGCTACACTCTAGCCCTTTCATAGCCATCTGAGCATAGGGAATCTCCACCCAGTATTATCCACTTCTGTTTTCTAACTGCTAGGGACTGCAAACTGTGCCCTAGTCACTCCCTCACACACACAAAAAGCAATGACAGATCCAGAGCTAAGACTTGAATGTATTCTGACACTGACACATAATCACCTTGCCACCATCCACAACAGTCACAAGGTTCTAAGGTCACAGAGCAAGCCTGAATCTAAATGAATGTATCATCTATTCTAAACCATGCCTACAATAACTCAAACCACACCCCCACACAAAGATCAAAGAGGAAACCATTTTAAATGATTTTTGTTTTTCAGTGACGACCAGGCAATCATTCTACAACTAAGCTACACTCCCAGCCTCTCAATGGTAGATTCTACGCAGGAGGCTCTACCATTGAGCCATGCCTCTAATCTGTTCCTGCCGGGGTCTAGGCAAGCACTTCTGTCCTCAAGCTGTGCTCTGATCTCTCCATGTATGTTGTGGTACTTTCATATCCTGTGCCACAAAGGAGCATGGGGAGAGACTGCATGTCAATAATACAGCAATTTCTATTTTCTGGAGGAAAAAAGTAAAAGAAAAAGAGAACTTATAGTCCTTTCCTTCAGAGATCACTCTAAAGATACAGCCTCCCTGCCCCAAACACAGGAAGTATGAACCAGTGATGGTCAGATTAGGAGATACATGACTACTGTCAAGAAGTCTGCTGAAAGGTAATCACAGGATGGAAAAGAGCAGATGCCTCTACAACAGTAAATATTGCAATCGTCCTTATTATTAAAAGATCTACCTACCACATTCTTTTCATCTAGCCTACACCCATTTTAATGTTTTCCAAACTGGGCAGATTTAGTGTTAATGCCTAAGCCCCCCACTACCACCCATCTCAGCCAACTTTAAGAGCAACTATGGAGAAGGCAGCTTGGGATAGATTAGAAAAGTGTTCAGGGGCTAAGGAAATGGCTTAGCAGATAAAAATCAATCCCCTAGAAGTCACATAAAACAGCCAGATACAGCAATGTGCATCTCTAAGTCCACCACTACTTTGAGATGGGATGTGGAGAATGCCTTGGTACCTCCCAGGCCACCCAGCCTGGAGTACATAATGCATCAGTAGAATCAGAGCCTGTACCTCAATATGGATTCCTGAAACTTGTTCTCTGACCTTCATATTCATGTAACAGTGCAGATGCACATGCATACAGCACATAGAGAGAAACTATGCTTAGGCTGAACAGAGTGGTACAAGCCTGTAATCTCAGCACTTAGAAGAGAGCCTGTGGCAGGAGCATTGACAAGTTCATGTCTGTCAGAATCAGTAAGTGAAATCCATTCCTACTTTGGGATTTCTACTTTGTTTTTCCTACTCTATCACCATACACCTTG
The DNA here is from genome assembly GCF_903995425.1 of Onychomys torridus. Taxonomy (NCBI): domain Eukaryota; kingdom Metazoa; phylum Chordata; class Mammalia; order Rodentia; family Cricetidae; genus Onychomys; species Onychomys torridus. The sequence goes on from NC_050443.1 coordinate 9,626,598, forward strand.
TTGTTCTAGCATGATATGCTAGGGCCGTGCTGAAAATCATCTCAGAAGACTTGTGGACTTAGGGTCCTGTAGCACCTTCTAGTTAGAAGAAAACACAGGCTTCTCTCTTCTCAGAGCAGCCAGCCACAAGTGGACACCTCTTACAGACCAAACTGCTCTGCAAACACTGTCTTGCTGTCACAGCCCAAATGCTGGCTCCTGACAACCACAACAGAAGAAAGAGTTCTCTGTTGTTTTAAACCTGCAAAATAGATCACCAAACACAAACACCAATTGTAGTTTCACTTATCAGGAGCTCTGAACCACGCACTAGAAAGGTCTCATTTCAACCAAACTGCTGCTGACGTGAAAAGATAAACTGTGTTTTGTTGTGTTTTAAGATGTCAGGAGGTCACTGAACTTAAACAGCTGAAGGATTCCAGCCAAGAGCTAAAGTACCCAAACCAGGGTGAAATCACAAGGTCTTGTGCCATCTCTGTTTGCAAAAGTGGGGTTCCATTATCCAATTCCCAAGTCATCTTCCATTTCAAACCAGCTCAGCAGCTGAGAGCCAGGCACTATACAAAAGAGTACCTTTATCTTCTCTGCCTGGGGTTCTCAAGTATACACCTCCCATCTCCATCCCCGTCTTGTCCTCAACTCCCATTCCTGTTGACCCAGTTCTCTGCTGTGGTCACATAGGCACAGCATCTCTTACTGAGGCTCGGGGAGCTGGGGCTGGAGAGGCCTCACGTGTTCTGACAACGTAGTTTGTGGTGAGGTCCTCCTCCTGGCCCGCAGAAGACCTCCTTCTTGCTGTACCCATCCGTGGTCTGAAGAGAGCAAGGACAGGTAAATTCTTCCGTGTCTCTTCTCATGAATGGCAACAGACAAGACACATAACCCACCTACAAAAGAGGTGTGCTATCCTCGCAGCCTTCCAGAGTGGAGGGAAGGGACATGGCCATCAGACAGGGGGAGGTGATGAGCAATGATGTGCAGGCATGGCACGGAGAGGGACTGTGTAAAGACATCAAGCTCGGGCAGACGAGCTCCACTCTCCCAGGTTAAGCTGCGTCCTTCCATCTGGGACTGCAGGTCTGGGGGATGTAGGCTAGCAACGGGAGGGACCAGGACCTCTATGCCTTCTCTCCTTCCAGAGAAGGAACAGAGCGAGACATGGAGAAAGGCAGCTGCAGCAAGAGCCCTTGAGCCCTCTGGAGTCAGGCATTCTACACAATGGCGGAGCTGCTTTACTAGAAGGAAGCCAATCCCACCTCTCCACTCAAAGCCCTCAACCAACAGTGACCTTCCTCAGAATGCCCTGGGCTCTGCCAACAATACCCCAGTCTCAGGACATTCCCACTTACAATCTCTCTGTCTGAAGGACATAGAATGACTCCAATTTTCACCACTTTTACCCTCCTCAAAGGCAACTCAGCCTAATGTGGTAGCACATACCTGAAATCCCAGCACTTGAGGAGGAGTCAGAAACAAGGATATCTCGAGTCTGGAGTCAGCCTAGGCTACATAGTGAGTATCAGATCATCCAGAGCTGTAGTATAAATTTCTCTGGTCCCGCCTGGCCCTGTGGTCCACCCAGGACTGTGGTCCCGCAGCTGCTTATAAAATAATCACCCAGAGGCTTAATATTATTTACAAACTGTATGGCCTATGGCAGGCTTCTTGCTAGCTAGCTCTTTCATCTTAAATTAACCCATTTCTATTAATCTATGTTTTGTCACATGACCATGGTGTTACTGGTCTGCTGGCATCTTGCTGATCCCTGAGCGGCGGCTAGGCGTCTCTCTCTGGTCCCTGGAATTATCCCATTACAGAGCTACATAGCAAGATCCTGTATCAACAAACCAATCAATTAGCAAACTAATCTATTCAAAAGCCTATTTCCCTAACCCTTATTACATGAAACACAGAGGCTCGATCCACAGAGTTCATATTCCTGGGAGAGGCTTCATTTATTTTCTCTGGAGTACTAATGAGACCCTTCCTATTTTACTTATTATCAAGCATTGCCCTCCTCTTGCTCCACTGTACCATATGCTACAGAGGGGCAAGGAGTTGTGTCTGTTGTCCAGCAGTGAATGTCTAGTCTCCTGAACACAGCACCTGGTACGAGACGCTCTACTTGCAGAGCCTTCTCTGCTCTGGGCCCTCTACTTTGACTCTCTGGAGCAGGCAGAGAAATAAACACACAAGAATGAGATAAAATGGAGCCATGAGACCTCTGGGGGAAACCAATTCCTAAGTTACATGGCAGGCCTGGACACCAGGGAGGACTGTGAACAGAAGACCAAATCCTAACTACAAGAATGAACAGCAAGAAGTTCAAAGTGAAAATCACAGCATGGCTGTAAAAGCTCCCCACTTCCTGTTCTGCAGTTGACTGAGCTAGGCAAGCATCTCACACAGAATTTCTCAGAATCAGTCCTAAGAGGTAGGTAAGGAGGCTTTGTAGACAGGAAGCAGTTGAGTCTACATACACAGTAGAACTGGGATTTTAAAGCAATTACATGGGTTCCAGAGTCCATGCTGACCCACCCGAGATGGTCTCTAGCAATTCATAAACAAGTGTCCCCCAGGCAAGCTACTCTCTGTGTGGAGTAGCCTATTCTGGACCCTGAAAGCTGGCACCTCTGTGCAGGGGGGTACATAAGGGTGCAGTATCCTGGACAAAGTCAACAGAAGCAGCAATGGCAATGAGCTTACTACTTATGGCCACTAGCTACTGTTACAAGGTCTGTAACATGAGTCATCCTACTGACTCAAAGTGCTTTAAACATTAGTCCCATTTTATAGCCAGGGGAGTAAAGGCAAGGCAAAGTTAAACATTTGCTAGTAAGCAGCAAAGCCAAGGCTTGCCTTGAAGTTCATACTGTACAGAATATTCACTAGAAAGAAAAACACCACCAAAATGTGTGGAATGTATAGCAGGGGCCTGCCTGTGCTGAGGGCCTCTGCAGCAGATCCTCTGTTAATGACAGCAGTATTCCATGCCCTGCCCCCACAGGGATGCTCAGTTGGCCCTGAAGTGTCTGTTGCAAGGCTGTCTCCCAAAGGCCTCTATCTAATGGCAAGAGCTGTTCCCTGAAGATGTTCCCATCAATTAGAAGTGAAACCTGAATCTGCTGTACAGAAAGCACTCGACATATTTACCCAGGCAAATGAGCTCAGGGGAAGGTCACAGTTCTGAGTCTTTCTGGGAGTTGCCTCTGACTAGGGACATAATACTGAACCACATACATAAGTGTACAGGGAGTGACAGGAGCGTGGCTGCAGGCCACTGGATTGCTAGAGCTTGCTTCCTAACTTGTCTTCCCATACCACCTGACAGCTGCATCCACCCCATGGAATACAACTCGGTACCCTAGCATTGCCCACTAAATGGTAGACTGCCACTCTGCCAAGAATGACAGAAGCTAGGCACAAAACCACAGAAATGACTGTAGAGTGAGGGCCACTGTGGTGGCAAGCAGGTGGATGCACCACAGTTTGTTCTTTCACCTGCTGAGGGATGCCTGGGTTCTTTTCAACTTGAGGCTCTCTGGAATAAAACCACTACAAACTGTGGCGTCTAAGTCTGGGTGAACATATGTTTTTTTATTCCTCTTGGGTAAATAAATACCTAGAAGTAAATGGTAAGTGTGTATTTAACTTTTTCATAGTGTGCCAAAGAGCTCTGCAAAGCCACCCACCTTCCCTATGCCCCTTGGTGGTTTCTGTGAGGGTGCTAACTGCTCCACCTCCCTGCCAACAGTTGGTCCTGGCAGTAGCTTTATTCCCTAATGACTTTAAACCCCAATCACATTCTGTGTTGATTAGTTATAGATGTATGATTATGTCTGTCTCTCCCATCCCAGACATGATGAGAGTAATCCAAGTTCAACACAGTGCTTAGCACACAGAGCAGGTACTTAATTAATAAAAACATTCACTGAGGCCGGGTGGTGGTGGCACACGCCTTTAATCCCAGCACTCGGGAGGCAGAGGCAGGTGGATCTCTGAATTTGAGGCCAGCCTGGTCTACAGAGTGAGTTCTAGGACAGGCTCCAAAGCTACACAGAGAAACCCTGTCTCGAAAAACCAAAACAAACAAACAAACAACCCAAACCAAACATTCACTGAATATAGACTGGATGAAATCTGCCAACTCCACCAGCAGATTATTTTTAGACCCACTCATGAGTTCTCAGAAGTTTCTATCTCTCTACAAGTATGTGGCCCTGTATCTGGGACTTCACCACTCAGGCACGCCTGACCAGTTATGCTGCTGCCCAGCGAGGTCCAGTGTCCGCGAAGACTAGCTAGGACAGCACCACTTGTTTCACGGAACCACTAAAGGACCACACATTGCACCATCACCAAGGTAGGGTGGTACGATTTCATCCTAGCACTTCCCATCCAAGTTTTTTTTTATTTATTAATTTAATTTTTTGAGATAGGACTTCACTATGTAGCCTTGGCTGGCCTATAACTCATTATGTAGACCAGGCTAGCCTTAAACTCACAGAGCTCACCTGCCTCCTTGAGGTTGTGCGTGTCACAACCACACCTGGCCCACAAAGAGCGTTTACAAATGAACGGGTTTCAGTTGCAGCGTTGCACCTAACTCGGAGCAGCCCCACAGGGATGCCAGGTTGTCTGAAGGTTTGTGCATCACTGCTCCTGAGATCAGGGGATGGGAACACACACACTGCCATTTCTTCTTTTTTTTGGGCCAGTGATGCTAAGTACTGGGATGACACCAAGGTCTTCCCAGAAGGACTACAAGGTTAAGCTGTCCCTGCCCCATCCCAAGGGCCAGCTTTCCACCACACCCAGGTTTTTCAAGCAATAAAACAAGCTATTGTAAAAGGCAAACAGAAACACAAAGTTCCTAAAACAATGACAGCTCACACCAACATCTGCAAACAGGTACAGATTAGAAAGTGGGCTGATGGGTATGACAGCAAACCATTTTTGGCATTATTATTTGACAGATGCCAGGCTTCTTTGGCTTCAGGAATTTTTTTTTTTTTTAAGTCCATAGGAGCTAACTAAAATTAAAATGTACTAACAGGGTGCTGGAGAGATGGCTCAGTGGTTAGGCGCAGTGGCTTCAAGAGGACCCAGGTTCAATTCCCAGCACTCACATGGTGGTTCACAACTGCCTGTAAGTCCAGTTAGAGTTCTGATGTCCTCTTTTGGCCTCCTAAGGTACTGTACACACATAGCACAGACATACATGCAAGCAAAACAGCCATATGTATAAAATAAAAACAATGAAGTTTAAAGAAAAACATAACAACAGATTTGGGGTCTACCAGTTATATGCACAGAATGGCCTGAGTATTATGATTCCATATGTCCAATGGGTACCTCCTGACCATGAAACCACTTCACTATTCCCCACAAAGCTGCCTGCCATGCTACAGGGCTAAGGACTGGGTACCTCTAAGAATGCAAACCAGTAAGAAAAGACTAGCAGATGGGAACACTGAGTATCACTTTACCCCCACCCATTCTCGGAGAACAAGGTTGGAAGTCACAGGAAGGTTCGGTCTCACACATTACTCTATGCCAAGAGAACCGTTTAGTTAAGTGGCTCCAGATGAAGCTGTGTCAGAGGCGAGCAACAACTGCTATGGCAAGTGCCAGGTCTTGAGCATCCGGGATGCACTGGTGAGCAAGGGGCCCTTGAAAGCTCCCTCATAGGTTCCTGTGATATACAGCATGGTCATTTTCTGAACCACAGGAAACCTTGATTCAAACCTGACTGGAGACCCAGGTTTTGAAATTTATTTAATTAACCAGGGCAATTCCAAATCCAAGCCTTAGTCTGAGCAGGTACTCTCAGAACAGCAAGGTTCTAAAATTGACCCCTCACCTCACTTCCAGACACATAAACTGTGCAGAACTGAATACTCCTACTTCCTGTCATGAAGCAGGGAGCTCAATTAACTTGGCCAGTATTCTGTTACTTAGGAGTCACATAGGCTCCTCCACAAGGGAGCAGTGACTCTCCAGCCTCAACCTAGTTTCCACATAATGAAGCCAAGGGCCAGGGAGAGCATATGACAGAAAGACAGGCCCAGCCTCCCCACCACATAGCGACTCTCATGGAGGTCCCTGAGCAGCTGTGGTAGTCACATGCCCTCTTCCAGCCTTTCCATGTAACAGGAGCGGAGAGGATGAAAATCTCACACCCTATTAGCACAGTAAGCACAGAGGCTGACCCTGCAGCTGCCTAGCAGCATCTGAAAATCAATGCGAGAGCTCTTCTAACCACTGGCCACTGCCTCAGCACAATGCAATTTCAGGCAACATGAAACAAAAATAAAGGAACTGGTCATGAAGAAAACAAGAACAAACCAGAATCAATCCACACCCATGATGTTCCAAGTTTATGTAAGGAGGAAAACATAGGAAGAGCTTCAACAGAAGCTGGGTCATAAATAAAACAGCTGGAATGACAGTTTTCACGTGAGAAAGCCACAATCCCAGCATGTGGGAGGTGGAGGCCAAAGGATGAAGAATTCACAAGTTCATCCTCACTGAAGTAGCAGGTTCAAGGCCAGCCTGGGCTCCATGAGAACCTGCCTCAAAAACAAAACAAAACAAACAACAACAAACTCCACAATTTTTTTTGAGACTGGGTTTCTCTATGTAACAGCCCTGGCTGTCCCGGAATTCACTCTGTAGACCAGGCTGGCCTCAAACTCACAGAGACCCGCCTGCTTCTGCCTCCCGAGTGCTGGGATTAAAGGTGTGCACACCACCACTGCCCGGAGAACTCCACATTTAAAGGACTGGGATGGCTTTAAGTCGTCCTGATTTGCATACTGGTAAGTCCTTCTTTCACCACAAGGTTCTACTCTGCTGTCTATGCTGCTGCTGGCTGTGCCCTGGTTAGGCTGAGAGGTGGGTGGGTGGGAGTATCGTGGGCCCTGAGGCTGAGGTCTGAGCTCTCAAGCCCTGCCTCTAAAATGCAAAGTGCAGTGCACTGTTTTATCTGCCAGGGCCATGTGTCAGAGTGCCAAGATGAAGGGGACAGATTCGGAAACTGGGGATACAAGTTCTTTTGACGGTGGTCTGACTCTGACAAGGTTTGGTGGGATGTTGTTTCTGCTTGTCTGGGAGAACTTGCCTGGGCTCTATACTGCAGTTATAGGACTATTCCACCCATGAGTGAAGAACAAGAGAGCTGAGAGGCCACTGACAGCACCCACTTTCCTGAAAGAAAAGTCTAAGATGGAGAAACAGTTCATCCAATCACTCAACACAAGACTACAGAGCTCTTGGAGTCCACGTCACAGATGTGCACTGCTCCGGGGGAAGCAGTGGTCCTGTGCCCACTGTACGCTGGGGACTTATCCAGGAGCACACCCTGAGGAGGTGCATATAGCGCTGAAAGGGTTGAGGGTGACGAGAGGTCCAGACAGTACTCTACATCAAAGGGCTATTCCATAAGGTAACTGTCTCGACACTTCAGAAAAGGTCATGGTGGCAGTGGCGGTGTGGGGATGGGGCTGAGTGTAGAGAGGACAGTTCAGTAGTCAAATGCAGTGTACAACTGCATCCTGGAATAAAAAAAATCAACCATAACATATAGTTAAAAGTCAGCTGAGCAAATCCAAACATGGACTATACATGAAATGACACTATTAGTACCATCAGGGATAACAATGTTTTTCTTTCAGGTGTTGGAGGTGAACCCAGTGCTCATGCTGAGCAGGTGCCTGAGCACTGAGATGTGCCCCAGCCTTGGCAGACACTGTTTTATTTTAAAAATTTATTATTACTATTATTGTGTGCGTGCGCGCGTGTGCATGTACAAACTTTCGGGCACATGTGGAGGTCAGGGACTCTTAGGAGGTGGTTTCCACCTTCCACTATTGGTTGTAGGTTTGCCACCAAAGGCTTTTATCCACTGAAGGTCTTGCCAGGGCCCAGGTGAATATTCTTAAGATGACAATGCCAGTATAGAAAGTGTAGTACGAAGCTTCGTTCAACTTTTCAATAGCTTTTACAATCTTCAGACTGGCAGACCAAGAGAAAGAGGAGGGGAAAAAGCCACCGATATGGTGACACACACCTGTAATCCTGGCAAAGAGAAGGTAAACCAAAGAAGCTAGCCTGGTAGTCAGACCAACATTCAGGCCTTAGAAAAACAAAACAAAAACCAACCAAAAATCCAAAAAACACCAGATTTAATTCACTTTGTTATTCTTATATATAAAAACCATTATGAGGAGCTGGATGGTGGTATCACACATCTTTAATCCCAGCACTTGAGGGACAGAGGCAGGCGGATCCCTGTGACCTGAGGCCAGCCTGGTCTACATTGCGAGTTCTAGGACAGCAAAGGCTACACAGAGAAAACATCTCAAAAAACTAAACCAAACCAAACCAAAAACAACAACACAAAACCCCTTTATGGTAGCCACACCATAATATGGAGTCTGGGTCCTCTGAACAGAGACACTGGTGTGGTTTTTCAAAAAGTGGTCAATGAATTCCTGATAACGAGACTTAGTGAACACAGTCTCTTTCTAGAGGTCAGGGGTCAGGTAGCTGTAGGTCTTGGAGATGGCATTAAAGGTGGCCTTGGCAAGCTGCCCAGGGTGGTAGTGCAATCCCTGGCTGATGGGTAGCAGTCATTATCAATAACTTCTTGGGTACAGCAGAGATAATGCCAGTGTCTCTGGGTGAAGGGATGAGACACACCAACACAGAGCCACAGCGGCCTGTCAGGATTCAAGACTCTTGGAGCATGTTGAATGAATGACCAGGCACCACAAGCTAGGGCACTCATGGGTCTCCCTGACCTGTGTGGCCCCTCCACGAGGCAGGCCAGTCATCAGTGCTCATTTCATCTAGTGATGAACAGATGGCAGAGCGCAGACTCTGATCCAAGCAGGGCTATGTGTTCAAAGGTTATCAGGACCATAGAAGACCTCTACTAGCTATGCTGCCTCTTCTTGTTTTGACACAGGGTCTCACTGTGTAGCTCTGGCTGGCCTAGAACTCATGAGATCAGCCTGCCTCTGCCTCCCAACTCCCAAGATTTAAGGTGTGAACCACTCCACCCGGCCCCTGCTTCTTAAACACACAAGGAGATGTTTCACAATCAGCAGCTGAGGCTGCTTATATAACACTGCAGTAAGATACAATGCAGTTAGGCATTTCTGTATTTCAAAACCAGTTGTACAAAGTGTATAGTTTTTGTCAATTACAGTAAATAACTTTTAAAAAGGCATGCTTTCAGAATTCAGGTGCTGAGGAATACTCACATAAAACAATGTCTTATTGCACATGAAGAGGTCAAGAGTGTAATGAGGAGGAGTGGAGAGGACTTTCTGCGGCAGGCCCACACCAGCAGGACAGTCTTAGAAAAGGATGCAGTGGGGACAGAGACAAGAGACGACACAGATCTAACCGGCCAGGGATGAGATCAGATGAGTCAGTGTTTGGGGGGACAGTGATGCAATCTGGCGGAATCTGCAGAGTAGCAGAGTGGCTTGGCAGTGACTGAAGGTGGACAAGGGTCAGGGTGGAAGGATTTAAGAGTATATAGATTTGAGTGTTTTTGTGAATGAGACTCAGGACCTTGCACATGCCAGGTCCAGTACTGAGCTATACACCTAGCCCAAGCCTCTATATTTTCCACCTTAAAGATTTATTTATCTACATTCATGCAATGCCTATGGGGCTAGAAGACGGTGCTCCAGAAGGCATTTCGGATGGTTGTGAGTTGCCATGTGGGTGCTGGGAATCAAACCCCAGTCTTCTGCAAGAACATACAGTACTCCTAACTGCTAGGCATTCTCTCAAGCCTATATTCTCTCTTTCTTTCTCCCTTCCTTCCTTCCTTCCTTTTTCTTTTCTTTATTTTTGGTGGGGGAGAGTTGAGATAGGGTCTAACTGTTATCCCTAGCTGTCCTAGAATTTGCTATGTAGAGTAGACTCACCTCACACTCACAGAGATCTATATGCCCGTCTTATATCTCCCCAGTGCTGGAATTAAAGGTGTGCACTACCATGCCCGGGTCTCAAGCCTATATTCTTAAGCTCAATCAATAATGCTTGGGAATCCACAATGACAGCTACCTGCAAGACAAGATCTCTGAAAGCAGCTAGGAAAAGGCAGAAAGAAACAATGATGTAAAACTGGAAGACAAAGAGACATGTAAGAGCCCTAAGTCGGTAAAATGCAGCATCCACACAAGTAAAATTTTAACAATCTCAATCACTTGTTCCTATTATTAATTGTAATATGTGTTCCACATAAAGCCCTTTCCCTGCCCTCATGCAATTCACAGACCCACAAGGGTACACAAACTACCAAATAACTAACCATACGCTAAAGCTGACTGGTTTGAGGACAGAGCTGCTCCCACATACTTTTAGGTCTAGTTAGTGCCACAAGCTAGCCCCCTGACTAAAGCCTCAGTGGTCAGATCACCCAGCCCCTCTATGTTAGCATCCCTCATTTCCAGAAAGTTCACAAATCCCAGCCCGCCTGGAAGTTCCCTGCAGGGAGCGGAAGGTACTATCTGTGATGGGAGATGCTTACCTGTGGCTTCAATGTACTCAATGCACCTTTCAATAAAAATGGGGATGGGCTTCTCTGGAGTCACCACAGTTGTTAAGGGCACCCCAAAATAGTTACTCTCCCAGGTTGCCTTTGTGATGGATGGTCGGGGCTTGGGCTTTGGTTTCTGTGCAGGAAAGAAAGAAGGAAGCACAAAAACAAAGTGAGTATCATATGTATCTGCAAAGGTTCCAGAGAGGGACTGGCGGCTGGTAAAGTGCTGAAAAGATTTTAAGCAGGACAGACAGACCCACTTTGCTCATCTCTTTAGCAGCATTTTCTGGCCTCCAAACACCACACAAGATACTGGAAGGCTGTCACACAGTCACACCTTTAGTGAGAGTGCATTATTAGAACAAAGATGTTTATAAGAACCAGGCCAAGTTTACTCAATAAAGTAACAATATAATGGCATCCACATCCTGCACTGGGAACACACTGGAGTAAACAGGAAGTTTTCCAAACAACCTACATGATGATAGATGGTATATACTCAGAGATGGCTGATGCCTTGGAAAGACCAAACATGAGTGCAAAAAGTAGTCATTTCCTCTTTCCAGAAAAGAAACATAGCACATATACTGTTAGAGCTGACAGTCTCAAATGAGAATTCCCTTTGATACATTAGCCAAGATTAATTCCTGGTATTTTCCACATTAGGAAATGGTAAAGCCAACTAACCAAACAAAACAAATAACATGACCCAGGCCCATGCCTATAATTTCAGCCCTTGAGAGGCTGAGGCAGGACTAACAGGAGTTCCAGGCTAGCCTGGGCTACAATGTAATTCTGTCTATTCTTTCAGTCGTCATGAAGTGGCCAGCAGGGGCAGTGACAGCCATGGAGACTTTACTATGTCACCAAACAAGTCCCATATGCACTTCCTTTAAAACCTCACAACCTTTTACTTTCCTAAGAAAAAGAAGTCTCACAGGCCTAAGTGACTCAAGTAGTGACCAAAGCCATACTGTTTAACACTATAACTGACATAGTCTGCCTTAAAAATCACGTGTGCGTGCATGTGTGCGTGTGTGCGTGTGTGTGCGTGTGTGTGTCTGTGTCCCGAGACCCATTACACTTAGTATTTTTATGTTGAAGCTCATATTGGGGGGGAAAACATGCTCACCAATGGAAACTTCCCAAAGCCAAGAAAATGGGCTTAGAATGTTGACCTTTCTTAAAGTATCTAATAAAAGAAGAGGGCAACAGAATAGGGTCCAGGTAGATTAGAGTGGTGTGTCTCTAGTAATCAGGTTTCATTTCTAAGTAGCTCAGCCCAATGCAGCAGGGCAGATGGCTTCCCTTCACAATGTGCATGGACTATAAACTATTTAGGGATCTTTCCATAAAACCCATGGAAGGAGACATCCAACTGCCAGGTCACAGGTCAACCTTTCCCTTTTCTTCTGCCCATTTTCATCTATTTTATTCACTACTCCTTATAAGGGAATAAGTTACTTCCTGTTTTGTCTGAGATTCTGAGAACTTCCTGTGCAAATTAGAGGGGTGGGAGTGGGGTGTAGGAACTGGAATTAGAGAGGGTGGGAGCAAATAAAAAAAGTATACTGGGCTGCTAATTGGTAATACTCAGAAAACAACCAAAGGCAAAGAAAGTCTAACCATCAGCCTGCTATGTAATTCAATGTGGAGGTTCACGGTAGGTACCCTTCATGGCTTGGCCCTGCCAAACACATGCCCAACTCTTGAGGTAAGCAGGCACTGACTTCAGGGAAAAGCAAACTGGTGACTTATGGACAACTCTAGACTGCCCAGCAGTGTGTGATGCGTGCCTGTAACCTACACTTACATAAGCTCAAAAACGAAGCATTTAAGCTTTGCAACCAGACACTATGCACCACAGGGCAAGAGTGGCATGGCTGCTATGAGGGTTACCAATGCTCTCTGACTGCATCTGAGGCCTGCTCCACAGGAGCGGCACACATTCCAGCTGGGGACAGGACAGACACACACAGATGACAGAAGACCTATTGTTGCTTTGCTAAACAGACAAGTCATCAAATTGCCTTCTAAATATTTATATTACACCCATAGATTACTGCTTCTTCCAACTGTAGTTGGAGAAATCTGTATCAAGTAGCAGTCACTGCAGAGACTCAAAACTTGTCAAAGTGCTGAGACTAAGTAAGTGTTGAGTGAATGCCCAGCTCTAAATGGAACATTGATTATCAAACTCCACAAGGCTCAAAGGACATCTTGAAGAGGGAAACAGAGAAAATGTAAGAGCCAAAGGATGAGGAAGGATGCTGTGAAGTGCTAACTTCTGGAGAGAACATATTTCTATTATAGAGTCACAGTAGCTATAGTTATACCCAAGAACTGCACAAGATCAAACCAGCAATAATTCTAGCTTGGACAAGTACTGTGTCATCTCTGTCTACCTCCCTGACAGCACCTTGGTCATATGGTGTTATGGGCAGGACCTTTCAGCTGATGCACACTGTTGCAGCCACATAGTACTGGGTAAAGCAATGCTCTCCCTATAAATGTCTCTGCCATTTAAAAGGTCAGTTCTGGAGTGTGAATAACCAGTGACTGACCATCTGTATTAAACAAAACACTTCCATCAATCCCACCAAGTTTCTCTGTCAAAATGAAGATAAGACTATTCCTCAGTAAAACGGAAGCTTCCAAATAAAGTGTTGCTAAGGGAAAGAGTGGAAGCAAAAAGCAGGAGGTGACCCTGATTCTCCCAGTCATTACTGGGAAGCCTTCTAGCCCTAGTTGTAGAATCTAGTCCAAGTGAAACAGCATACTCCTTGAACAATGCTTAAGTGCATGCTTCCCAGTGTCCGGCTAGAGGTTTGTCTCACCTAAGTACTTTCTATGCACCAGATCCCAAGTTCCTCTCTCTCTTCGGTGGTACCAGAGAGTGAACCTAGTGCAGAGAACCCGACAGGCAAGCACTCCACCACCGCAGTCGCTTCTGGTGGATTGTAGGATGGCATGCTACAGCTGGCCATGCCCCCAGGACACCCCACTCCCACAAAAAGCATGCATACTAAGAACCTTGGGGCCACTGAGTTGGCCCAGCAGATAAAGGCACCTGCTACTAATGCTGAGGGCCTTTTTCTACTCCCAGGACCCACATGGTGAAGTAGAAAATCTATTCTCAAAAGTTGTCATCTCTATAAGCACAAGACATGCCTGAGCCTACATAGAAAACAAGGAAGAAGGAGGCGGGGGGAGAGAAGGAGGGAAAGGAAAGGGAGGAAACCCCACAAGGCAGGTCTCTGTGACTGCAGACCTTGTGCTTCATAGCACTACAGTTTGTGTAGGTTCTTGGATTAGGCATAATGAGTGAGTGGATGCTGAGAAAGGAATACAGCCACATCAACTATCTGGAGAACTTCTAAGGGTAATATACATTGGTCTACTCAAAATTTACTAGGGAATTTTTGAAAAGTGTGTGTGTGTGTGTGTGTGTGTGTGTGTGTGTGTGTGAGAGAGAGAGAGAGAGAGAGAGAGAGAGAGAGAGAGAGAGAGAGAGAGAGAGAGAGAGAGCGCGAGAGAGCGAGAGAGCGAGAGAGAGAGAGCGAGCTTGCTTTTTATTGCTGTGATAAGAGCACAAGCAGCCTGGGAGGAAAGAGCTTATACTTGGTTTACAACATCCCTATTAGAGTCCATCATTCAAAGAAGTCAGGGCGGGAACTCATGGCAAGAACCTGGATATGAGAAATGGAGCAGACACCATGGGGAAGGCTCTTCCTGTCTTCTTTACTTTCTTTTTCTTGTTTTTTTTTTTTTTTTTTTTTGAGACAGGGTCTTACTATGTAGCCCTGGCTTGCTTTGTAGACCAGGCTGGTCTCAAACTCAGAGATCCACCTGCCTCTGCTTCCAGAGTGCTGGGATTAAAGGTGTGCGCCACGATACCCTATACTGATTTATTTTCTTATGTACCTCAGGACTACCTGCCTGGGTATGGTGCTATACCCACAGTGGGCTGGGCCCTTCTACATCAATCATCAGTCAAGAAAATGCCCTTTAGACCAATATGATGGGGACGTTTTGTTTGTTGTTTGAAGACAGGGTTTCTTTACGTAGCTTTGGAGCTGTCCTGGAACTCGCTCTATAGACCAGGCTGGCCTGGAACGCAAGAGATCTGAGATCCGCCTGCCTCTGCCTCCTGAGTGCTGGGATTATAGGTGTGCGCCGCCGCCGCCCGGCAATGGGAACATTTTTTTGAATTGATAGTCCCTCTTCTCACATGACTCCATCTTGTGTCAAGTTGATTAAAAAACAAAACAAAACAACACCCCCCAAACTAACCAACCCACTGCGTGTGGCATGTGTGCCCACTGATGCCAGTGGTGTCAGATTCCTTGGAGCTGGAGTTACAGGCATCTGTGAGACATCTGATGTAGATGCTGGGCTCTGAACTCTAACCTTCTGATAGAGCATTAAGTGCTCATGACCTCTGAGACATCTCTCCAGCTCCAGACGATGATGATGGTGATGATGTTATTATTTTAAAAGACAGAATCTCGTATAGTTCAAGGTGGCCTCAATGTCCTAGATCCTTTTGCCTCTGTCTCCTCAGTACTGGTATTATAGGCATGAGGCTCTATGCCCAGCTTCTATCAGGCAGTTTCAAGCTGGAAAAAGAAGAGCCCTAAAGTAGTTATGTTCAAACAGTTGTAGATCCACCTAAGGAGCAGGCTTATTTTGTATAGCTGTGCTGCAGAGACGAGAACAGGGTAAAAGGTAAATGAGACTGCTTATCTCTTTCACCTCATAATAGTCCAAGATCAAGTTCAAGCCTCCAGTTTACGAATGTGGCAGTGGAGATAGCATTTTGAGAGTATCAATCCCCTCTGCCTGGTGACATGAATCCACACCACCTCTTCATGTGTATTCTCCTAAGCTTTAAACTCTGGATTAGAATGTCAAATACATCCTTTAGATAACTGAAGGTTCTCCAGAGCATCACAAAATTAGAAAGGAATTCTTGAACAACTATTCTAAACCTTCCTCATCAGGAAGTCAGTCTGGAATGTCATGCCAAGAGTTAGGCTGGCTTCTGATAGTACCAACACTTCTGGCATCTGAAGGGTTACTGAGTACATCTTAGCTGGAAGTGTAATGTAGCTTGCCAGATGTCTCATGTCCCCAGCGAGGCACATGTCCCTCTTTAGGGAATCACAGGGAGCACTCTCACAGCAGGTGCTCTCAACATCCATCTTCTTTTGGGGTACTCACTTAGCAAGCCAAACCGGAAAAAGCAGGAGAGGCCAAGCCCTAGAATGATCCACACATCTTTGCCTCAAGTGGGTCAAACAATACATCAGCAATTTCCTAGGAAGCTAGCTGGGTGTTGAAACCTCACAGCCATCCTGCAAGGCAAGGGAGTTAGCAGCTCCTTTTACAGCAGAGATCAGAGACCCTGCAAAGGGCTGTGAGCCACTGCAGCCAAAGCCAACACTACTTTCTCCAGGATGAAATGTCAGTGCCCCAGATGAAGGCAGGATCAACTTGAGTCACCTCCTCCTTTCCTTTTAGATAGATTCTGATAGAAAAATAACGTCTCCACGGTTCCAGACCTCTTGGTTTCTGTAAAAAACAAGCTTAAAGCTATGTGGACTAGCTCATACCCACAATCTTAGCACTTAGGAGACAGAGGCAGGATTGGCCAAGTTTGAAGCCAGCTTAGACAGTATAGTGAAAGCTTGTCTTGAAAAACAAAACAAACAAACAGCATCACTCAAGGTTTCCTCCTCCCTTTCTTGTACTCATGGCCAACACTGTGATTTTCTAATTAACAGTTATTCTCTCATGTTTCCAACAGAGCTTCAAAGGGGGCCCTTTCAATTAAATTACTCATGCTCCTGGCACTCCTCAGCTTAGAGCACCTTGATTTAGGGCAAAACAGGAAGGAACCCTGGCCTTCCCACCATCTAACCCTTCCATATGACAGGAAAGGGAAGGTGGCTGTGTCATCACACTGCAGAATGAAGGAGTCTGGCAAGTCGAGGATCTTGAGACTCAATTCTTGGCCAGTGCAGCTGAGGGAAAGGTAGAAAAGGCCGCTGGACCCAGGTGTAGCTAGTAATGCCCTGCCTGGAATCCCATGCACACTGACTGGAGCTGACCTCACCTGGGTCCTGCACAGGTATTTTGGTATAACCAGGTGGTGGAGGAGAACCAGCTGGCTTGGGAAAGCATCACAACAATTCTGTCCTTTGAAAAGAAGATCTGGCATCCCTGCTTTATTTAAGGAACAGGTGTGTGCAAGCTAAAGCAGATAGATAAAAGATGTTCTATTTTTATCACCAAAAACACACTGCAGAAGTTCTGTAGGCTTAAAATAAACTAAGAAACCAGGCATGATGGTATACATAAGCCTAGTACTCAGGAGTCTCAGGCAGGAGGACTCTGAGTTTGAGGCCAACCTGGGCTACATAGAAACTGCCTCAAAAAACACTCCAATGGCTAAATCAGTCCCTCTATGTCTATTTTGGCCTTACTTGACTAGCCATTGAAGGCAGAAACAAGAGCACCATGCTGTTCTTAGGGGGAGCAGCATAAAGAAATGGACTTAATAAGCTAGACCCTGTTTGAATGAACATACTGAATGGGCTCCCTGGTCTAAACACGTGCACATGAACAGTGAGAACTAGCAACTTTCTTGCACATGGGAGTGGCAGCTAGAAGAGCGGCCTCAAAAGCTCACTCACTCTACTGCAGTGCTAGTGAACCAGACAAGGGTTTACTTGTTTGTTTCTGAGACAAGAGTTCATGTAGCCAGACTAGCCTCCAAGTCACTATGGAGCTGAGGCTGGCCTTGAACTGACTGTCCTATCTCCACCACCCAAGTGCTGGAATTACAGACACGTACCATCATGCTCTGCTTGGAAGGTGTTTCATCTCTCTGAGCCTTAGTCACCTCGTCTCTAAGACATGAATGGGTTCTGTTTCCTGATCCAGCCAGCTGTGAGGGAGCAAGCAAGCAAGCTTCACACTCCTGCCCTACTGAGACCAAACCTGTTCCCATGCCTTTCCCACCAGGATACCTTCAAATGTGCTCCAAAATAAACTCATCTATAAAATAAGGCTGGGTTAAAAAAAAAATCATAGAAGTGAAAACATATACCTCCAGCATACTTGTGATCTGGCATTGTTTTCCCATGTCTGTGGCAATCACACTACAGACTGCACTCATAGGAAAAGATTCTGGTCTTTCCTCCTGACTCTGAATTCCACACTGTGCTTGAGAAAGCTTTCCCCCATGAACTCTCCACCTTCAATTGTCTGTCTGCTTGGTGCTCCATCCATGTTAGCTTTACATTACCAATTCCGCAGGGAACTTTTCTAGATGTCTCAGTTCAGGGAAAACTTTGTTCAATAACTACCTCCCCACCCCCACAACCCACCCCCGGTATTCAGTACCTTCTCGTCAGCTATTTAAAATACATACAAGTGTATGTTCAGAACCTATCAGCTATTTAAAATACATACAAGTGTATGTTCAGAACCTATCTCCAAGGGACATGAACTAACTACCTACAGCTAGGACACCGAAAACACCAGGCAGGAGACAAGTGCTCGCTGGGTCTCAGCACTGAACCAAACGTTGCCTTCCTAAAAGGGTGAAGGTGCTTATACACTGAAGTCAAAGTACTTCTTCAGAAGAGGTATTTGGTCTTACAGCTCACTCAGTAGGACTGCGCTCAGAAGCACACACTGAGTTTTTCTGAGCAAGTTACAAAGAGTTCTTATCATACTGCACTTGTCTGTCAAACCAACATCCCTCCCAGGGGTGTGGGCAGTCCAACTCCCCAGCTGGTTTTCATTCACACTAGAAACCTTAACTCCGTTCTAGGCCTCACAAAACGAGAGCTGTGTCCACACAAAGCCACAACAACCAGCCAATTCACTGAATCCAATGAAATAAGCCAATTCACTGGGGGACACAAACTGTCAAACTGGTTACTTGGTGCCTTATAGACCAAACAATGCGTGATTCAAACAGTTCACTTTTCAATAGGTTGTCTTGTCATGTGGCAGCTACAGTAAGTGAAAGATTTTCTTTATCACTGTTTTTTTGTCTTTTTATTAAACACCAGAGTAAGACCATATCTGACAGAAGGGTAAATAGCCAATAATGTCTAGCCTTTAAATAGTGGTCAAACACAGCAAATTTCAGCAAACTGAATGAGCCTCAAGGGCACAATTGTGGAACAAGGCCCTGCGGCCTGCTTTTTGGCTTTAAAATAAGAGCTGCTGGTCCCGATCTCATCTTTGCAAATGCACAGCCTTGGGAGACAGAGACATGAGCAGCAGCAGCTTTAGACAAAGCTCTATTCACAGCCGCCCAAGAGCAATCTTGGAGTTTCAATTTCATTCAGCTGAGTGCGGAAGGCTCCCACCGAGGGTGGGCTGCTGAATAGTTCCGTTGGGAAAAGGACCCAAGAAGGAGCGATGGCTTTACAGTCTGTACTTTCATTAGAAGAGATGAAAGCATCCCTCTCTCTGACTCTAGTTCTATAGTAAGGTACTAATCTAGCAAATTAGCAAGTGTACTGAGTGGTTTTTTTTCTTCTCTTTTTTTCTCCTCACCACATTGGTACCCAGAGCAGAGCTTCTCTTCATTAAGGTGGTTGCCAGGGCAGGCACAGAGCAAGCATCTGAATCACTGTGGGTTAAACCTTGCACCAGAGAGGAAGTGGTGTGGTCAGGAGGCCCACAGCAGTCTCCTCCCTAGAACAGTGCCATGTTCCACCTGCTGCTGGGGCATGTCATCTTATGTCATGCCTCATCCCTCCTCCAGGTCTAGTTCCATGGTGAAAACAGCCCAAACTTCTGGCCTACAATACCCATCCCTCTGAGGACATGTTCCCTCTTACAGAAGGAACCAGAGGAGGGATATCATGTGCTCAAGGACCAAATGAGAAAGCAGGGAATTGGGATCTGACACTAGGACCTCATTCTCAGGGCCTAAGCAGTTAATATCAACCCACATTCTACCAAGCCATCTTAACATGAGCTCTGCCCACAGGCCATCCCTGGCAGACAGATGATCTCTTCAAAGCCACTGTATAGATCTGGCTGCCCTATCTGGGTGCTATGGCCTGGGCCAAAAAGGGAGGGGGGGCACTGCCTCTGTAGGAGGGTCTGAGTTGTTTTCTGTGACCAGCTGAAGTCCAGATTGCCCCCCACCATACTTCAAATAAATGCTGTACTGCTTTGTCATGCCAATAAAAAATCAAAGGAACCCCCCACAGAGGGTGGCTTGCACTCTCCGCCCTGATAGTATCTTGCTCTTCCAGTAAAACAAGTGTCAGCCTGCGTCCCCAGTGGCAGCAGTCCTAACAGTCCTTGTTCTGTGGCAAAGGCTTTCATCTTCTTTGCAAGGATGACAAAGCAGCCCTGCTCATTCCAAAGCACCACTCTCCAAGTCAGGGAAACACAATGCCAGCTTCTACCCATTTTTCCCTAAGGATACTCTTAAAATGACTGCTGGCACACCATGGTCCTTGGTCCAGAGGAATCATTTCCATCTGATTTGGAGAGGTGAATAACTCAAGACAGGCTGGAAGGCTGGTACTTCTCGCCTGCTGATCTAGCAGCTGGGGACATGTTTGGTCCCCAGCAGGGATACAGCTCAGGATGCAGAAACTAACTGTTTCTGCTGAGTAAAGCCTTTGCCACAATGATATCTAGAAATCATGTCTTGTTTGACAATTAAAACAAAATTTCTTATTTTGATTGTTTTGAGAAAGGTTCCAGGCTGGCCTTAGGTTTGGTAGGATCCTCCTGTCTCTACCTCTTGGCTGGGATTATAGATGTGCACCACCACACTTTTTTTTTTGGTGGGGGGAGGGGTTTCAAGACAGGGTTTCTCTGTGTAACAGTCCTGGCTGTCCTGAACTCACTCTGTTGACCAGGACTGTCTTTGGCATACTTGGTTTTATGTGGTACTGGGACTGGAACCCAGTGCTTACCAAAAGCTTGGCACACTCTACCAATTGAGCTACATCCCCAGTCTGGGAATGTTTCAAAGCATCGTTTGCAGTATTAAAAATATTGCAAGAAATCAGAAAAAGACTTATAATTCAGTGTGCTATTATGCCACCTTCCTAATTCCCAGGTGTGCAAACACCCCCACAAATCAGAAGATTGTCAGCATTCACATAAGCTGTTCCGGTAACAGTTTTTACCAGGAGTGGAGGTGGAAGGAAGCCAAATGTTCAAAAGTGCTCAGATTCGGTATCATCAAACCGAAGAAGTTGAGGAACACAGGGAGGTTGGTTAGCTTCCTAAACAAGAATGATTTTCACTGGGTCTTCCCTCCAAGTTTTGAAAAACAAAATCTAAAGGGCAGACATGGACCCCGAGTAGACAGCAAGCTGTGCAAGAACTAAATTAAATGGGAAGAATGTAGTGACCTGAGACAGGCGCCCAAAACCCATACAACATGGTTCTGCCCTTTCTGATACTGCACACAGACAAAAAGGCTGTGGAAGCCCTGGCTAGTAGTGACCGAGGAGCACGCTGCATGTCCAAGGTCACAATGTTGTCATGCTCTTCCACCTCCCGGGGCCCTGGGCTCCCACAGTGGCCTCTATGCTGCCCTCATTACTCCAGATCACACTCCAGATACTTTTGATATGGTGTGTCTTCTAAGCATTCATTTTTTTGGCGACTTCCCTCTCCAAGGTCCTTGTAAAGCCTCACAGAAGTGACTGGTCTCTGCTGTTGCCTGGCAGGGAGGGAATGAGCACCATCCCGTGTATAATGCTGACCATAGGTTATTATACCTCTGTCAGAGTCTCACCAAGATGTCATTCTCTGTACAGTGCTTCCCTACTACAAATGGCGGGGGGTGGCGGGGGTGTGTGTGTAAGTGGTTGGTACTTTCTCTCTCAAAGCCCAGGCCTAAGAGGACAGGGAACTGCCTCTAGCTCTCTCTGCCTTGCAAACACCAAGCTGTAGTCTACAGTAAAAAAAGACATTTCATCTGCTACTGACATGTAAAACACTACTAGTAACTTCTTTCCCTTGTTGGTCCCTGAAGTTCAGAGACTCAGTAATGGAAGAATTGATTGCAGACGGATGAAGTAAGGGGCATGTATAAAGTCTCCTTTTACAAATATGGATAAACTCCATGCTGAATTCTTTTTTAAAAGGCATTTCAGCTCTTGCACAGATTTGTGTGTGCAGAGAACCATCTAGTCCTCACTAATGTAAAATGCAACACCCTTTTGTGACCAGCATGGGAAAGCAGCATTTGAGAGCCATACAGATGATGTATGTTCAGGCCAAGGGGTGCAAATCTGCAATCTTCAAGGGAGGAAAGAGTATCCGTAATATCACTGGCTTGGCCACTTGTCAAGACATTTAAGAGCTCTACATCACCTGCTCATTTGGGTAATGACTGTTCAAGGCAAAGGCAAATCCAGGATACCTATCCTAGGTGCTAACCACATGAGACCAGCCAGCAGTAGTAGATATCTAATGCACAGGCTGACTCTTATCGCAAGGCCAAAGAATAGATGCATTCTCATGCTTATGTGCTTTCACATCCAGTGTTTTATTAAAAACCATGTTGTCCCTGAATAGCTGTCATTAACCAAATCACTAAGACGCTGTGCAAACCCCTACTGAGTCATCCTAAACTGGGTCTTACCTTGGTGTTCCTCCTTAGACTTCGAAGGATATTCCTCCTCCTGGGGTCCTCATCTGTTTCATATGGAATGACAGCATTGTCCCCTTTATAACCCTGGGATGCCTGATCCTCCTCTTTCTTCCGAATGGGTCCCAGCTCATCATCACTCCCCACACTAAAGCTGGTGCGGTAACTAGCAAAGCGCCCCAGCCGGCTGCATCTCGTCCTGTACAGCACAGGCTTACTCACGGCTGATACCTTGCGGCCTCGCTCTAGAGAACTCGTGTCCATTTCACTGTCAGAACCATTGCCACTACCATTAGACTGGGCTTTGTTGATGTTCCGAATGGTTATGATCTTGCCCTGGGTGCTGTCGTGGGGCACAGAGTATATGTTTTCTTCCTCATTCCTTGGCTTGACCACAGCATCCATTGGCTCTGCGTAGTCAGAAGGATCAAACCCGTCCTGAGGCAGCCAGGGGCTAGAAGACACAGACTTCCTCTGTCCCTCCCGATGGCCTTGGTCTAGGTAGGAGAGATCTTTTGTGATCTCAAAATGGACAGGAGGCTTTGGTTTGACTGGTGGAGGTACTTTGTTGTTCAGTTTACTCTCAAAATTGCTCATTATGAAAGACAGCCCATCATTTCCCTCCAGCTCCATAGAGAACTTGGAATGGTCTTTGGACAGGGAGGGCAATGTTGCATCTTCCCGAAACAGGTGGTATGATGGAGGCTCCACGTCTTCCTCTGAATCCTGTAAGTTTGAGTTGCAGAGCGGTGACCCGGCCCTGGGGGAGTTGAACACTTCTTCAGTGGTGCTGCAGGCCTCAGCAACATTATCATACATGTGTGTGGCCTCGATTATGTTCTTTTTCTCCACCACGTCTTTAAAAAAGGGGTGAAAGATCTCAAGTTTATGCTGGGGCTGGCTACAAGGGATGCTTGTGAACCTCCCATCAATTTCTTGTGCAATTTCCTCCCCCTCTGTCAGCTGCTCTCGACTTAAGTCATTGTCCAGGACATCTATAGCGCCATCAGTGAGTGCAACAAGCTGGATGGGGATAATATCCTGCACTTCACAAAGAAAGGCACGTAACATTGCCAAGGAGGCCTTACGTTTGGCTGAATAAAAAACAATGTACCCATGAACCAACCGGCTCTTTCGGATGCTGAACGAGGAATGGTATGAAAGAACAGATAGCTCAATGCGCTTCTTGTGTAGTCCAATTGGAAGTTCAAGTAAAACAGAGTTGCTGCTCCCACAGTGGGAAGATTTACAGGTTTGGGACTGCAGGACAGGAGAGAGTATGTCATCTGCACTAAAGGGATCGCCACACATCAGACACATGACAATTCGAAGGTCCACATCAGCCAAGTCTTTGATACTAGCAGTGGAGCTCACCAGGTTTAAGTTGCGCTTAGAATCCAGGAGTCCCTTCAGAACCTGACTGATCTGCTTCTCATTAATATTGCGCCCGTAACCAATGCCAGCAGAAGCAGGATCAAGAAAGACACACTGCAGTTTGCTAGCAATCTGCTGGCCTTGTTGTATTAAGCTGTGCAGAGTCTCTCCACTTGTGTCCCCTCTCTTGTTCACTAAAATTAAGGTCAAGGGGAGGTGAACTAAGTGATTATCCCGCCTTCCCAGTGTGGACTCTCTGCTCTTCTCTATACTCTCCACCACATAGGACAGCGACTCCTTTGAATTGTAAAGGCAGAGGCAGCCATGGGGTTGGAAGGTTGGTGTCTGGAAAGAGTTCACAGGAAGCCTGACATTCCCCTCTATTGGCCTCAGGGAAAGCTCATACATCTTACCATCTATCACATATTTGTCATCATTTGTACAAAGAGCTCGAATTTCATTGGCCAACTCTCGGGCAAGGCCATCTTTGCCTAAGATAACCAAATTGATCCTATCAATATTGGGGTCAGACAGAGAGTTCTTCTGATTCCTATCAGATGGTCGGATAAAGCGAGAACTAATCAAGTGCTCTATCTTAGCATCTACACAAGCTGGGCAGCTAGGGCATGTCTCCTTCGTGGGGTGGTACACAAAATGAATGTGCTTCAGAATGAGGGCATCACGCTCTGCCTGGAGCTTTTGCAATGCTTTAAATCTCTGCTCTTCCCCCAAAACATCCTGGATGACACCCATCTTTTCCTTGCTGGGTTTGGCATCCAGCTCCAACTCATAAAACAATTCTGAGTACTCTAAAAGTAACTCCTGGAACTCTTCCT
The DNA here is from genome assembly GCF_903995425.1 of Onychomys torridus. Taxonomy (NCBI): domain Eukaryota; kingdom Metazoa; phylum Chordata; class Mammalia; order Rodentia; family Cricetidae; genus Onychomys; species Onychomys torridus. The sequence goes on from NC_050443.1 coordinate 9,651,028, forward strand.
TTGCTCGGTCTATAATCTGTTTTTGGTGTTTGCCATAGATGTCCATGTACACTGATTCTTCCAGCCACTGGTAAAAGTCTTCATTCATAATAAAACTACGAGCTTCTTCCCAAGGTTTCCCGGGAGTTATGAAAGGAGAGGTCTCCAGGTTTTCTTTGAATGCCTTTCGCATCTCAGCTCTCTTCCTCTCATTCCTCAGCTTCTCCAAGTGGGTCTCATACAGCTGCTCAGCAGGGACAGTATCCATCAAGTCAAAGGGAATCCGCTCATTTTCCATGTTGTCAATGTGGCTGGTGGCGTCCCATGGTGTCTCTTCAAGTACAACAAACCACTTTAAGAACTCTGGCTTGGTCTCTAAGAGTTTTTTGGCTTTAATGCAGCTCAGGTGGTCTACTTCATCTAGATTAGGTATGAGGGCTTCAAAAGCCAGCGGCAGGGCTGCCAGGTAGAGTTTTCTCCGGCGCTCAATATGCTCATGCTTGAGGCGGTGGATGTGCTGCAGGAAGAGCTTCTTGGCCTTCTGTGTCCCTTCCAGGTAGACATAGTCCTGGTACTCAGGGGAGGCCTGCATCTTTCGGCTGACATTCAGCCAGTTCTCATTGTGATTTTTCACAATTCGGCTCACCAACCACTCATATTTGTCCTTTGCTGTAGCTATTTGCTGACTCTGCTGCTTGAGGGCTTCGAAGTAAGGAATGATTTTTGTCTTCCCTCGACTCTTATCAATGAGTTGCACTAAAGTACTGAAAGCCAAGTCCACATTCACATTGGATCTTGCTGAGGTCTCTACAACCTGGAGGTTCTTTTTGCTTAAGGCAAAAGTATGTGCATCTCTAATGTACCGCTCAACACCCTCATCACACTTAGTCAGGACTACCACTATGGGCTTTTTTGTTTTTGCAAGCTGATTGTAGAGATTGGAGACGAACTTGAGCTGGTCATCGAAGTTCCTGTTCATGCCCCTGCTAACATCAATGCCCAGAAGGAAACCGTCAACCAGCAGCTTTCCATCTGGCATCTGTTTCTGCTCAAAGTCCTGTTCCAGCCCCAGCTGGTCAGTGCAAAAATACATGAGTTTTTCAGCTGATGCGAGCTTGGTGGCCGCAGCTCTCTTGATGTAGGGCTGCAGTGCCGTGCTTCGATGAGGTTGAAAAGTCTGATCATCAATGAACTCAGTCTGCTCCACAATGTGCATCTTACATTCCACGCAGTCCTCCAGGGAGCGGCTAACTTCTCCCCAGTAGAGAAAGTGGTCATTATTGACCACCCGCCCACCAAAGTCACTGGTGCTGAGAACAGAAGTGTGGTCCAGGTGAAAATCATCTGCACTTGGGCGCACAAAACGATTACATAGACAAGACTTCCCAATGCCGCACTGGCCTTTCTCCTTCTCAGTCCCGGACAATCCCACCACGCTGATGTTGTAGGTGGGGATTCGAACATCTTGCTTTCTTGCCATCATCATCTTCGAAACATCCTGCCACAATCAGCTACTTCCAAGATCAGATTAGTGTTCTGCAGTAGGGTGAGAAGACTTCTCAGCAGTGCTGGTGGAGCCTCGCTGCCCAAGCAGCACAAGTGTCAGGTCCCATAGTGTTCTAAACCAGCATGATGTCAGTTCTTACTTCTTCTCATCGCCAAATAGCCAACATGTCTGCCTAGATGGAGGGGGGAAAAGAAAAACCATCACCATCCAAACTCTAGTTTAACCATTAAATTACAATAAAAGTGTTTTTTAACCTAACAAATATTTAGTAAACCTAATGTGCCAGGCCTTATGCAGGGTGAGTGATTAAGGCTGACATCTGAGTTGTTGAGACAGTTCAGAGGGTAAAGGTGTTTGCTGTGTAAGCCTGACAACCCAGGTTCAATTCCTGGATCCCAATGAGAAAGGGGAAAACCAATTCCCCAAAGTTGTCCTCTGACTTCCACACACGCTGTGGCACATGCATGCCTATACAGGAGGAGGTATACAGATACACCGTACACAATGATAATGATAATAATAATAATAAAAAAGGCTAATATCAATGTGTTTTCAAACAGGATAGTCTAAACCAAGACAGGAAGATATAAATAAGGAGAGTGTAAAACACTAATGTGACAAGTGAGGGCTCTGTAGGAAACATGGCTAACTCCAAGGCAGGGTGGATACAAGAAATGTCTTTTGTTTTGTTTTGTTTTTGAGACAGTTTTCCTGTGTAGCTCTGGTTATCTTGGACTTGAAACTCAGAGATCCACCTGTCTCTGTCTCCCAAGTGCTGAGAATAAAGACATGCCTGACTGATCCAGAAATGCCTTGTACAAATAAAAATAATGGGACATTCCACAAGGGCAATGGTGTCATCCTGAAGGGGCTCCCATGAGTAAGGTCTAGGATTATGTGAGAACCAAAAAAAAAAAAAAAAAAAAGTATACACACACACACACACACACACACACACACACACACTAATGAATTACATCTTACTGCAAAAAATATGAACTAAAGCCCAAACAATTGAATCAGACAAGCGTCATGATGTTGACAGGTAATTCAAGTGTCTCTTAAGACTGCCTATTAATTATCAGGAAGAAAAAAGCCCTCAATAGTAATTATAGGGGAGAAAGCAGATAACACCTTCACTCGGTAATCAAAATTCACATCATCAATGTGGTACGGAAGCACTTAGGAGACTGAGGCGGGAAAAGCACTAGTGCAGGAGTAGCCTTGGCTACAGAGAAAGAATGGGGAGGAGGGAAGAGAAAGGAGGAAGGAAAGAGCAAAGCTTCCAGGGAAGACTCATAATACTGCTTTCAAAATTTACTACAAAGCTACAACAGTCAAAACAGTCCTGCAGTGATATGAAGATAAATAAAGACCAATGGGGGAAAACCAAAACAAAGCTCACTGCTAAATCATCATATATATCACTGAATGACTTTTTTTTTGGGGGGGGGGTGGTTTGAGACAGGATCTCACTTAAGTAGCCCTGAAACTCACTATGTAAACCAGACTGGCCTCAAACTCAGAGAGATCTACCTGCCTCTGTCACTATGCCTGGCTGGCTAAATGACTTTTGACAAGGCTGTTGAAACCATTCATTGGGAAAGAATATACTTTTTAACAGTTGATGCTGGGGAAAGTGAATCTTCACACAGGAAAGGACGGAAGTAGGTCTTTATCTACATCATATACACACCCTAGAGCTGAGGATGTGACTCAGATGTTAGAGTGCTTATCTAGCATGTGATAGGCACTAAGTTCAATTAAAAAAAAAAAAAAAAAAACTCTAGCAGTGTGGTGGTGGTGGTGCACACTTTAAATCCCTTAAGCACTTGGGAAGTAAGAGGCAGGCAAATTTCTGTGAATCCAAGGTCAACTTAGTCCACATATCGAGTTTCAGGGTACCAAGACTACACAGTAAGACCCTGTCTCAAAAACACCCAACCAACCAACTAAACAAACAACTCTAAATGGATCAAAACTAAAACTACAAAATGTAGAAGAAAACCTAGGGCAAAAGACCCCCATGAGCATTGGTGGGTGGTGTATAGATGAGAGCTGGCCACCAAGCCTGTCGAAGATGTAACCCCATCAAGCAGATACTCTGACTGTACATGCATACTGCAAGCACATAAGCACATCTACACATGCACATACATACATACAGTCAATTCTAAAAACGATTTATAACAGTAGACTGTTTCTATCTTAAGAGTTGTCAGAACAAGAAAGTGTAATGCTGGTTGCCATGGCTGAGGGAAGGAGTGAACAAGGACCCTGCATTCACACAAAAAATGAAGTCACAGGGATGAGATAGTAATGGTAAAATATTATGAATATTTTAACACTTATGAACTGTGTACTAAAAATGGCTAATTTTGTGTTACATGCCATTTACACAATAAAATTAATTGGGTTGAGGGGATATAGATCAGTGATATAAAGAACACTTGACTAGGAATAAATCAGAAAAAATTAATACAAGTGTTTATGAAGTGGATGGCTACCCTGAGATAAAGTATCCCTACTTTTAGAGAAGTTATACTACAGTACTTTGGAGGGAAAGAGCCAAAGCGAATGTAAATGTTCAGAAAACAGCTGTCTGAAGAAGAGTGAGAATTGCTGAAGGGACTGTAGCCGCCTCAGTAGAGTGCTTGCTTAGCATGAACAAAATCCTGGGCTTGACCCTCATCCCATAAACCGGAAGTGGGAGTGCCTGCCGTAATCCTAACACTTGAGAGGTACAGACAGACAGAAGACCTGGCTATGCAAGGCCATGGACAAAGCTGTGTGTCGTATGAGAACCTTTCAAAATAAAACAAGCAAAACCATTGCAAATGAATAAAATGTTAACAGGTAAATCTGGATTAAAGTATGGGTGCAGGCTAGTTTTATGTCAGCTTGACACAAGCTAGAGTTATCTAAAAGGAGGAAACTTCAATTGAAAAAAATGCCTCCATGAAGATTTGGCTGTCTGTCCTTTTCTTAATTAGTAATTGATGGGGGAGGGCCCAGCCTACTGTGGGTGGTGCCATCCCTGGGATGGTGGTCCTGGATTCGTTAAGAAAGCTAGCCAGCAAGCAGCACTTCTCCAAGGCCTCTGTGTCAGCTCCTGCCTCCAGGTTCCCGCCCTTCTTGAGTTCCTGCCCTCACTGCTTTTGAAGATGAACTGTTCTATGGAATGGTGAGAGTGAAATACACCCTTTCCTCCTCAAGTTGCTTTTGGTCATGGTGTTTCATCACAGCAACAGTGACCCTAACTAAGACAGCATATATGATACTCCTTTGTGTTGTTTTTACTGTTATCAACGACAAATTCTCAGGAGTATGAAAACATGCAGTGTAAATTTTCAAGTGTGTCCATCTGTGACACTTAGGAAGGAACAATTCCTGCAGTGGCTACAAAGGACGTGCAAGGCTCTTGAAAGACAGCCTTCTAGACTGACACAGCTCCATCCCAGGTGATCACTGCAGAGCGGGTCAGACAAAGGGAGTGGACTCTACAAGGACTGCTTCCTCAACAGGCAAAAAGGTCAGCCTCGTTGGGGGAACCAGCAAGAATACAGAGGGCACGGAGAGAAGATGGGCCGGACACAGGGGCTAGGCTGAGCCACTTAGAATAATGCAATCTCTTTCTTCCCCTCTCCCTCTCTCTGGTTTTTCGAGACAGGGTTTCTCTGTGAAGCCCTGGCTGTGTTGGAATTTACTCTGTAGATCAAGCTGTCCACAAACTCAGAGATCCGCCCATCTTTGCCTCCAGAGTGCTGGGATTGATGACGTGTGCCACCATCATGTGGCTACTAGTCTTTCACTGGCCAGGACAGGAAGAGGTAACACAGGATGAGGGAGGAATTATAAGGACCTAAAGTTTTAACCATTTCAGTCATTAACAAGCTGTTATCTTGGTGTCACACAGTCTTCAGCAACCTTTCAGCTGAAGTAAGTAAATAAACTGCCCTTGGCTACTTCTGCACACACGGGCCTCTCTGGCACCTACTATTCTGTGGCATGGACATTCACTTGCAAACTAAAGTGTAACTGTGTGACTGCCAACTCTGCAGCCAAGCAAACAGTCTCCTGAGACTACCTAAAATAGCAAGCAGACCAATTTTCTTTTGAATCTCATTTACATCTGGTAGGAAGCTGATATTCCTATAAACTTTATGCTTTTAAAAAAAAAAAAGATTTATTTTATTTATTATGTACACAGTGTTCTTCCTGCATGTGTCTTTGAAGGCCAGAAGAGGGCGCCAGATCTCACTAGACATGGTTGTGAGCCACCATGTGGGTGCTGGGAATTGAACTCAGGATCTCTGGAAGAGCAGTCACTGCTCTTAACCACTGAGCCATCTCTTCAGCCCCAACTTCATGCTTTCGTGTGTCTTACAGAAATGTCAAGAAATCAGATCCTTAAACTTTTTAAAGATTATTGGTTGTTTTTCCCCCCCCTGGTGTTTTGAGACAGGGTTTCTCAGTGTAATAATTCTGGCTGTACTGGGATTCAATTCGTAGACCACGCTATCCTCGAACTCACAGAGATCCCCCTGCCTCTGCCTCCTGAGTGCTGGGATTACAGGCGTGCGCCACCACCACCCGGCTAGAGTATGAGTGTTTTGTCTACATGTATGTATGTGCACCTTGTACATGCCTGATGCCCATGGAGGTCAAGAAGAGTGTTGGAGTCCCTCCAAAATGGAGTTATGGATGTTTGTGAGCCATTATGTGGGTGCTGGAGGGAAAAAACTCAGGTTACCTGCAAGAGCAACAAGTGCTCTTAACTGTTGGGTCATTTCTCTTGACCAGTGGTTCTCAACCTGTGGGTCATGACTCTTGGGGGTGGGGGTCAAATGACCCTTTCACAGGGGTTACCTAAGACCATCCCAAAAACACAGATACTTTCATTATTATTCATAACAGTAGCAAAATTACAGTTAAGAAGTAGCAATGAAAATAATTTTATGGTTCAGGGGGTCACCACAACATGAGGAACTGTATTAAGGGTTGCAGCATTAAAAAGGTTGGAAACTGCCAGGCAGCACACGCCCTTAATCCCAGCACTCCTAATCCCAGCACTCCGGAGGCGGAGGCAGAGGCAGAGGCAGAGGCAGGTGGATCTCTGTGAGTTCTAGGATAGCGTGGTCTACGAATTGAATTCCAGTACAGCCAGAATTGTTACACTGAGAAACCCTGCCTCAAAACACCACAAAAAAAAGGGTGTGGGGTGGGGGTGGGGGTGGGGAAGCACTGCTTTAGACCCAAACATCATGGTTTTTGTTTTTGTTTTGGTGCTTTTGTGTGGTGCTAGGAGTGGAACCAAATACTCTGCAACTGCTGAGCCACGCCCCCAGGCTCTTCACAGGTGAATTCTAAGTAAGCTAAGCCATGTTCCCAGTTCTCTCCCTTCCCCCTTCCTTTTATTGTTTCAACTTGGTGTAATCCTCCTGCCTCTGTTTTTTCCTTTGACACAGGATCTCACAGGCAAGCCTTGAACTCTATGTTCCTCCAGTCCCAGCCTCTTACAGGTGTGAACCACTGGGCTCAGTAACACCCCATTTGATTCTGAGGGACAAGAGAGGAGCACTGCTGTCCACTGGGATGACAACCACGTGGCCACAGGTCACATCTAAACGTTTTCATGACAATTCGGAAGACCCAAACTTCTAAAGAAACCTGAGAAGACGCAGCATGTAAAAAACTGTTTCAAAAGAGAAACTACAAGGTCTATGTGTGAACAGCTGCCTATAAATGACAAGCTTCAAGTCAAATTGCACAAGCCAGCAGGAACAGGCAGGGCACCTGAAAGAAAAACCTTCCCTCCACTTCTCTAATGACTGCCACATAAACAAAATGAAGAGCTGCCTGTAGATATCTCAAGGGTATTTACTGCCCCCCACCCCCAGAACAAGAAAGAGCCATATAAAAATCAACAAGCTTGGCACGGGTCTGTAGTGTACCGTTTGTTTTCATCTGTGACAAGAGGGTGACAGCGCTGGGAAAGGTCTGCTGATGAAGCCCCAAGTCAAGGGTGCTCAGCCAACAAAGCTCTTCCCTATCAAGTCCTCACCCCAGGGACAGGGGTCACAAGGTCTCAAACTCACCTATCTTGAAACATACTTAGCAACAGCGTCCTCCTTGGAGTGACTATTGCATGTAACTGGCAATCTGTGACTTGGCTCTCTGTACAGTAGGTCTAATAACACATCCCTTCCCAGAAACCTCAGGGAGGACAATGAAACAACAAAAATGGGCTCAAATTTGAAGCAAAAATGCATCACCTGTTCAATCCTTGCTTCGTTCTAATTTTCAAATGGTAGGATGGTAAGCTGCAGTAAGCTGAAATGAGAAGAACAGCCCTAACTCTGAAGAGGATAGTTACTAATAATGTATGCAGTTTTGCTGCTGTTTTGAGACAGGGACTCATTAGTAACTGAGGCTGACCTTGAACTTTAATTCCTGCTCAGCCTTCTGGGCACGTTAGGATTCCAGACAGATATGTGCCACCTTGTCTGAATACAACTGATAATTTAAACTCCAAATTATGTTCACAGCCAAAAATGTTACCAAACCTAAAAATCAGGTGGCATGGAAGTAGTTAATTTTTGAGCACCTGGTAACTTAGAAACCTAGTAAGTCCCTTAGTGTACCTGCACTCTAAGCTTTGATGTCTGGATAATGCAGTTTTACTAGTTCCTCAATTGGACTGAATTACACAGTAAACAAAGCTGGATATAAATCTAAGGATGTCTCAAATATTTAGTTTAAAGGAAATAACTTTAAGTGCCTGGCCACATTCATGTTCAACTTTTCAAAGAGGTGGCTAAAAAAATTAGCAGAGCCACTAAACTTAATGATCAAAAGACCATAAAGAGAGCAGAGAGAACAAGGAAGGTGTGTCCAAGACTTCATGATGTCCAATGTCCTCAAACTCACATCTGGTGAGAAACAAATTCTTTTTTTTTCTTTTTTTCTTTCTTTTTTTTTTTTTTAAAGTAAAAGAGACAGGGTTTCTCTATGTAACAGCCCTGGCTAGACAGGAACTCCCTTTGTAGATCAGGCTGGCCTCAAACTTACAGAGATCTGCCTACCTCTGCCTCAGGAGTGCTGATATTAAAGGCATGCACCGCTAAACCCGGCTGAAAAACAAATTCTTAATGGGAAACTAAGGAACAAAATTAATTATGCATTCCAGTGATTTTCCAGCACTAGTCTTTTCAAAAGTGGAGAGTGAAAACAGAGGAAACACATCTTTAAAACTGACTCAGGGGCTGGAAAGGTGACTCAAATGGTTAAAAGTACTTTTTGCTTTTGCAAAGGGCCTGAGTTTGGTTTTCATCACCCACATGGTGGCTCACAACCACCAGTGACTCCCTAGCACTCATATGGTGTACATTCATACACATAAACTAAATCTAGAAAATAAATAAAACCAACCCAAGCTGCTGTAATGGCTCATGCTTGTGATGCCAGCACTCAGGATGCTGAAGCAGTAGACTGCTGTAGGTCCTGGCCACCCTTAGCCATACATTATAACCTGTCTCAAAAAATATAAAAACAAATAAATAAAAGATCTATTAAAAGGTTAAAAAACAGTAACTCCTTGTATTACTTACTGAATTCTGCGGAACTACTGATACTAGGAAAACTAACAAAGCACACAGCCTAAAAACTTAACATTTAGTGCTAGAAATCAGTTTGGAGAGGATACTTCAGATACACAGTTTTTAATCACAACTGTGTGCTGCAGTAAAAACTATGCAAACACCTATGTGTTCTGCAGACCTACTCACCGGTGTCTAGAATTATCTGTGGAACGTGTAGCACTGACTCTAAACTAGAGCATCTCCTCTAGAAAGGGGAAGACACTTTTTAATCCAATACGCAGAGTAAGAAGCTGCATCATTCCCAAGACAGCACCAGAAAATGCCACTGTGACCCAATAGTAGTGCATGGACCACTACAGCTCAGGGGCTGTGCTTGGACAAACATGTACACATACTGCTCATAGTAACACAATGCTCCTGAGCTCTGGTCTGGAATGACCCACAAGACACAGAATTCTTACCTCTATCCATAATCAAAACTACAGTGTCCAAATATGAGAATATGTAGCGACCCCCAATGCCATCACTTACAGCTAGGCAAACATCATTTCAAGGGCGACAACTCTTAAACAGCACAGCACCTGCTACTCTCATTTTCCTTCATCCCAGTGGGAAGAATGGAGACACATGCGTCACAATGGAAAGGCATCTCCTACCCTCTTCACCTTCAGTTTCTGAGTGTGTTTCAGGTGCCAATGATAATCAGCCAGTAAAATGTCTGTTACTCAGCTTTAGAGAAGCGAGCAGAAGGAAGAGATATATGCAGGATGCATATTCCCTGTCCCTTAAAGGAAAATAAAGCAAGCAGGGAGCACAAACCAGGTGTCACAGTGCACATCTATAACCCCAGGACTCAGGAGACTAAGCAGAAACACAATTTCAAGGCTTGCTTGGACAACCTAGACCCTGACTCTAAAGGATGGAAAAAAAAAAGGTAGGGCTGTAGCTCAGTGCTAGAGTATCTGCCTAGTATGAGAGGCCATGGGTGCAATCCTCAACACCATTAAAACAGTAACAGAGTAGTAGTAACTGCTGTCCTCACAAGTAGAGGCAGGAGGACTGTTGGTGTTCAAGATCCAGGCTGGGCTACAAAGCAAGTTCAAGCAGCATGGTTACAATGAGACACTGTTTCAAACAAGTAACATCCCCAAAACCTCTGGGCTGGAGAGATGGCTGTGATTAAGAGTACATTTATTTATCTGCTATTTGTCTAAAGGACCCAGGTTCTATTCCTACAACCCATTCATCAACTCAAAATGGGCATGCATGCACATGGTACACAGGCATAATATAGGTACAACACCAATACATATTAAAATAAAAATGAAAAGAAAATCAGAAGGGGCTTATACCACCCTTCTCAAAGGAACTATTAGCAGTTATTGGTTGGTGGGATAGAGGGAATCCTTTTTTTTCAGTAGTGTTGGGTATACTCTAGCATATAATCTCCCACCTATGCTCATGTAAACAAATTTTTGCCTTTTCTTTTGGAATAGAGAAAAACTAGAGATGAAAAGACAGAAGTACAGTCCAAGGTCTTGATCCATGCAGTCTATTCACATGTGAAATCTACTGAACATGCAGAACCTCAAATCTACTGACTTGTAAAGACATGGAAGCAAGCATTTGGCTTAAGTACATGTGATAATCACTGGGAACTGACAGATACCAAGGGCACCTTGTTTCTGGGAATCAGAATTATAAGGGAATCTTAAATAATACCTTTAATTCTACTCACCTGCTTACCACGAGTGCTTGCTTTAGTTAATGACTGGTCAAAAATCAACATGCTGATAGCCCCCAGGATGGCCCAAAAGAAAGGCCCCACTGGGTGGCCCGTTACACTACCTTCCCCCTTTCCTGCAGGGTCAGAGAACCATTTTATGTCACTCTTCAGAACTGAGAGACAACCTATCTATCAGCACAATCTAGCACTTACCTACAATGTAAACTCAGTGTGATGTAGTAAATAAGTGCAATGGCTAAAGACAGGGCTCAGCAGTTGAGAGCACTTGCTGCTCTTGCAGAGGATCTGGGTTCAGTTCTTGGCACCCACATGGCTGCTCACAACCATCTGTACCTCCAGTTCTAGGGGATCCAATCCTGTCTTCTGACTTCTACAGTCATCAGGCATGCATGCACACAGTGCACAGACATACATGCAAGGCAAAACACTCATAGGTAAGATGAAAATTTTTAATTTTTGGGAAAACCCTAAAATAAAAAATTTAAAATGATGCCTGTCCCCCTTGATGTTATTTTATTTTATTTTTTGTTATATTATTCTTTTGAGACAGGGTCTCAAACTGGCTTCAAACTGACAGTGTAGCAGCTGAGGATGACCTTAAACCATTTCAGAGTTACTGGGATTAAAAGCATGTATCATCTCAGCCAATGGATGGGGTGCTAATCAAGGGCTTTATGCATACTAGGCAAACACTCAACCAACTGAGCCTTACCACCAGTCTCGGATTTCTGTTGGCAATATTGCCACCTAAACCCTTTACCTAACAAATTATCATATTCTAATGAATTAATCAGCTCATGTAAATGAAAATTCTACTTGAACACGGCAACTATATTTCTACCTTTCAACCCAGTAAGAGAGCTGAAATAATAGTATCTGGGTGTGCTGTGTGGAAAACCATGGGTTTATAAAGGAAGGAAAGACTCTGGCCGACAACATAGAATCTTGCTAGCTGCTGCCTCTCATACAGGCTACAGATCTGATTCCTCCCTTCTGTGGAAGGGAAGGGTTCTTACAGCAAGGGAATCTAACAAAACACACACACACACACACACACACACACACACACACACACCTCTGAAATCTATCCTTTGGGTTTTTAGGAAGACTGAGTTACCTGTTACCTGTCTCATCTTGGACATTGAGCATGAGCCCTCTTAGCCCTGCTATACCCTCTGCAGACTCCAGAAAGCCCAGTCAGCAAAGCACCAGAAATCACAAAGCTTTTAATCAAGAACTGGAAATTCAGATGTCTGTTTTGAAAGTACTCTGGCCTAATGTTAGTTTTTCAAAGAGCAGCTATGAAAGACCTTGACACTCTGTTCAGAGTATTTGCCAGCAGCCCCTCTCCATTCGTTTTCCTGAGTTCTGGTGAACCTACCCTGAATTCCAGGGTTGGGAACAGAACTAGAATGATGCTCTTACCATCCCAGCCAGCCCACACTTAGTATAGCATGTCTTTTTTCCACCCTTAACACAATTTTCAAGCTTTGAGGATAGCCAAACTCTACAAACTGGTCCTAAAGCAACAACATTTCTAAGCCAAATTATTCAGAGGATAGAATCAGATTCCCATAATCAATGAAGAGGCCTTTCGGCAAAAGCACTTCCTTAAATTTTATCCTCAGCAGCTGCAAGCAAGCAGCCTTAGAATTCTAGCCAGTCTATCTGATCAAAGTATAAGACAAAAGTAAACAAAGACAAATCAGAATCTGAAGAACTGCTCTTTCTGATTCATTGGATCTCTCTGGGTTACCTGCCTGTTATATTGTATAATATGTATCTGATTTTGTTCCGTCTCCTGGCTTACTAAAATCTTTGGAATCTACACAGTAATAAATGTTCTTTTATATGATGACAGCTTTCAAAGGGAGGCAGTTCACAGGGAAAACCAGGGTAGGATTAGATTGAGATCTGCAGTTCCAGCCTCTACAGAGCTGAACACAAACAGCCAATGATTTAACTAATAATGCCTATCTACTGAAGATCCATACAACCAAAGGAGAGGGCTCAGCCAGCTTCATACAGCTGACAGCAATGAAGCTCAGAAGGTTAGGCTCATGGCTACTCTGCATCCCTTCCAACTCACCCTGCTGTGGTGGGTATTGTGTTCCCTGAAATGTGTGTTCCCCGAAATAAACATATCTGGGGTCAGAGAACAGACAGCCACTAGAACAGAGCCAGAAATGGTGGCTAGAAAATGGGAAGAGTAAGCCATAACAGAAGTTGGGCGGTGGTGGTACACACCTTTAATCCCAGCACTTGGGAGGCAGAGCTAGCTGGATCTCTGAGTTCAAGGCCACTTTAGAAACAGCTAAGCATGGTGACCCACGCCTTTAATCCCAGGGAGTGGGGGCAGAAAGAAAAAGGTATATAAGGCGTGAGGACCAGGAACTAAAGAGGAAAAAGCATGTAGTTAGTTAAGCTTTGGAACAGCACAGTTCAGCTGAGATTCATGTGGAGGAGGACTCAGAAGCTTCCAGCCTGAGGAAACAACACCAGCTGAGGGACTGGCGAGGTGAGGAAACTGTGGCTTGTTCTGCTTCTCTGATCTTCCAGCATTCACCCCAATAACTGGCCTCGGGTTTGAGTTTTTTATTAACAAGACTCTTTAAGATTCCTACTACACCCTGCCCTCTCCATCTCATCTGTACCCTTTTATAACAGTGGTCCTTTGTGGACCACTCTGGTAAATTAACCAAACCAAGAATGGAGTTGTGGGAAGACTGGTGTTCAGTAAGAGCATGGATAAAATAAAACATTAGGACTTACACGGGAAGCGGGAAAGACTCTCGATGGACTGAGTCCTAAATCTGAGATGTGACATTATCCCTGAGGATACAGTATCAGGGTTACATCAAATCTGAGAAACTTGTTGGTGTCTGCTACAGAACAGACTGCTTGCTTGATGGGTAGGTGGGGGTTGGGGTGGTCCTCTACATTTCTGATGTTAAAATTGAGGTGTCAGAGTATAGTGGGAAAAAACAGAATTTATATTTATTCCTGTATTCTCAGAATTGGTGTCATAACAAGGATTTGCTGAGCTGGATGTGGAGGCACATGCCAGCTCTTACACAGTGGACACAGAAGGGTCAAGAGTTCAAGGTCATCTTGGGCCACATATTGAGGCCAGCCCAGCTACATCCTGTCTCAAAACCAGAAAAAGAGTACTCCTCTCTGGGAGGCCGCCTCACTCTCAGGAGTTCATTTTCCCTAATAAAGCTGTTTGCACTGCTTTTTAAAAAGGGAGGTGGGGATGCTAAAGAGATTGTCTCAGTGATTAAGAGCACTTGTTGCTCTTGCAGAGGACCTGAGTTGGGTTCCTAGCATCCACCTCTAACTCCAGTTCTAGGGAATCTGATAGACTCTTCTGACCTCTGCATGTACCAGGCGTGCCTCTGTGTGTGTGTGTGTGTGTGTGTGTGTGTGTGTGTGTGTGTGTGTGTACACATAGGCCAAAATACTAATACATAGAAAGTAAATAGGTCTAAATAGAAAAAGGGAGGTGAGGGGAAGTGAGTGAAGGGGAAGGGATCTCTTGAGTTCGAGGCCAACCTGGTCTATGGAGTGAATTCCAGGATAGGCGAAACACAGAGAAACCCTGTTTATAAAAACAAAACAAAACAAACAAAGAAAAAGGGACTCCCTAGGATAATGCTGGTTCACAGAAATATGGACTGGGAAGGAAAATCAAGAGCAGGAGGTGAGGAAGTTTTTACTCCTGGGTGGCCATGTGACTTCCAAAGACATGGAGTCAGATGTGCTCACTGTGCACAGTCAATGAAGGTAAAAGTTGGCAAAATTATTCAGACATGTTTGAACTCCGGGGAAGCTGGTCTGCTGCTTGTATAAGAAAACACAGAGGCACACAACTTTAATTCCAGGACCCAGAAGGTAGCAGATCAGCCTAGTCTACAGTGGGACACTGACGGAAGCTTCTCCTTGTGCTGAAAGGCTTAACCTGAGAATCCATGATGTCTAGGTGAGTCACTCCTGGGGAAGGTGGAGAGGAGTCCTTAGGAACAAGAGGCACTCTTCTCCCTAGGGCTGACTCTAAAGAATTTTGGGTTCTGCTAACATGTAGACGGTGTTCTATAACTGTTAAAACAGTCCCAAAACCTGTAGGATGCACACTCAGCTGCGCACATGGGAGGACGCTGCTCCTAAGGAAGCAGGGCTGGGGGAATGGCACAAGGCACTGCACAGTATGTGTCTGGGTCTATGTGGACACACGTGGAAGGACCCAAAGAGTGTGTTTATTCCCATACTCTCAGATTTATGGCAAGGAAAACAAAGGCCAGTATTTAGGACATGCTGTACAAGCACTACACACAAATGACAACACAAAACCTAAGCAAATTCAAACTTAAAAGCATTTTAATAAGCTACACATCATACAGCCTATGTAGCCACTGACAGTGCATTTGAGTATCCTTCCCAAAAAATTAAAAAAAAAAAAAAAAAAAAAAAAACAAGTGAGCCTTATCCTCACATTAAGACCAATTTTCCCCAGATTGTTAAACAGAAAATAAAACCTATAAAATTACCTTTTATTACATTTTTCTTTGTTGGAGAGGGGCATGTATGCTATGATTTATATGTGTCAATGAGAACACAACTTGTGGGAGTTAGTTCTCTCCTACTATGTAAATCTCAGGCATGGAAGTCAGGTCATCAAGCTTGGTGGCGAGCACCTCTAGCCACTGAGACATCTTGTCAGCCCTCACCATCTGCTTTACAACATTTATAATCAGAGGGTGTGTGTGTGTGTACCCAGAAGTAATTATAGAAGAGGCCATGAATTCAAGGGGTGGTTGGGTGATATGGGAGGAATTGGAGATGGGAGAGGGAAGAGTAGAAATGATGTAAATACAGTATATTCATGACAACATTCTCAAAAGAGCAAAAATAAGGTTAAAGCTAAATACGGTGGTGTGAATTTGTAACCCCGGCAATCCTACAGTGAGATGGGACACAGACATTAAAATCTGCAGAAGCTCAGTGGCCAGGCGGCCTGGAATACACAGCATGGAAGAAAACAAAAGAGATCCTGCCGTAGCAAGTGAAAGAGAGAAATGGCTGTCAAAAGTTGTTTTCTTGGGCTGGAGAGATGGTTCATCCATTAAAGTCTAAGTTTCATAACCAAAAAAGTTGTTCTCTGA